>NC_133896.1:140481132-140849788 GCF_964199755.1 Larus michahellis | reverse complement strand
TGTTATTTCCTTTGGAAGCCAGACAAAAGAAGAAGAAATGGTCTCAAAGTGCATTTTACAAGCCTGTCTATTTTTACTCTTCAGATATTTACATCCTCTGTGTCCTATCTGAATAAAATGCATTTAGCATGACACTGTTCTAATGGAAAATCAAACAACTCAAGCCCAATGGCTATGATGGAGACAAATATTGTTTCATCTGTTCAACCGCCAGAGGCCTACAAACAAAACAGAAGTAGATACATTGATAATAATTAAATTTCACTTTTGGGGGCTTTCCAACATTTTGAGCTCTCTCTTTCCCTCCTGTACTCACATACAGTGTCTTTTTTCTTTCACTTCCTATGTGCTTTCCAGGGGCCTCCATGCAAAGCAAGTCTAAACAAGTCCCACAAGCTGCTGGGAGACGAGCCTGCCTGAGGCCTGGCAACGTCACACGATGAAGGAGCTCCATTTCGGAACCACTCTTGCCCTCACCCATCTGGAGGAGAGCCATCACTGCATCTTTTTGGTTTCACTTACAGATGGCAAGTACATTCACCCATTTCAGGCTCCCAGAGTTTAGTCAAGCTTTTTGGAGCATTTGGACCAAATTAAATGCACCTCTGGATACCTTGGTACACTGTATTTTCAGTGCTCATCGTGTGTGGACACCATATATAATGGCATACATGCTGTATTAGAAAGACAGCTTATACTGCACCATTTTGCTAGTGGGGACATTGTACAAAACTACCATTTAGAAAAAAGTACCATAACTGTATCTTTATCTGTGGGAACCAAGTATCAGTAGGTGATAATCCATGCTATACTAGTGAAGCTTTGTTCAGTAACAGCGATAAACACAGATTGGAGACAGACTCCATGCTATTTTTATGAGACGTTATTATTTTGATACCTTCTTCACTTAACAGTCACAGAGGAACGATAGGATGAGTGTTGATATATCCATAGTAATATTATGTCACATATTAAATCCCTGCCAACCAAGCTGTGAAGACAAGCATTACTATTTCAGTTGTACCCTGACTACTATAAAAGTTAGTAATTCTATCTTGGGGACTAATGTCCTTTCTCCAAAAGAAGTTAAACCTACTTATGCCTACTTTTTCCTTTAAAAAAAATAAAAAAACCCCCAATAATACCAAAACCAGTTCCTTTACTTGACTGTCTTGCATTTTTGCCAGATGAACTTCTTTTACATTAGTGTTCCTGTGAAGCTAATAGAAAACACCCCTTCTCCCTCTCTAAAATATTTCCATCCCTAAACCATGCATACTTTTATCGCATATTTTTTGTAATATCTGAGAATTAGCCAGCCGGGTGTCTGTTAGCAGACCTCCAAGAGCATGCCCTTCGGTTATGAAAAGAGCTGGGGAACACGCTGTGTCAGCCACCCTGTGTTAACAATCTCAATTATTTTTTTCGGCATCTTTTTGTGCTCTGGTAATAACAATCTTTGCTTTGTCTGTGACTTTGACAGGATTTTCTTGTTTGTGGGCTTTTTTAAGTCACAGTGCTTCATAACAATCTCCAACCTCCGCCTTTTGCTCCCCAGCACTTTCATCAAAACCTCCAGAGAGTGTGCTGGAAGCACAACATTTTCCCACTAGCCTTCTTTTTGATTAGAAATTCATACTTTCAAACTGAAAAACACCTCTCTCTTCACCAGAGGCAAGAAATTATTTATGGCCAGGTTCATTTAACGGTGCCTTACCATCAGCAAAGATAAAACATTTTGTGCACGAGGGACTAAGGCTGAAGTTGCCCCTTCTGACATTGCTGGTCAATGCCGAGGCTTTGGTAGAGCTCTGATGCACAAACTGCCACTACCGCTGTTTCCAAAGATGCTAGGGACCTGGGGACGTGCCCCATTGTTGAGCATAGTTCCCTTCAAACTCTTATTTTCCTGTGAAAAACCTTTTGTTACGAAAGGAACCTGAAAGGGTTCCCAGGGCAGAGCTGCACGGCCACAAGGCTGTGCAATGTTTGTCCAAGGGCTCCTGCCAGAGCCCTGCTGATGCCTCCAGCACTGAGATATATTTAGCACGTCATCTCTGCAGAAATTGCTCCTATTTTGACTGGTGCAAAACGTTTGCTTTTTTTTTACTTCCTTTATTCTTTGGGGTCTATTTAGTGAGAGGACCTGTTTTTCTTCCTGGAGTGGCCCGTCCCAGCTCTTCTGTTGCAGATGGCGAGGCAATGAGGCTGCCCAGCTTCTCTCCCAGCCCCTGTGTGAGGGACATATGTTCTGGCACTGCGGTCCTTGGGCTCAAACACATCAAATGCTTCCCTTCTGTTTTGACTCCACATCTATCGAATGAATATGAACTCCTAAAAAAGATCAACAGACCAATACATTCCAAATACTGCAACTGTTGGTTCCTCCTCCCCTGTGTATTGTCGCTGCTTCAGCAGTGCTGAGCTCGCATAACGCCTCAGTGAGGACAGAGCGCAACACGGTCTGTCCTGAATTTTGCTTGTTTACACCCTGCTGTCTGTGGCTTTTCCTTCGATGTCGCTGTCACGGGAATGACATTATCGTGGACCAACATCCAGCTCAAAAGGAGGAAGAATTTGAATTGTTTTCACACTGATAACCCAGGCGTCTGCTGCTGCAATGTAATCCACTGGTCCCAGGCACAAATCCTTAGTAGGGTTTGCTCCCACAACATACATATTCTGGGGATACACTTACACTTGTGGATAAACACTTGCAAAACTTTATCAGCAAATTCACTTTCTGCAGCTTTTCCCCAAGTGTTGGCCTTGGCTGGTGTCTGCCACAGCACAGTCAGCTTTTCTGGGTGGACTACAGTTTGGGGATCCTAAGGCCTTTCTGTTTTACATCCCTTTGCTCGTGGTGTTTCGGGCAAGCGCGCTGCCCATCCTCCACAGGGTGACATCCCTTGCTCTCATTGCCTGCCCAGAGGCAAACATGAGGTCTTCCAGGGAGCTTGGTGTTTTCATGCAGCCCTTGCTGTCAACTGGGTGTCCTGCCAGGGACCGCGCCAGTCCCTCCAGTTCACCAACTCAGCTCTCCTGCTTTCAGTCGTTCATGAGCGTCTCTCCCCACTCTCTGGCTAAGGACAAACTGCTCGCGGCTGTGCAGCATGCCACCAGTGTCCATGGCACAGCCTCGCACAGTCCTGATGGAGCTTTTCACCAACAGATCCCGACAGCTGTCAGAGTCACCACTACGGATGAGGAAATGGGGGGAAAGCAAAGGGATTTGGCTAGTCCAAGTGCAAATCCTCCGTTCGTCCCACAGTGCTGCCTGCCCTGCAGTCATGTCTAGGATAGGAATGAACCACAAGTTTCTGATTCACTGCCAAATCTCCCGGTTAGCTGATATTGAGGGATTTGCCTTCAGCCCAGGGCTATGCTAACCTCCGAGCAAAGGATGCTCCGATCCCAATTTCTGTTTGTTCTGCTCACGCCACATTTTTTTTCTGTTAGCCAAACAACTAGGTGAGGCAAACAGGCTTATTAGTGATAATGCTGTCTACGTTTTCTGCAGAAGTTGGTATTACCTGCCTCAGCCTGTTGTGTGTGGGAGGGACCTGCTGGTCCTGCTGTGAATAACCACCAGAAACATGCCTCCTACCCGACAGAGAAGGCGCAGTCTCTGGCATCATTTACCTAGCTACCTTCAGAGCTGATCTTGATTGTAACCGTGTTCAGGTTTTTTTAGGAGCAGCACCAGAAACACATTTACATAAGCAGAGCATCCAGACACAAGAGTAGCCATATCTGACACACCATTAAAAGGAGTTTTTTATGGGAAAGTGTATGTATATGCAGTTCATTAGAGTTTGGGGGGCAATTTACCTCAGAAGTCCCATAAAGAAGCAAAGCAGAGCTCTCTACCATGAACTTTATGTATGATTATTTTATTGAACCATCTTGTTGCACAAAAATTCAATTTATGTTTTCCACATAATTTATTTTCCATTTAAATGGCTTTTTAATTACTCTCTAGGCAGTAAGCAAAATAAAATATAATTTATGGCAATTTTAGTAACAAATCCATTGTTCATTTTCCTACGGAGCTGAACACACTAGCGAGGCAATTTTGAAGTAGCTTTTATTTGGATAGCCCTCATGTTTTCCAAAGAAAACGTGTGCCAGCTCCACAGCCTGAGAGTGAGAATACATCTTTCTTTTAGCAGCGATTCACACACAAACACGTGAAATGCCTCCCAGACAAAAGGAAAGGTGCTTGCAAGGCTTTTGGAGAGACTGCACAGCACAGGAACACAGCGTTTGGTAAATCCTTATTTTCAGGCCATTGGGATTTTCATATGGCAATGATACGCTCTTGCTTCAAAGATGAACTACCACAGTACACCAGACATGAATAAAAATCAACGTGAATAAATAGCAGACTATTTATTTGGAGGTCATACTTCCCTACCATCATTCAGCACAACGAAGTTACATGTAAGTTAAATAAATTAAATACATTTCTCATTCGTATTTTTATGCCTAACTGCTCCACAGTCCCAGATACCATGCAATCATGTAATGAAAGACAGATGCTGCTATAAAGAACGTGCAGCTGAAACAAACTGTTCACAGAAATGGGAGATGTAAGAGAGATGCTGAGTTATCAGATCTTATTAATTTAATGTTTGGGTCCAGAGCCATCCCAGCAAAATTTTATCTGAAGTGCTGCAATTAGGAGGAAAATCACCAGGGCCCCCCTGTAGAGTCGATGGAGAAGGAAAGTCCCTGCAGAGGGGGATCTGGAGCTCAGCTGAGGGTGGAACAAGAGAGAGGTGAATCCATCCCTGGGTGCCTGGGCTGCCTGCCGAGCACAGCGGCAGGCTTACCACCCACCCGGGCTGGCAGGAGAAGGAGCGAGCCCGTGACACCCTGCCTGGCCACCACGCTGCTTTATGACCTTTCTACTCTCCCTGAAACCTCTGGATGAGGGAGAGCTCCAGCTGTGAGCTCGGCAAAGCTTGGTGTCACTCCTCTCCTGGGAGTGCTGTGTCCCAGGGAGGCAGCCACCTTTCTCCCTTGTTTTCAGGGTGCTGCTCCAGGCATCCCAGCTGGAGTGGGGCTCTGCAGCCTGCCCTTCTCCGGCATGGCTGCATGGGAGCCTGGACAAGGCAGGACACCCACACTGCCATCCACCATTGGCCACGTGTCAACTCCACCAAAGCTCCCGCTGGGCACTGCCCCCCATGCACCTGAGCACAGCCAAGCCCAACACACATCAACTTTCCAGGTGATTTTGCTGTTTTTTTCCGCTCAGCACTGAACAACTGCTGCATGCCCTTGATGCTATATTTGGTTGTTGTTCCATATCTTTATATTTTCCTTTTTTCCCCCTTGTTTTTGGTTGGTACTATGGAATGTTTTCTGAATCATAAATCCACTACTCAACCCTCTCACTTTGTCCCCCATGGAACAGTTTTCATCCATTATTCTATATTTAGTAACGAGAGAACTGTGTACCCATTATAATACCACAGCCAGCCCGCAAGGTTTTGTCTTGAATAATGTCCAGAGTTACCATTTTTTGGGTGGCTTTTTTGATTAAACCAAGACATAACAGCTTTGCAGACAAAAAGCACTCGACCTTTTCTGTAAACCAGGTAGCATTCAGGTATTTTGGTGAAAGATGTGTTATTCATCAAAATTATGGTTTATGGGAAGACATAAATTATTTCTGGAATTTAACAGATCTAGTGGTATCTTCAGGTAGAAAATATACATTAATAAAAAGAAAAAAGATGTTATCCTCAGTGCTTTTCAAAACAACATTTGGAGCAATAGTTAATAATAAAGGGATTTAACTCCTGAAAACAAAAATTCAGCTTTTCCTTTTAGGCCAAATAAAATAGTTGCTTTCTACCAAACAAAACTTAAAAAAACCCCTCACTTAAAAAAAAAAATGTCTTGAAGACTTGAAAAAGGTCTTTAAAGTGTGATGTGATTCATCCAGCAGACTGAAAAATGCACAGCTCTGGTCTTAGTTTGGGCATCAAGAACTGATCTAGCCTCAAGAGTGATCTCTGGAAATCTTATCTTCTAAGTCCTGATGTTATAGAAGTGCTATTGGTAATGCAATATCAGAAGAAACTTTTCAATATAGGCTGCTCTGTGCCTGGCACTGCAAAAATCCTTCACAGAAGACATACAACAGTTGGTAAAACTATAGAAAGCTGCCACTTATTCCAACCCAAGCCTCAGAAGAAGACTTTGCAGCAGATGTCTCAGACAGGCATGAGCTTACCTGCCTCATCTTATTTTTTCCTGTCTCATTAACTCCCTTTCTGTAACAGATAGGATACTGATAATTTGCTGTCTTCTTTAGATTTGAGGACCTTAGCTGCAGTTGGAAATAGAACCACACAGAAGAATCATCAACAACAAAAACTGGAGGAGGGGGAAAAAAAGATTAAAGCTGTTCCACAGACATGATAATGCCAACTATGGAGATTTTACACCTTTGTCGAGGCACTTGGTGCTGACCGCAGTGGGAGATGGAACCAACTAAGGGAGTGACTGGTGTGTTGCACCCCGCAATTCCCTCCAGCCTGTGGAACTCAGAGTTCTTGCCTGGGGATCATCCTGTTTGTCAGCCAAGCTTTCCCCCAGAGAACAAGCAGTGTTGGTGACATCTGTGACTCTGCAGTGACAAAAGGACAAGTCAAAGCCTAGTGTACCCTGAGTTCCACAAATTGTCTTTTTTTCCTGCCTGCTTTGGGCAGGCTGCAAAGGATGGGGAAAAAGACACTGGTATTTGTTCTGTAGGAAGTCCTACAGACCAGCAGCCTGAGGGCCGTCAGGAGACTGGGATCCAGCTAGTGAACTCAACCTCATGGAAACCAAATCCACAGAGGATTCGTAGAGAAATGAATTCCTGAAGCTGAACACAAGCTGGTTTGGGGAGTGTTGCATGCTAGAGTTAGTATGACACTGCCGTAGGGTGCCGATAACCAGGGTTCAAATCCCTGCACCATCTTTGATTCACACGGGGGGGTGAACCTAAATCAGATAGATCCCAAAATGCTCTATCTGAAATTAGGGCATGCAGCTTTCTCAGTTTCTCCTTGTGGTGGTGTTCTCTTGTGAATAAATAATTGCAGATGAAGAAAGAAGAAATGAGTCTCCAGCCCTAAGAGTTGAAATCTTACTGCAATTAGGAGCGGGCTGGGTCTCTGGCATCTTAACTGTGAACTGTTGATCATCTCAGGTAGGTAGGTCCCAATCCCTTTTGTTTGACGAGGAATCGCTGGGCCTGACAAGCTACTTAAAGTCTTGTCAGAGTGGATGTAAGTTTCTGAGTGAGCACAGTGGTATTTTCTGATGGAAAGCATTTGCAATTGAAAAAAAACCCAAGCAACCCTGGCAAACTCCAGGTATGCTACATGCATGTATTTGATTACATGAAAATTACGCCTGATTGGTTTTGTTTTAAAAAGAACAGATAAAAAGTGTGTAGCATGTCTCATGAAGACGTCACTTTCAATGAATTCAACTGGAATTTCCCAATGAATTTAATTGAAAGAAACACTGAACCTCCAGTGCTTCTTTTTACTTATTCTGCCATTTGTACGTTGCTTACTTCTTACAATCAAAGCTAGTTATTCCTACTGTAGAAAGAGAGGAATGGAGAGCTTCACTGAGACTGAGTTTTGTATTAGTGACTCAAATAAACTCAATTTTATGAACATGTCAATCATTTGTTAAAATTCTGTTAGCTCGGTCGCTCTGTCTCTTTGCTCTGTTGGGGTAACCAAAGTGAAGTGGTCATTTTAAAAGCAACTCCATGAGCTAAGAGGGAATTTTTTAAAAGAGTTTAGGCTCTTAGACTTTCCCTCCTTTAAAAACATAAAACAAACCAAAAAAACAGTCTCACGGATTGTCTCAGGGTGAGCCACGCAATCCCACCAGAGAGTCTTCCAATGCACCAAAATGCTACACTGATGGACTGGAAGTACTGGGAGCAAATCCTCGGTGTTCTGGCTCCTGGAGGTCCACCTCAACTGGTCACCCCACCTTGCCCCCACCCAGGGCTGGTGCCTCCTTTGGATTGGTTTTGGATCAAGCCCTCAGAGCACACAAGGAACTGAGATTGGTCACAAGATCATTTTTCATTTCTGTTTTTGGGGTTGTTAGAGTTTTACTACTTTTGAAATCATTCCTGAGAGGGAAGAAGGCCTAGCTATGGATAAAATGAAAGTACACACAGGGAAACAGAAAACGAACTGCTTTTCCAGAATTAACTCAGTTTTAAGCAGTGGACACATTTGGTTTTGTTCTTGTAGTTAATTTGCCATGAGTGTGCAAGAACCTGGGATTTGACACGTACAGGAATAATCCTATCCTGACAGATCTGACATAATAAACCACCGCATTCCTGTGGTATTGCAAAATATGTAAATCATTTTTAGAGTCTGTTTTAATTACAATCTTTCTTTCTGGGGAAACTTCGATGAGTTATTATTCGTAACGTAAACTGACTTGGCAGTCCAAACATCTACTCATAAAATTCAACAGTCTTCACATATTTTAGAGAACACGGAGGCCAAGACCGAGAAAGCATGGGAAAATATTGCCACCGGCACTCGTGGGTCCTGTTGCCCCCGCCCTTGTCAAGAGACTGCCGACTGAAAAGCCATTTTGCTCTCTTCCCTCCAACCAGAGATGAAAAGCCAGGCAGCATGTTGGAAGGGTCTCCCAAACTGCAGCCCGAGGAAGAGCCTGATACAGCAAGGAACGTTAAGTGTGCGTGCAGTTTTAAGTTCCCGCTTGGCTGAATTAGGAACCAATTTATTCTTTGGATGCACCAATGCATCCAAAGCTTAGCTGCTCTGATATTTGTCAGTTGTGCTATACTTAACGCCTAGTTGCTGTTATCTGCAACCATGAACTGGCAGGCATATTGAAAGCATCCTCAGCATTAGGGAAGGTTGATGTGACCCAGACTGACGCTGGCTGGGAAAAGGGTGGCGATACCCTGACCGGGGAAGCGGGCATTCTCCCAGGCCACAGCTGAACTTGCGTTCAGCGCTGTTTCTCACAGTCCCGACTCCCCAAGCAGCGAGATGCGGGGTCTTGTTGAAAAGCACCGCTGTTCCCCGCTGCCCAGGCTTCCCCGGGGCACTGGCAGAAAAAGAGAGAAGGCTGTGCATCCCAGCAGGCAGTCGGAATGCAAGAGCATCACTGGGAAGTGCAGCCAGGCACTGCGGTTTCTATGTAGCCCCACAGGAAAGACATCAGCCACTATGCATGCCACCACCCCACGCTCTGGTATCTCCGCCTCATCCCGGCTTTAAAGAATGTCTTACAGCTTTCTATTCCAATCGTTACTTTCACTTTGTTTAAGCTTTTCCATACTATTTCCCTTCTTTATGTTTCTGTGGGGTTTGTTTGTTTGTTTGTTTTGTTGTTTATTGTTTTGTTTGGGTTTTTTTTGTCTTCAGTTCCTGTTAATTACGCTTTTAGAACTACTGCTTACCTCCTGTGAATGTATTTGAAATTGCGTTATGTATTTGACAAAAAGCTGCCTGACTGCCTCTACAGCGTGGGTTCTGTGGGTTGGCTTTACGGAGGTGAAAACTAAAGGGAAAAAAAAAAAAAAAAAAGCAAAGGCTAGAGAAGGAGCTTCGGTGTCCAAATCATCCTTGCAACTGGGCAGGAAGTCCCTCGCAGTGGCATGCCGCAGGCTGTTACGCAGAGCTTGCACAAGTCGTTTAGAAATTAGAAAAGAGCACCATGTGCTTCCTGTGCAGATTTGAAACTGGAGAGGCACCCGTAGCCACCCTTAGCTCCTGCCCTGAGCTGTGGCAGGGGCTCAGCTAGCACAGCCTCCCGGAGGAGTCAGACACCCCTCTGCAAATTCCCCCCCCGCTGCCACCCGCCTTTCTTCAGTACATAAATACATTTGGGGCACCTGATGGCCCTTCTGCCTGTACAGATTTTTACACTGTTTGAACAATTAAACATTTAGACAACCAAACTGTTCCTTCTGGTAAACTGGACCTGATATGTTGTGTCTCAGCATCAGTTACAGACCTGGAGGTCTTCTTGTACTAGGCCTTTTTTTTTAACTCTAGTACTGCCAAGGCAAAATAAAATGCAGTACAATTAAGGTAAAAACACTTCTCTTCTTTTGTTATTTCTGCTTTGGGTTCATAATTTTTCAACTTCAGTTCCACTATCTGCCGTGGTGGAAGCAAAGATGACTTTGCGATATCTGAAGGCTGATGAATTGCTAGGTTTGGTTGGGAAGTACGCAATTAGTGATGCTACAGACAATACAAACAAGGGGCAGACAAGTGAGCCTGTGCATACAGCTTACTGGCTATTTAGCTCCTAGGTTAGCAATTCAGAAGCTGAAGGAGCTGAAGCTTAGATGTAAAACTGCTTTCTAAAAGCCAGGAGCCTTTGAGACAAGAGGCCAAATTTCCGGGTGTTCTGCACTTTCAAGTGGAGCGACTGTAGCCAGATGTCAGAAAGTGACAAATCCTCAGTGCCCTCAGCTACATTACATTCATGGACACTTGCTTTTGGTGTGGCAATGGAAGATGAGCCTATTTGAAAAGCTGTCCCCAGTGATGTGACTGGGTACTGTAAGAAAAAAACCTCTAACAGAGAAAGAGTTTCAAATACTAATTTGGAAAACATTTGAAAGCCTCTTTTCGACAAAATATATCACTTTTTCATCAAAATGTTGTTTTCTAGGAGGAACCCCAGCTTTTCATAATTTTCTTATTTTTGTCAGAAAACCCTGAAGCCCAAATTGTTTTTCAACAAGAACCCCAATTGCTTTTCAAGTAAACATCTGGCAATAGTAAATACATCTATTCGCTAAAAGCATACATACTAACAGGTAAAAAATATTTTATGCTGTTCTAATCTGTTTCATTACTTTTCATTCCCTGATAAATTCCGTTCCCACATCTTAAAAAAAAAAAGAAAGAAAGCAAAAGCGTAGACTCTCCAGGCCATCTCCACATGGCTACTGTAGTCTCTGCTATCATGATTCATTTTTAACCCTCAGCAAGCAGCCGAGCATGACAATTAGAATGTAATGCATTAAGAAAGGCCCTTTTGAAAGCACCAGTCTCCAGCCAGCTCTTCCCCAGTTTAGAGGGATTATGGCAATTATGATACGGACTATTGGTTGGCAGCGGAGGGCGAGAGGCAAGAGGGAGTATTCATAATCCTTTCTTTGGCCTGCGTGGAGTGGGAGGAAAGGTGGATTTGGTTTCTTTGGGATCCCATTGGTTAACAGTGAGGAAGGAACTGGCAAGTGATGAATGTGTGGACTGGGAAGCGCAGGTCCCTGGCACACCTAAAGAGGTTTCCCGCTGCTCCCTGGAGCTGACTCCGAATTTCGAGACCACGGGGTTGATCCCGGTTTGCCGAGCACCCCAGTGGAGATGAAAACAGACAAACCACTGGGAAGAAAAGCAGGTAAACAAAGGACCATGTGCAAATTGAAGTGGCTCTCTTTCAAATATGCACCAAAGCTGGACAGGAGCCTCTCTGATAAATTTTCCCCTTTGAGAGCTGTGGTGCGTGGCTGCATAATCTCACTAGCTGTTGCTCTGAAAGCAACTATAAATGTGGGGTTGTTGCAAGAAAACCCACACAGGTTTCCTGTTTCTTATGGTTCAAGACAAAGGTTGCACACAGCATGAGCTCAGTTCTTTATAGCAGTTGTTTTCTAGCAAGACTACAGCAAAGGATCTACAATTAACTCAATTTCAAGCAGCTTATAACTTCTCAAATTAAAGTCATTTGGCACAAAAAGCCATGCCACCAG
This sequence comes from Larus michahellis, assembly GCF_964199755.1. Taxonomy (NCBI): domain Eukaryota; kingdom Metazoa; phylum Chordata; class Aves; order Charadriiformes; family Laridae; genus Larus; species Larus michahellis. The sequence continues at coordinate 140,837,997 of NC_133896.1, read as the reverse complement.
CAGCTGAAACGCACACGTCTGTGGGAGGTTTTGATACAAAGCGTCATTCCACCTCCTAAAAAAAAAAAAAAAAAAAAAGCACAAGATACGTGTATCTATTAGCGGGGCTCATAAACCAATACCGCTTGATTTGCAGCCTCAGTAAAATTATGAACACGGTCATGCTTCAGATCAGAGCAAAGGCTGGTAGCTAGCTGTTACAATCTGGGGGAAAACATTGCTCATGCTGTCAACACAGTGTGTATTAAAAAAAAAAAAAAAAAGGGTATCTGGAGGAAAAGAGAGTAACATTGCAGCATCTCTCCACTGCGGCAGATTGCATCCCCTGCACTATCCTCTACTGATGGCTTCTCTTTAGCTTGTTCCCCCTGGAAACAAGAGGCGCCTCAGGGATGCAAGGGAGAAGCAGGCGTGAGTCAGTGTGTGCCAGCAGCACCACAGCGGCCGCCCTGCCTGCCGTGTGCGTGGATGCAGCCACCCAGCAGCCTGCCGTAGGGAGCAGCTGTGGCAGCCTGGGGACGGCGTGGGCTGGGAGAACTGAGACGTGTCCCACACAGGCCACGCTCGCCTGCATCGCGGCGACCTGCGTTGCCGTTAGCTCTGGTGTTCACCGACGTAAGCCCCGTACCCTCAGCTGCAGTCAAGGAAGTTGTACCGATGTAAATCGACCTGGAGATAAGAATCACCTCGTCTCCCCTTTTTGAAGTCCCACGGGGGATGCTGCTACCGTGGCTTTGAGGTTTGTGCTTGTCGGTGCACAGAGAAATGCAAGGAACCTCTACCGGCACCTACCATTTCAGTATCTCCCTAGTATCTCCCTTCAGCGGACAGACCAGGCACCCTTCAAAAAAGGCAGGCAGGAGCTGGCACCGCTTCCAACAAGTGCTGTTCTGAGGAGCTGAAGGAGACAGCTGATGCTTGATGAGGCTACAGCATCCCTGGCACCTTTCCCAAGCAGAAAGCAGTGATCAGCGCTGGGACTGGACCACTCAAAACTTGTGTCACCACAAGCTTCTCTGCTATTTTCCACCATGAGACAGAAAGGCAGTACCACACCTGGCAAAAAAAATAGCAGTTTCCAGAGGCTGATAGTTGAACATACCCTGAACTGCTGGTGTAGTGGAAGTTAGAGTGAGACCCTGTGTGAAGCCCGACCTACCTCAGCTAACAGGAGAACAGGACTTACTCATCCAAATTTTCTAGCCCTGATCCTGGAGCCCCCAAATCTGAGAGAAGTGTCACTCGGACCTGTTACCAAAGGAAGCCAGCATTACTCATAGAAGCATGAAACGTTCACCTCTGCTCAGGTGGAGGGCAACCACATTCACTAAGAAACCACTGTGCAGCAGTGGTATGTAGTAGGTCTGCTGGTTGTTTTAACCTCTATGACATAAAGTCCTCAGGTAAGACCTAGAGTTTGCTTTGGGCTTTTGCCGCTAAATTTCACCTACATCATCCTTCATGGGATAATGTAAGCATGCATACATTTCACTGTGTCTTTCTTTTAAATGTTTACATCTTTAAAACAAAGTCCAGAAACTCTTTCTCAGCTGCCCCCTAGCTTAGAGGATGTTAAATTTCACAGGTATCTTGCTTTATGACTATAAAATTGTCCATGTGCTTCAAGTTGTAGTTCCCTCTCTGCTGAGAAGCATCCTAGTCCTGATCAGAGTGAGCAACAGGGCAACTACCTGATCCCTAAGCTCATTTTAGAGTCAAGCCCAAAGTGTTCCTCCTCTTTCCACCCCTGAGAAAGCTGGGACAGGCAGGTTTGCCTTGGACATGCCTAATGCTCACCAGCAGGATCCTCACAGAGTTCAAATGCTTCATTCATTCAAAACACTTACGCAGCAGCTACAGCTTCCTTTTGTAATAACTTCATGCGCTCTCCCTGTGCCCAGGGCTAACTTCTGCCCGCTTTTCCCAGACACTTCCCTTTCTCCTCACCCTGGCAGATTTTGAGAGATTTCTGCTTTTGTCTTGAATTTCTTTATTCTTGGTGAAAGTTCGGCTACATCTGCCCCAAGTACCTGTACACTTGCAAGGTAAGTCCGGCCTTTCATTAAAGACTGCCAGAGAACTGTAATAGATGTCCACGATCTGATAAGCTGCAGCCTCACTCTGCTCTGCACCTGAGACATCCATGGCAGCCTTCGCTCATATCCAGTTTGCTCCTTAGCCTGAGGGAATTCCCACTCACATTTTCCAGACTCCAGGTTATTCAGGATGTGATTACTCTTCTTCACTCCTGCTGATAAAGCAAGATCGCTTGCGGAGACTGAAATACAGAGGATGTGGCCACAGAGAAAAAGTGGAGGAAGTGAGCTGAGTCTACCTCTATACAACACAATACGAAACAACACAAATAGCCAAATCTTTACTTATTTAAAATACATGGGGGATGGGGCATCACCACACTCTAATTTGCCGGCGAGGATTAATGTTTGATGTGAAAGTAGCAGCTTCTTGGGCAACTCAGGCAGTCTGGTTCTTTTGACTCACTGTACATCTCTCCTGTCGCCAGCACACAGATAACGCCTGCCACAGGTCATGGGTGGCTGTGCCAGCGTGGCAGGTGACCGCTGCTAAACCTGTCACTAAGGCACAGGGGCACTCCTACCATGCGAAAGGATGTGCCACCATCAAGGAAAATGGAGGATTCCTGCATACCGGTCATGGGACGGGTTCCTATCACAACCTGCTGCTGGGCCAAGGCTGCAAGCCCAGGGAGCGACCACAGGGAGCAGCCAGCAGGACTGACCCCACTTCACCTGACCCGCGTCCTGCTCCGTGACTGCTTTGGAGAAACCCCTGGCAAAGAGGGCAGCTGCCAGCAGGACAGGCCAAAGGGGAATCTTGGCAGATCAAGCCTGACCCAAGGTGAGATGGGTGTTAAAGTCTCTTTTTAAATACAGTTCACCTCCGGATGTAGTAGTTTAGATGGTTGATAAAAGTGGCTTTGAAGTAAGTTTTTGGTTTCAGGTTACACCTAGTGTGCTAGGAGAGAGCCCTATGGTGGAAAGCAGCTATCCTGCTCCTCCCTGGTCCCTCCTGCCGGTTCTGGTGTGGGCTCCAACAGCCGCAGGGTGAGTCAGTTCAGCTGGCTGAGCTGGCAAAAAACAGCCCTGCAAAACAGGGAGGGGGAGGGAAAGAAAAGAATAATTTTCATTAGATCAGCTTGCTACATCTTCTCATCCCCTAGCCAGGCGATTAGCAGGTCCAGTTCAAGGCAGAGAAGAAGGACCATTTGGAAAAGATTCCTATTAGCTGAGGTGTAATGCAAAACCACATCCTTGGGGGACCAGGTAAGGAAATGCAGCAACTGATGCTCAGGTACACCAGTCCTTCTGCCAACCCTGCTGTGGGAAAGTCATTTGCTAGCAGGGCAGGCACGTTTTAAATGTCCACGGCTCAAATCAGTGATCTCCTGTCATAATCTTCAGCTTCTTTCAAGAGGTCTTGGTTTGATGTCTCAGGGTGCTCAAGTCGCTGCAGCAGCAGATGTTTCTCAGTGGAGCATGGTTTTTCGACAGAGTGGTCGATGTACACTTCCATGTACCGATTACCACGTGACGCTCTACAGAGGAGAATGATCAGCTTGGAGTTTTTCAAACAGACACACAGGTATGTGCCTGGCATGTCTCTTACAGGTTAGGGGCCAAATCCATCACTGGAGCTGGAGTTATAGCCAGGGCTGGGGACCCTGCCACCCTGAGGTGTTGCACAGAGATGCAGGAGACACAAGCCTAAATCCTAGGGCTTCAACTTAAGTGGAGAAGAGAGAAAACTGGTGCATCCAGAAGGAAATGTGGGGCAAAATAGAAGTTCTATCAACAGACTTTGGCTGGGGTGGCTTGCCTTCTGGGATGTCCCTGCTAAACCCAGTCAAATATAGAGGTATTGAAGAAAGCAGATGTACCCTGTTTCCCAGCTGCACTGTTCTGCTCTCCACAGACAAGTTCAGGTTGTGGTGTGTATTTTTTTTTTTCAAATGCCATTTTAGTAGTTGAAATTTATTTTGTATCATGCCACAATTTTCTTTGCTAAGAGTGGATTCAGCTCTATGGCGCATATAAATTGGCTTCTTAACACTGATAGGTGCACTTTGTGCATGTGTGTTTTATTTATATATATTTCAAACTTAACAGTGCCTGACATGAGCCCTGACACACAGAGATTTCCCAAATGCTAAGGGTAATCCGAAGTCACTAATCACTTTGGCAAATCCTGGCTATAATGGTGCCTGATTTAAAACCCATTAAAGTCAAACGGAAAGAATTCCCTCTGACATCAGTGTCCTTCAGTCACGTCCACAAAACTCCCATTCACGTCTGTACAAGTTACACAAGCATGGGGATGGTGGGGCACGGCGCAGACAGATTTCAGACTACTCCACTCCTGTAAAAAGTTGCCGAATAACCGCTGCTTTTGCTTTGAAATCACAGGCCCATCAGGGTCTCTGGGTTTGTATGCCTCTGCATTCATCTTTACTCTCAAAGATGGGGACCTGCTATTTGTTTGGCACAATGCTTTGCATACCTTCATAAAGACGAATAAATATGGGTAATGAAAGCCTCCAACTGCAGGAGGTTGCCGGGCTTCTGAGGAAGCAGGAACGGGAAGGCAGGAACAAAATGACAAAAGCCTGAGGAGCCCCTTCCTCCCCAGCCCTTCCCTATCCTCATGTGTCCTAATTGCTAAAGCAGAATGGGGTTTAAAACGGAATTTTCCGTTTGGTAGGAAAACCCATTTTTTTGCTACACCCAGGCAGAAACCAGTCCTCTACCTGTTAGTGTCCCCCTAGGCAGGTGTCTCCTCCCTCGCCCCTGGGGAATTTCTTCCCCACTTCTGCAAGACCTAATTCCACAATAGTGAATCTCTAGTAGCAGGAAGGTAGAGGTACAAACTCTTAAATGAGAAAACATTGCCAAAGCCTGCTTTTACATGCATGCAAGAACATGACGTCAATTGACATGTCTTTGACACGTTCATTCATATTGCACCAGCACATTCAAGCCTTACTCATCTTCTCCGAGTTCTGTTTTCAAGTGATACTTCCCCACGAGTACCATTGAACCCTTCTGTTATTTTCCTCAAATGGCACTTTTTCATTTGTGTAATTACCAGGAAGCTGGGTCCCAAAAGAAAAATGGGAAAATATAACCTAGATAGTCACACAGAGTAGGTGAACGCGTCCCATGTGTCACCCACGCTGCTCCATACATCAGAATCAGCAAGGTAATCCACGCATCACTCGGTACATAGGCAGCGCTACACATCTTCCTTCTTGGGCTACCAGACTTCAGCTCAAAGACTGCAAAAGATAAAACCTCCCTGCCTAAGGCTGACAGAGCTCAGCCTTCGTAATTTAAGACACTCTGAAGTTAACACCTAACCCTTTTATTCTAACTGCAAATAACCTCTGTGAACAACTATGATGCAATTTGGGAAGGAACTCCCCATATTTGGCATCAAACGTGCTTCATTCCAGAAACCTTAAATCACATTGACTAACCACAGGCACACTTTTCATCTGAACATTAATTCTCTTTTTTTTTATTAGAGGAAACAGCATCATCTTTGCTGATTCCCATGCTTGAAAAGAGAAAGGGAGAGCCAGCTGGGAATTTCAGCTTTTTGTCTGATTCATTCCTTCACTTAACTTGTCTTCCTAAACAAACATCTTTCATACTAGATGTGAAAAGCAATGCATGTGTTTCTGCTGTACAGAAATTGTATTCATTGCATTGAAATAAGTCCCAGCTATGAAAATGGGCAAGGTAACTGGCAAGTAAGTGCCTATATATAAATTGTTAAAGAGAATTGATAGAAAACCCATAAAACCATGGCTCTGGTTTTACTGTTTCTCTTTATCAGCATTGTTAAGCCATTGTCCTGCAAACTATCTGTCTATATTTACATAGACAGATACGTCTATGTTTCAATGTAAATTATTCTGAAGAAAGGAAGAAGCTGCCAGGAAGAAAGAAAGAAAGACAAACGATTATTCACTTCTGATATCTAGAAAGTAAACAAAGCTGGGAATAAATCCTTTCTTGCTCATTTTCTTCTTTCTAGATACAGGACTTCAAAGAATCACCCAATTTGCAGAGATAAGTCTGTCTTTAAAAGCAAGTGAGAGCCTGTAATCAAGAATATGCAAGTTGATTAGTCAGGTTGCTAGTAAGCTTCGGGAATGAATTAACTGCTGCCAAATATGGGCAGACTTTTTTCCCCAGTCTGATTTAACTTGTTGGAAATGTTATATTAAATACACCCCTGCTATTTCAAGAAATTCATCGTGTGCCCCAAGTCTGGTCACAGGAGCAAAGAAAGTCCTTGAGCGCAGTGTGTTAGTGTCTATTACCGAGCTCAAAGGTTTGTTGTGATACTGAATTCTCCCGGGCAGCTTTCTTAACAGATCTGCCACAAAAGACGACCCTCATTTTTTTACAGGAGGAACTGATGATATGGGTCAAGACACCACAGGATTTAGGCAGCTTTTTCCTTCACCACTTCCCGATGTTGACGCGAGTAGCACACCACTGTAGTATGCCATACAGTTTTGGGCGTTTTTCTGCACCCAAACAGTGGGGTCTGACCCTCTGCTCCACTCCTCTGATCTCATACGGGTCATTTGCCCTTCAGCGATGGAGCCTCTCTGCCAGGAGACTGGCACATGCCTGCATCTGATGTTTTTGGGGAAGCCACTGCTGTGAACCTTTCCCTTTTCCCCTTTCCCCACCCCCATCCTCCTTTCTATGTCCTCCTGATCCCAGAACTTTCAAGAAAATCCACTCCATTTCCCATAACCCCCATTGCTTTTCAGCCAGCAAATAACAAACAGGAAACTAATGAGCAATAGCCATTTATTGTTTCGGCTACCTCAGTGCTTTATTACTTGGCTTCCCAAACAGGGAGCCTGCTTTTCTTCAGTTCTCATTTCCCTTCCAAAATGGTTCTTACAGTTCCTCCTCCCCCTTCCTACAGCTCGAGTCCTCCCTCTCCCTCCGCTCCCAGGGCACCAGCAAGTCCGGCAGCACCGCACGAGCACCGTTCTGAAAAACTGGTCTCACTGCTGCCACTGCCAACATTTCCTCTCATTCCTGCATGTCCCACATTGCTCTGCATTCCCCTTTTGCTTTGGCATTAGATCTGCCCAGTGAGAGCACCCGCCTGCCCAGAGCCGTTTGCTCTCTCTGTTGAGAGTTCTCATTTGTTTCCTCACTTGCTCTCTATGTTGAGAACCGTCATTTGTTGAACTCTCTCATTTCAATAAACGCTGGCTGGATGTATTCCTGATGTTTCTCCTAATGTGCTGTCTGCAGGTACACGGGCTAGAAACGCGCCCATGGGGACGCCGGCTGCATGAGCCGAGGAAGGCCATTGTGGAGGAGCTCGGCCAGGCCACGGCGATGGGAAGTGCGGGGATAGATTTTCAGGTTCCAGTCCAAGGATGTTGAGCCTGCAAACTGCCCTCCTGTCCAGCAAGAAAGCACGAGAGCTGCTGAAACACCTCAGCATGGCCAAGCCTTGCCGTGGAGAGCGATGGTGTTCCTGGGGGCGAGCCGCCACGCTTCCAGGCCCATGCAGCCAGCAGTGAGGGATGGAGCGGGCGTCAGGATGACATATGACAGGAAGGCAAGGTTAAAAACAAAAGGAAGGGGAAGTGCTGGAGCGAAAACATCTGAGTTCCATAAGAATTTAACTGTTTACTTAATGCTGTATCGCAGTTTCCAAAGAATGATGTACTTCTCGGTGGGCGATGGTGTGACAGGAGATGATGTCTGTATTTCATGGTGTGTAACTATTTGTATAGCCTGGACAGGCCTTGTTCCACTATGTGCCGAACAAACACAGTGGGGAATAATGCCTGCTCCAAAGAGGTTACGTGACAGCTATAGGAGAAGGGGAAGGGAAAAACACACATGCATAAGGGCAGGTTACTGGCAGAGCGCAGATTCCTCACCAAACCTCATCGAGAAGACAGTGCCCCATCTTCTCGATGGCATTACCTGTGCTTCAGAGAGCCAAAAGGATTGCAGCCTTGTGCATGGTGTTGTGCTCTGCCACAAGGTCAGCAGTGCAATGAAAAAAATCTCAAGTCCCCCACAAGTTGTGGTAGCGGTGACCCCTATCACCATAAAGCTGTTCTACCCAGCGATCCAGCCAGACAGGGAGAGGTGGCAGGACAGACTGTCTCTTTCCCCTCCATAGTGATGACAAGTGATCCTGCCCAGCTGAACAAGGGCTTTCCCACCAGGAAGCTCGTGCAGTAACATGTGGCTATGTGGGACTTATTTTTACAAGACAGATGGAGCCTTCAGTTCTCATATATGTTTTAATATCTCATCATTGTTTATATGAGAAACTAAGTGGTTCTTTAAATTGAGGTCCTTTTATTTCAGGGACAGACACTGCCAGAAGCATTAATACTTGATAAGTTGTGGGCAATAACATGAACTTGGAATGAGGACAGTTCACTCACTCTTGAATTTTACTTAGGTCAGATTTAACTGCCTCCAACTAATACCTCTTTTATTTTTTAATGCAGGGGTTATTCTGCTGTAGGAAAAGACGTTTTTTAATAGCAAAGGATATCAGCCAATAGAACAAATAAAAAAGCAGAATGGTGGATTCTCCCTCTGGTCTTCAAACTAGAAAAGATACACTCTGGCCAGAAGTCCTCTGAGGCCCAAACCAGTGGAAACTGGGAATATTACAGTGGCCTGTTATACAGGGGAAGCCAGAGAAGATTCAACTTCTGTGACTTCCTCCTCTGTATCTCCTCCGTACCTGCTCTATGTATATTACATGTCTCTTTATCTTGGTGTAGGTATCCACCTCAGAGCTGCAGGGTAGTAGAAATCAAGTGAAGAAGCTGTGCAGCCCCATCACAAGCTACTGTGAATCACCACAGTGCCTGGGGCTGTGGGGAAGGGGCTCCAGCATCCTTTTAGCTCCCTCTAATCTGCCCCTCTGACACAGCTCCTACAGTTGTAATATCCGAGGCCCTCACAGTGTGCAATAGCCCCATTTCCTTGGTTGTTCTGGGAGCAGGAAACTACTGTAAGAGGGCTACAAAGCAAGGGACAGATGCTTCTGCCCATGCAAGCAGCTGCAGACGACAAGCTCACGCATCCCAGTCTTCATGCTCCTCAGGTACGAGACATCCACCAGCCCCAAAACCAAGACTGACTCAAGCACGAGCAAGGGAGCATGCTGTGAACCAGGGTCTGTTAGTTCACACATAGCCGTGGACTAACCTAGCTGCATGGCTTCCAGCCCAGAGCTGGCTCCTAGCTAGCCCACTCAGGGACTGAGTCAGCTACCCCACTTCATGTCCTGCCTGGAGCGGCACAGAAAGCTATGTGAAGCCCATGAATCAAACCCAGCTTTATCTCAACCTAATGGGTACGCTGTGCTCCATTCTCTGTGGGACAAGGACTGCAGCCCTGCAGGTAGCTGGTTGGCACTCCCAAAAACTGCCCATAGCTCTTTGCATTTCTCTTGTTCTAGAGACATCACAGCTCCCCAGGAACCGAAAAGCAGACCTGTGTCCCTCTGGGAGCACAGTGGTTCCACTGTCTGGAGCAACACCTGTATACAGCAACAACAGCAAAATATAACTATGCCATAGCAACCCACAGAACAATTAACTGGAATGACAAAGACAAATTGTTCCTGACAAGCTGATAAAGATGTGTCCTAGTGTCATAGGAAACAGAACTAGATTGGAAAACAAACCCAGTCTTCAGAACCTGAGATCTGAGTTTGCAATAAATGGTACGTGCACTGTGTGGTTTGCTCAAGGTTGTTTGGGACCTCTTTGTCCAGGTATGGGCAGTAACTTCATCCAAGGCAAAGGGACTCTGTGCTATTCTAGCCCTAGCCCCTGCTCAGGAAAGTCTCCAAAAATCCTCAGCCCCTCATTCGGGTGTGGATGATTCCAGTTGTCTACCAGGCGCTAACCCCTCCTCATCCTCCAGAAAGAGCAGAGCTGCTCTCCACACCAGGACAGGGGGAATGGAGCAGGAAAGCCCCTGCCAGAGGTGCATTTGGTAGAAAAGGAAAATAAAATTCAACTTGAAATGGGTATTTCTGGGAGTAGCATTCACTTGCCACAGCAATAGCCCAACCCAGTAAAATGACTTGGACAATCTGGATGCATGCCTTATGGCACCTTCCTCCTCCCCACCTTCAGGGATTTTTGTAGGGAGAGATGATACAGTCCTATATGAGCTGCCATGAGGCTGCTCCGTGATTTTCAGGGGAGTTTCTTTGTCAAACAGGAAACCTATACGTATCAATATTCAGCTCATTTTCATGTAACATATGTGCAGTTATCTCAGAAGACTCATGTTTAAATCTACATTCCTCTGTGTGCAAGGTACTGTTTGTCAGGCTAATGCTGTGCTTTCGGTAGGTAAAATAGCCACTGCACTAAGTGGCATGGCCACTTTGTTTGGCAAACTTGGAGAATGTAAAGAGGGGAGAGCAGAAGAGGAAAGGAGAATTCTGTCTTTCTACTAGTGCCAGGGATATTTCTCCTGTGGATATTTATCCTCTGTGGAGCCAATCTGCTCTGGATGGAGGTCCACAAGACTCCTGAGAAATCTATGAGGCATCCAGCGCTGAGATGCTATGCCTCCACATCAACTCCAAAAAACACAACAAACCTGCTGGCATCTTACTGCCAAGGACCTGTGGAGTCCCTGAGCCAAGAGAACAGAGTTTGTCGTTAGAGAGAATGATGTTAAACAATAGTAGTATTATGTCTTTTCTCTGCTCATTGACAAATTAGCGTCTACGTAGCTGTGTCTATACAGCTTTCATGCCCAAATCACTATGCTAGTTAGGAGGATAATTTTTAGATTCAATTTCATTTAGTACAAATGAGAACTTGGAAGCACAAAACATGTTCACTACAGAAGCAAAGCTTATTCCCTTCTCATGTGGGAGTACCTTAGACTACCATATACACTTCTGTGCCACTTTAACTAGACTGAGCAGCTTTCTAAGATCAAGAGATAGTCTAGAATAAAATGTTAGCCTATTCAGTAAAATGTCATATTAAAAAAAAAAAGTTAACCTCTTTTTTTGTTTGTTTGTTTAATCTTTTGTCTTTGGCAATAAGATCTTCAAAGGCTTTCTAGAACCCACCTTTATTTCTAGCCATCTTCCCCATTGTACGGCATCTTCAAGATCTTAGAATTAGAAGACCCACTAACACCTGGAGGTGGAAAATCCAAAGATCCGATGTACAGTACTTTCTGAAGATGTATTTATGAGATGTATTCACAGAGAAAAAGCCTAAAGAACAGCTATTTACCAACAGGTGTCTAGGAAAAGACTATCCAATAAATAAAATTATCTGTAATATGAGTCTGTAATTATGCCATCCTTTAAAGAGACAGCCACGAGTGGCAATTTACGAAGTGATAATTACCATGAATGTGTCTACTCAGGGCTTGGGGAGAGGTAAATTGGATGCTAGTTGCTCAGGGGAAAACTGGGTGGCAAATGTGGGTGTCATTGTGTCTGGGCAGGCAGTGATATTTCCTTATGCACTCATATTAATCAGTTATCTGACATTTTCAATACTTCAGAAACTTTACGCTTCTGAAATGCTTCATCTGGTCACCTAATGAAAGTATTGTCTTAAGAAATATTTGCATAAGAAAAAGCAGGATAAAAATAATCTAAAATCAGTTTGATAAACTTTAATAGATGACTTCAAGTCTACAAGTATCTTGCTACATATTGTACTGCTATCAAGGATATATTTATGTTTTTATTAAAATGTAGCTTGACTTTACTTGCTAGTGCATAGGAAGAGTTGACACATGACATTTAGAACGGGCTGGAAATCAGCCTCTATTTCCTCAACACTAAATTCGACTTTATGCTTGGTGCATGACATATCTTCTAGAATCACCTGTTGTGCTACAGCTGACAATAGTTACTTGCACCAGTAAGTAAGCAGAGATGATCAGTAGGAAGCTTTATGTAATTTTTTCAGTTTTGAATTTTGTTTTCAGAAAAGTTCAGCTTAATTCAGAAGACTGTGCTCAATACGTTCAGTTTCACGTCTGATCAATTTTAATCTTTCTTATCATGTCACGTAGACACACAGGAACAAGCACTTAGATTTTGCTTTGGGCTGGAGTTCCTGAAGGCCAACTCTTCCCAAATAGCACTTATGAGAAGGTGTTGTCATTAGGGGAAGTATAGTATGGTTAAATTGTTTTCCAGGGAAAAAAAAAGAGCATCAGGCTCCAAAATGACAACAGCACAAGGCAATGGACCCCAACAGAGAAATCCAGTTCAACCCTCAGGTGACCTGAAATGGAGCGCATGTCAATTAAACAGACCAAAACAAAATACATGGTTATTTTGGAATCAAAATGTTTCAGAGTATTTCTTCTTGGGGACATTTTTGTGTTCTTAAAGACAGAAAATAGCAAATTCAACACTTGTATTCACTGGGGAAAGAATTTAGGAATGAAAGTCCTACTGCTCTCAAGAGACTTAGGTGCTCAGGGGAGCATTATGTGGCAAATATTTTTTGGATGTCTGCCTGAGTTCTTCAAGGATTCTTCTGATGCAGTTTGAAAATTAAAAAGACAACTTACAGTGAGGGACAGATTTAAGACATAACACCGCAGATCAAATAAGGCACCAAACTGTCAAACTTGCAGACAGAAAGAATGTGCTGGAAAAACAAATGCTGGTAATGAAGACCATTCTACAAACTGCCGTGAAAGAGACGGAACCCATCATAATCCCTGAACACTAATGAAAATAAATGGTTCATATTTACATTTGATTACATGGAAAACTCAACTTATTTAAATAATAATCATTTGGTCAAACTTCTAAAAGGGAAAGAGGGAAAAGATATATAATTCTTGGGGCATGTCTGCTTGGCATTTGCAGGCAGTCCTGAGCTGGTTCTGCTCAGCACAGCCAGAAGCCCTGTGGCTATGGTTAAGGCAGTGTCGAGCCTAAACTAACACACTCTGCGGGGAGCCGGTGTGTGTATTGCTGTGGGCTGAGCATCCCACTCACCTGCCTACCCAGCTGTGACCAGCTAAGTGTGTGAACAGTGCACACATGAGCACTTAGATGGCCTTAGATGGCTTGGGAGAGGCTCAGGTGCCTACCTGCGTGCTCATGCTCCTGCTATAGTCTTGGAGGTTCAGCCCAGACCCCTTGGACTTCACCCTCAGGTGAGCACCTCTGCTTGTGCCCCGAATCCTTCTTTAGGCTCCACTGGCTGAACTGATCAGGGCTCAAGTCTGTCACTTGAATTTAAGTGCTCAGTGCCATTAGGCAATTGAGGGTAATCAAAGATGTCTTTGTCCCTGCCAGACGCTGATAGGAAGGCAACTAATCAAGCCCTAGCTCTCCACCGCCTACAGCAGGAGCTTGAACACCAGGCTCACAGCACCTACACTGCAGTCAAGTGAATGCAAGTGCCTGAAACTGGTGCTGAGCCTGCCAGCCTAGAAGAAAAATCTGGAGCCATTCATGCGACTAACATGTTCTAGATGTGTTCATGTGAATAAAAATTGCCTGGTCAAGTGAATAAGGCAACAGTGGGAGCTCCAGTGGAACTACTGTAGGGTTGCACCCACATGCACGGGAACAGGATCCTGTTTAGCAAGTGGATTAGGCTTAGTAACACCTTTGTGGGACTCAAATGGTAATAAACTAATGAGAGAAAAATCTGAGTTGAACTACCAAAAGAGTTGTTTCTTTCGTCTCCTTCTACCTGTAGCCACTGAAGGCTCAGGTTCTTTCTCACGCATCCTTGCTGAGGCATACCGTCACCCACAGCTGGTCCCACTGAAATGAAATATGATTAACTAAAATGATTGATGGTGGCCAAAGTCTGGCAGCAGGAAATCAAGAGGCAGAATTCTCTCAGTCAAAATGCTGCTTTTGCCTGGGGAGTGGGTGGAACTTCAGGGTTTTCTTTCTGGATTTGTGTTTTTACTGATCACAGGGTCAATATTTAATTATCTCTAAAATCTAGCTGGTTTTAGGACTAGATTAAACAGTTAAGCGCCTTAATTAAGGACTGCAACCGCTAATCATGGTGAAACATAAATAGTTTTAAGACATGAAGATAAAAACTAACAAATAGCTCCAAAACGAAGGAAATTCCTTTGTAGCAATTATTTGCTTTTTGAGGCTTTTCTTGAGTTTTTGTTGAGACACTGGGGCACCAGTCAGACAAGAGGTGCATTCAGTACTTCAAGCAAATTTTGTGTGACCTCCCTGTACAGTTCTGCAACTGTCACTTCTCACACAGCTTACTTTTCAGCTCTTCCCTGGTCCTTGTTCCCTCCTAGCCTCTTCAGTGTGGCGAGAGAGTGTGCGTGACTCACTTCACTTTATCAAGGTCACATTACTACAGGGAACAACTTTGAGGTAAAGAGAGGAGACAGAGGTCACCAGGCAGAAGAAGGGGTGGGCAGACTACCTCAAAGTGTGCTTCATTCTCAGGCTTAATGCTTCCTGCAAAAACCATGTGAAATTAAATGGTTTCCCCTTCCTCTTCTCTATTCCTTCCCCAGCCATGACCTTGAAAAATAACATGGTGTTAATCTCAACTTGCATCTTCTCAAAATTTTGCATTTAGTCTATGTCATATATGATGCTTAGACTCCCATCCTAAAACTGTACTGTGAACGACTTATGAGAACTTATCCAGACAAAAGCTAAACTGGAAGAGAGGAGAGGAGAGGAGAGGAGAGGAGAGGAGAGGAGAGGAGAGGAGAGGAGAGGAGAGGAGAGGAGAGGAGAGGAGAGGAGAGGAGAGGAGAGGAGAGGAGAGGAGAGGAGAGGAGAGGAGAGGAGAGGAGAGGAGAGGAGAGGAGAGGAGAGGAGAGGAGAGGAGAGGAGAGGAGAGGAGAGGAGAGGAGAGGAGAGGAGAGGAGAGGGGGGAAAGGAAACACATTTTTGGTGAATCAGCTCCCTTGAGCATGCATTTAGTCAAGGACCAAAGACAGAATGCAAGGGTTTGGACGTACAACCAAGTATGGGAAGAGAGCTGCAGAAATTCTACATCAGATTGGCTGCTACTTGAGATGAGTGGGACAAATTACTCATGGAAATGCCTATATCTCTTCATTAACTACAGAAAGAACCGACACAACTATCTTAGGCTGTGTGCCTACCTGTCGAACGACTTCAATTAGGTAAAATGAATCCTTCCCCTTGAAGCTGCATGTGTTATTGTGGTTAGTGTTGAGGTCTGGATCCTGCCCAGATTCCTTGCAGGCGCACAAGTGGAAGCGGAGGGAGCTCTGCATCCTACTGGGGCTCTGTCTCTCTTCACTGTGCTAGTTAAAAATCCTGTGCGCAAACTAATCATGGAGTAACACCTGGCCCATTGCACAGTTAATTAACTTAGAAGGTACTGGGACTATTTACAGTTCTTGAGAGACTCAGATCCTTCTTGGCAGAGAACTGTACAGACCCAGGAAAATACTTCCTGCTCTGCTTTATTTGCAAGCATTGGCATGAGGGTTTTTTGCTAGCAGAAGCAAGTCCATGTTTGAACATCACTGTGCCGTTCTAATATTAGAGCTCCAGCTAATTATTACTAGGCCCCATCTCATGTTCCTCAAAAAACACCCAAACCCCAACATTAATGGTCTGGGCTATAAAGTTCTGCAACTGAAATCACAGCTCAACTGGTGGCAGAGGTTCCTGATACCCAGAGAGTCCAATGAAACCATGAGGATGTCTACAGTCCCCAGTCTTACACCTGCTTCTGGTGCGCTGAACAACTCTGTCCTTGGTTTGTCTCTAGACCGGATTGCTTCGTGCTGGCTTGTGCACAGACACTCTAAAAAATGAAACCCTTTTGCCTTCCAAGAAAGCTAATTTAGATGTAATGATCTTCCATTAATATAAGGTTTATCCATGTCTAAATACCTCATACCTGTTTGGCTATCAGGTGTTGCGGTGAGGCTCTGGTTTTAACCACCAGGAAGGCTTCCTGTTATAGTTCCATGTTTAACTTTGAACAAAGAAATTAGGATTCCTTGTGCATATGGTCACTTCCCACTGTGTTCTTGAAACACAGATGTTTTGTCCAGCTGCATGCTCATATGGCTGCTGGCATTCATTTTCTGGAATGAGTTTTGTTCTAGTATAACAATAATACATCAAAGTGGGCCCACCTTTCCTTATCCATTTCATAGAACCGTCCACTTTTGAAGGCTGCATTTCCCACCAGTCAGGGGAAACGCAGGTGCCTAAAGAAAAGCTTGCTTCTGCTCTACCACCATCCTGGATGAGAGTATATGAATTTCATCCGTTAGACTTCCAAGCTTCACAGAACTCCTCCTCATGTCCAGGAATTATTTCTACTGCAAAAACTGTTGGGAAGATTTACTATTAGAGTTTATATACTCTGTCATTTTGCCTTTTTTTTATTCACCAAAATAACACTAATAACAGTAACCAAAAATTAGGTGGAGGACTGTGTTCTTGTGTTGTACCCAGACAGGAACGGAAAGGCAACGTGACCTTAAAATAATTACCATAAAGGTAATGGTGTAGATGTCGTTAAGGCTTCCTTGCACAGGTGAAGTAAATCAGGCAGCTGAATTCTGCATTTGCGCTCATCTGGAGGACTGGGACATGAGCAGCCCATAGCAGAGGGAGTTACAATAGTTGAGGCATGAAAAATACACTGCTACTTCTTGTAGTGTTCTTAGCAAAGCTAAGAACTTAAAGCTCTTAGCTTTGCAAGGTAGGGTCCTGCATCCCAGTGATCTCTGGAAGAGGCACACGTGGAAGGGCAACTAAATCCTAAATCATTTGCTTTCGGTTGCAATATCTTCCATGCATACTGAAAAGGGGCTATATTAACTAGGACAAGCAAGGAGAGAGGAAGCTGTGCATCTAAATGCTTTGCGGCTTCCTGAGGTTTTAGCAGAATTGCTGGTCCAGAATCTGCTTGAATATCCAGGGCAAATATTGCCTGCCTTGATCAGCTGGTGGCTGGTGCACTATGGGGTGTTTTGTTATACACAATGCAGAAGTAGTCAGCAGCCGTGGTTGCTGAGATCATTTGAATCAGTCTTAGAACAAGATGACGGAGGAAAAGCCATCCCCAAAAGCTTAAGTGACTAGTAACGTTTTTACCAGGGACATTTCTACAATTTGACTCCCTCCACACCTGTATTGCTCCCAGCTATTTGCCAGCTCCAGCTGCAGTCTCTAGTCTTTTGTTATGGGGATAAGCCGACTGCTGCATGCCAGCAGCAACTGATGGCTCGCTGTCCCTTGCAGAAGCTGCTGAAAGAGGTGTCAAATGGGGTGACAGCTCCTCCAGCATCTGTATGGCAGGGGTGATGTGACAAGGCAAGCCCCAAATCTTGCTCCATTTACATCCAGACATTGCTGAGGGAAATGCCAAAGCAAAGTCTGTTTTGCTCTGTGTTCAGATACAGATATGTTTTGTCATAAAAAGACTCAAGGTTTCCAGGTCCTGGTTCTTTGGCCATGTGACCTCCCAAAGCTAGCATGTACTTTGCCAGTGCAATGTCTCCTTCATCCGTTTACAAGGCAGGAGACACCAGCTTTTCAAAGGTATTTTGCTTACAATGAAAATGTACTTTCCGCTAGTTTTTCCATTGTGTTGAAAAACCCTTACAGCTATAATGGGCACTCTGTTTAGTATGAGGCGCCCTTTAAATAAACCTGCAGTAAATGATGTTCATTTCAGTTCCTCTCACCATGTAGATAAAGTATATATTATTCAAAAAGCAAGTCAGCTTTCATTATGGTGACATGAATAAAACCACAAGGGAACATATTACTCTACCAAGCCCCAGAACCTAGGCAGCTAGCTCTGCGAAAGGTTTTTGTTTCAGATTTTAAAGGACCAAATATTTCAACTAAACCTCCGGCTGGAGTTTGTGTATTTACATAAATTCCTTTTCTTTCCCCTGGAGCCTGACCCTATTTCCTGAGGCTTGGGTGAGGGACAGGCTTGCTTTTTCTAGCTTTTTAAAGGCTTGGTTTTGCGCTCCCGCTTTCTTATTAAATATAAATCAGAGACCCTTAAAGTCAGTTTATACCACTTCCACTTGATATAAGATTTCTACTTAAAGACCCTTTTCTCCATCCTTAGAAATGAGTGTTCCTTAAATTACATGTTTTCATTAACAAATCACTTGCATAATACTAATGCTCCCCACTCAAATCGCTACATATCATGTGGCTTTGAGACTGCAGCACGCTGGGGTCTTCTGGCTCTATTATTTATGTGTCTCACATACGAATAATAACTCCGCTGATACGAATTCATCTAATGGAGGCAACTTTATGCTCAATAAATATTGTGAATGCTTAGTGAGTCTCACAACGCAGTAAGAATCTGCCCATGTACTTCCCACCGAAGGAGAGGAGCCTTGTTGTGTGTGGAAATCACTTTAAGCCCAGCTCGGGTTTCAACCTGTCACTCTGTGCACTCAAGTGAGTGCAAGCCCTGTCCTGACACAAATTGGAAATGAAAGATGTTGACAAAAATTTCAGCTATGTGAGTAATGATTTATGACTGGTTTTGCCCAGGCACCTCAACAATGTCCATGAATAAAGCATTGGGGCTTGTGGTAGCAAATAACTCATTAGAAAGACAATTTCAACTTGGTTAGAGATTACTAAGGAAAAAAAAAGGAAAGGCCAGTACATGTTATGAATCAACATGTGATTCAGTTTCCCTTCTTCAAATATCTGTGGCAACGTGTAAAATTTTGAGCATAGGCACCTGCCGGTGGCATCTTGCCAATGCACAGTGCTGCTGTCAGCAGATTGTTTCTGCAGGGTTTTGGAGCACATCTTATATATTTAAATAGTTTGCTATGTGTGACTGTCAGATGTAGTTTCACTATGTATCTATTACAGAAGAGCAAAATCTTCTTGTTTATTGTCTAGCTGTCAACATGAAGCTCCTTTTGTCATTAATAGTAAGCGTAATAGTTTGTACTGTGACGACATTTTTGGGCTGGAACCCGTCGTGATGTCTGAATATGAAACACATTCACAGGATCCTGTAAGCTTCGTGATTTTTCCCTGTTCCGGACTGTCTTTATTATATAGAAAATCCTTTATTAAATGATAATATGACAGAGAAAAGAGGGCCTGTTGTAGGCAGATGCTACACGATACTGCAAAGGTCTTGTACAGAACTCCTAAAGTACCACCCTACCTCTGAAAAGAAAAATAAATTTTCCCTTGCATTCAGAAAATAAAATTAAAATCCTTGAAATTATTCTTGTATCCATGCACACCCTTGAAAATATGGCCTGACCCAGACTTAAAGCCAAGTGCGTGCTCTTAAATCCTAGCGTTTCTGTAGGCAGCATCTACAGAGCCAAGCACCAAAAGCCCCACCCTGCAAGAAAATGGTCCCCCCAGACGCCCTTTCATTCCAGACATACCCATTCAGACACTGCCTTCACAGCCTTTTAATCAAATCAGCCCTTACAATCTTCCTTTCACATCACCATCCAGTCTGTCGCGCACATGCAAGCCAATTCTACACTGCAATTGTCCTCTCATTTCTGAGCATCGCATCAGCCCCATTTTCACTCGAAAAAGCTAAATCCCTTTTTCAGACTGCCATGGAACTGAGAGAGAACTTTATATAACCTGCATGTTGAGAAGGGAGCAGAAGAGGCAATTACAGCAAAGCACAGAAGTTCCTAGAAGGAAAATTTCTTTCTGCTTTGACCTGTGTTTCCATCCTTCAGCCCCAGTTTGCAGGTGCAAGAAGGCGTAAGTAGCTCTAAAGACCAGTGGCAGATGTAAGGAAACCTAAATACTCTGCATGTGATCCTGCATCCCACCTTTAGGAGATGCAGATCAGAATTTGAAGGGAGACCTTAAAGTTTTTGGCGCGTAGAGCCATTTTTACTCGCTTTCAGTACTGTTTACAAGAACAGCCTTCAGAAGGTTTTCATGTTTCTGCTTTCTGCTATTGAAATCAGTGAGCACTAGGATCCCTTTACAACCTTCTGACCCTTTTATGCAGTGAATGGGGTCCAAACTGGGACAGTAACCTTCGTCCCCAGCTTTGCCATTTTCTGCTTTGGGAAAGATCCCTGAACAGCTTGTTTGTCTAATGTGAGCTTAAAATACGGCACGGTGTTATTGTATGTTGGCACACTGATGAGGCTAGTGACTTAATCAGAAAACATGGAACACTAATACTGCCCTGTGGTGTATTCCTGCCAAGATGTAGTCTGAAAAACACAGATAAGGGAAATCATATGTGATGGATATGCAAAGAAGTTTTCTTAGCGATAACAAGCACATGAAAGCTCTCCAATTGATGCTCTAACAAGAAAATAGTTGATGAGAAGTGCTAATAGCACTGAAGGAGTGAAATCAGAGAGCATCTCATAGGCAAAATAAATTACATGAGCGGAGTAAGTGTATGTTTTAAGTAGTTCCCAGATTATCTGTGAGTTTGAAAACCTTGACATAATGGCTTTCCTGACATTGGCAGTGTACCTTCTGCTTAACAACACCAACGCTACTCCTTTGTATTTTAGCAACATTTCAGTGCAGTTCATAACATAGAAGAGCAGTCACTGTGTGCAATTCTGCATCGCGGTCCCTCTGAAGCTCTACTTGCACCTGAAAATGCAAGCAGTCCTCTTGACCCTGGAGGGGAATGAAGGTCTCAAGAGCCTGGAGTCTGCATGGTCTTGATGGGAATGGCAATGGCAATGTGCTGGCTTCGGACAGCTGGTGTATGAGATCAGCTGCGGGGTGCAGTGGGACAACGTAACTGTAGGGAATCAGAGCAGGGCAGACATGAAGGACACCACTGTACCCTCCTGTCTCAGGATGCTCCCTGGCCAACCATGCCCCCCGACTTGTCTGTCCAGTAACCTCAGCAGGAGGGTGCACAGTGATAAATAAGTGTGACTCTTATACTCCAAGCCTATTGCAAAACAGCTCTTTGAGTGAGCTGTACTGCTCCAGAAATATTCTCAACAAATTACTGAGGCATACCTCTTGGTTTAGTGAGCAGCTCAAGTTGTCTAACCATGTACGGGATCCCAGGCTCTCCACGTTCTCAATGCTTTTTCAGTGACCACAGCCCAGACTTCACCACCCTTGGCTACTGCGGGTTAATACAGCTATGACATGTTCAACCAAATCAGCTGTCACATCAGCTCTCCATTTTCACGCAGACAGCCAACAACAGTTATTTCCACTTGCAGCACTCACCAGCTAAATCAAATTTTCCACTAATATTTTAACACCAAGGTCATTTTGTTGACAGTAGCTAAGGGAAGCAAATTCTGAATTCTAAATAAACATTTTCTATCACGTGAATGGGATCCTTTTGTTTATACAGTTCACATTTAAAGCATCTCTAACAAATAAGCAAATTTGTGATTTCCTTTCTGGTATGGATGACCTATCTCACATTGTAAGCTGCCTCTTTCACTGCATCCCACATGAGACAGCATTAATTTAAAATTTCACCTTTCTGCAACAGCACTCAATCATTTCTAGGCATCTGTATAATTTTTACTAATTCAATGCCTATGACTGGAAAGTCAGATGATTTCTTACTAGGGAAATACTAATGCTCTGTTATAACAACGCTGATTGCATTACTGATGTTGGAGCTGTGCACAAAGCAAGCATTGTGCATTTTTTGTCTGCTTAGGAATGGTAAACAAAAGACCAGATTCTGTTTAAGCAGATATATACTGGTCGTCATTTTAATGTTCTGCCTGACCGTTGCTAAACTTAATGATAAGCAGACTGCTAAATTGGGTGGGTGTCTCTTAATCTCTTCTGGCAAAAATGTTCCGCTGGGTATAAATAATTAAATGCCCAAACAGGGATTTTGGTCTAACTATTCCGTCTCCCAACGAGCGCCTTCCCAAGCTAATCTCACTTTCTTCTTGTGCGACCCAATAGCATTTAATTATTCATGCCAAGCATAACAGTTTAGCTGGGAGAGATTGCAATAGCGTGCCTGTCTGCCAGCGCTCTACAGCTCTATAGTTCCCATGTGCCCCTCAGGGTGGAAAGTCTATACGGTCCTTTCCCTGCTTCTGTGCGGGGAAGCTATGGGAAGAGTGGTCACACTGCAGGTATGGACTTTCCACTGCTGCTGGGTTCAAGGTGGCATTGCATTCCTTTTATCCTACTGCAAGTTTCCGCTCCAGAGCCCAGAGGCGAAGCAGCCAAGGGTTGTGATTCCCACTTGTGCTCAGGCGCAAGCTGTTGGGAAGGATGGGTATGTGCACATGTAGAGGTGGCAGCGCCGGTACCTCGGTGATTTCATGGACGGAAACATGGACCCTGAGAGAACTGACTGGCTTCCGTGTTTATGTGCAGCCAAGCAGCAATGCGGGGATGTAAGACATCCGTCAGACATTTGAATCCCTCCGGGGATCTGGCCCATGACTTGTAACATTTCTCATATGCTGAGTCCAGTGTATGTTTTCAGCATGGACCCTATACCATGAGTAGCCACCCAAGCTCATTAGGGGTGTTGAATGAATTAGGTTTAGCTTGACAGGTGAAGAAAGACGATTGTGGCCCCTTCTCAAATATCACTGATCTTATTTATCTAACCTGTCATACACAAATATTATCAATAACGTTATACTACATCAGTCTTGGTGCAATAGAACAAAAGTGAATAGAGCTGAACCAGAGAAGGGCAGCAGCTGTCTCTGTACAGATGTGCAGGAGCAGCATTTTCTGCTTCCATTTAGGTTACATGAACAGTTAGCTTATTTTCTAATTTTCTTTGTTCCCTTGTAGAGGAAGAGATCAAAAGACAGCAGACAAAATGACCCCAGTGCTTTAATAAATTGGTGTCTTTTTCAACATGAACATTTTCGTGGCAGTTTACAAAAGGTCTCAGCACCGGGCTCTTTGGCACTTCGGTGTTAAAAGAGAGAGAAAAAGAAAAGGGATTTTGTTGTGGGTTTTTTCCCCTCTCCTTTTCTCTTTATATCTTCTTCCTCTTTGCCTGGTTCTTGCTACCTAACCACCACTTCAGGTCTGTCAAACACGTCTAATGGAACTGTTACTAATACGTAACGTCTTAACATGCCCTCTCATAAAAATACTGAAGTTACCAAGCAGAAATCTATAGGGCCAGATTGAAATCCACCCTGTAAGCTCATTATACAGAGAGGGAAGGAGGGAGGGAGAGAAGGAGCTTTCTCAGGCCATGCCTCCTTCCCTTCCTGCAAAGGGGGAAGGAGAAGGAGCGTCTGCTCCGCATGGACCCGGCACATCCACATGGATGCAGCCCACGCCAGGGGGTGGCTGGCAGGGCTCCCTGCGTGATAAGAGATGGAGTAGCTATCATGCCATTGAGCTTTACAGGCTGTTTTTCTTAAATAGACTTCACAGATCTGCCAAATCCCAGCAGTGCCTTCTGGTGCAGGGTCAGGGGCTCTGGCTCCCTGCGCTCCTTGCCGCAGGGCCACGCTGCTCACCAGAGGAGGCCAGAAGCTCTGCATGGGCAGGATGATACTGCACCTGCCTAAAAGTTCCCACCTGCCCTTGTGACGTGTGCCCTGGCACCCTGCCTCTGATGCCTCTCCTACCGGTGGCTGGTGTGACAGAAACACATGTGACCCGTGGGAGCGCACCAGGGAGGGAACAGCAGGGTTCTCCTGCCCCGTGCTGCAAGCAAGGGCCCTGTGCTAAAGGCAGGCCAAGCTCAGCCAGCACATCTCAAAACTTGCTCAAAGGCTGCACCCCAAACGTGGCTATGTCATGTAGATGAGGGGCAAGTTCAACTCTGTGCACCTACTCACCATACAATATACACGCAGTCAAGCTAGCTCTGTATAAATAACATTTCAATAAAACAAAGCCAAAGACCCTGAGCTTGCAGTTTTCTTGCACGTCCTCCTTTCATGCAGCAAAGCAAAGAGGCGACAGCTTCTGCACATCTCTGTGAGTAAGGCTCTGCAGACGCAGCCCCCACTTCCTCCATAACAGAAACAAGAATGAGCCTAACACTGGAGCTTTTTTCTCTTTCCCACCTCTCTTTAATAACCTTCAGCTATGGGCAGAGACCTGAAAATCAGTGGCATGTCTGTCTTCATGCTGCCCTTCCACAGCGCACATGAGAAGACATGTTGCTATTTACTGGCGAGGCGATACATCCGTTGCAAGCCCGCTCCCCACTCCCTGGAATACCTATAAGGCGGGAAATGCAATTAATTCTGGAAGGAATCCTTCCCGCTGGCAGGCAGCCAGAGATAGCAGAGCCGTAATAGCTTCTGGGCAGCCACAGCACAGAAATTACAGCCATTCACCAAGGACACTCCCTCTGAGCTTCTGCTTTCTTGAAGTAATTGCAAATAATATCACTTGGATTCAGATAGCTGGAGGGGAAACTCAGGCACCGACGAAGCATGAAACAGCCTGGCCTGAGACCTAAAATAATCCTGCGTAAAAATTCACAGCTGCCCGTTGTTAAAAATAAAAACATGACCACAAACCCCTCTGCTTTCCATCAATGAATTTCCTTTTGTTCCCCTGCCCCCCCCGCCAGCCTGCCCTCCTCTTCCTGCCCCCCTGCCTGTGCCCTGCCAGGCGCCCTCCCTCTGCCCCGTAGCACCCGGGGACAGGGTGACGCCGGCCTCACGCCAAAGGGTGGCTGCCTCCCTGCTGAGACACTGCCGCTGCTGCCTCCACGGGGATGGTGCCCCACTGGTGGCAGGGATGGTGTCCCCCCATACAGGCAGTACCCGCAGCTGCTCTCATCACTTTGGGCTTCTCTGAGCACAGGCGGTTTCGGCGCAGGGCGCAGGGCATCCCTTTCCCGGGGAGGTCACCTGCTCAGGTACGAGGTGTCTGGCTGCGGAGAGAGAGGTGGTGCAGACACGGCCTGCACCTCCGGCCAGGCGCTGCGTGGCGTCTTCTCAAGGGGTTGGCCGGCATGAGGTTTTGCAGACAACACAGGGTTTGGCAGGAGAAAAATTTCAGATTTTTATTGACCTCCAATCTTCCTTTGCCTGAAAAGTCTCAGCAGAAGAAAGAGATTCAAAACATTCATACACTTGTTTCAGTATTCTGAACTGAACATTGTGGCTAAAATACATGATGGGAAGCACACAGAAAGGAAGAGATGCAACAAAATCCAGTAAGAATTAAGGTTAATTATGCCATTTCATTGATGGACTAGATTCTGATCCTTTTTTGTATAGAAATACATCACTATACCTTGCACTTATGTAGCCTCCTCTATGCAAAATAGGTCCCAAAGGCAGGGAATCGCCTCACTGAACATGGCCAACAGCAGTGCAGACATCTAAGCCTGAGCTAGGTCACAGCCAGCAGAAAAACAGTTAATGCCTTCAATGGAGCACTGGAGCACTGGCTACCAGCTATACAGTGGGATTCACTTCATCCCCCAACAGCTCACAAGGCACTGGAAAAAATTTACATCTGCTGAATACCCCCTGCAGCAACAGGCAGCCCTGCTCACAGCAGCCCTGGCGGGCAAGGTCAGGAGAAGGTAAGCTGCCTACCGGGAAAGGCTTTGCCCCTGCTTTCCTGGGCCTGCGCGGGAGCAGAAAGCAGGGGGAAAGGCTTATTTCAGAATGACAGGTTTGGTGAAACTGCCTCTTTGGCTGCACAGGAAACCTCTGTGTTGCATGTCCCATGTTTGTGTCCTTGCAGCTTCTGGAAGCCACCAGGCACTGCATGTGTTCCCTGCCTCCACATCTGCTCTTGGGGTGCAGTGATGGTGCAAAGGTAAAGAAAAGTGGCTAAAAGAGCCTATTCGGCATAAGCAAGAAGTCAGGGAGACTGTATGTTACCCAAATTAGAGTGAGTAACCTCTTCGTGAATTTTTATCTATCTATACTGTTGTGGTGCAAATTCCTTATCTAGCAGGCTGTCTGAGAGATGGTGGTCTGCCTCCCTACCCACAAGACTGGGTGCTGGCCTTCCGCTTCCCCATGCTTTGAGCACCTCCCTTACCACAGAAAGCAAAGCCTTCCTTTTCACCACTCAACTCTATAGTGGCAGATGGCATGCATGAGACGATGTATGTGCACATGCAGTGCACACGCTACGTGTATATCATTGCATAAACGTGCCCCACACAGAAAACTAAGACCCAAGCCTTACACAGTGGCATGAAAAGTAAATAGCTCTTGATACAAATAATATATACTGTGCGCATTTTTCTGCCTCAGTTTCTTCACTATAGTGAGGCAGGGGAAAGTGACTTACAATGAGCTCAGATTTGCCTTTATAACTCGTGTTTTGCATTCTCTGAATTCAGGTACCCTGTCGTAACTCCCCCCTGTAAGTGCAAGCTTGTCTCTCCCATCCTCCTGGCTAAGGTTTCCCAGTTGTTTCTGTGGTCCTTCCTTCTGATTATCCACTAACACCTGGCTTTGTGCTGCTTCTGGTAACTTTCCACTCTTTTAAACCACACTCCTCACACACAACCTGGAAAAACTGGTTTGTGTAAGCTTCAGGTAACCCTTTGTGCCAAGCCTATTTCCAACTCAATAGTTGAACATTATGGTTTAATGGCCAAGGATTGCTCCCAGCAGAGGAGTTAAAGAGCATTTGGGGAGGAGAGAGGGAAATTCAGTCGCGCAGTTACATTTGGCGGAAAACTTCCCGTAAAGTTTATATTAAGATCCATATCATACATTTACAGCGAGCTGTTTGCAAGGTAGTACACCAGGTGTACCAGCGTGCCATTACTAGCTAGAAAGCTTTTATTTGGCTTGGGATTGAGCTGCTCCAAAAGCACGTGACCGGTGGCTGATCACACGCTTGAGCAGTGAATTAATACTACTATCAGGGAAAAGTCGTGCGCTTGCAGGAGAGAGGCTGGAAGAAGTCTGCATAAACTATGTGTGGAATGGTGCCAGCAGAGCCGGAGTCTGGCTGGGGTTTTACACTCCTGAGCCACTTGCCTTCACTATCTGCACTTAAACACAAAGTCTGAGTCAACACTAAAAATCAAACAGATATGTTACCGTATTTATTGCCTCGGTCAAACAGAGGCCGTTCGTTTACCACAGTTTGCATCATTGTACCGGCAAGCCAAGCTCCTTGTGTGCTTGGCTACAGCCAAGCAGCCTCAAACCCATCCTTCTGCTGTCGGAAGCCAAGCGCTCACAAGGAAACACAGCTAGAGGTTCACCGGATGTTGGTAAAGGGATGTCTGCGTGGGATGCAAGTAAGCTACAAAAGGCTACAAACACACTGAAATCAAGGCAGGAAGCATCTGTGGGGGTCACTGAGGAGCCATGGAGAGCCCAGTACATTTGACGTTCTCTCAGGCATGAGATTTTTAAATGAAGTATAGGGCTGGCTTTTCACTAAAGGTATTTCTACCTCTCTTGACATTTTATTCTTCTGTCATTGGTACTGCAACTGGTCCAATTAGATCCTATGTCAAGCAAACTGTCTTCATAACTAAGGAGAAAAAGAGAAAGCAATTTGAATCTGAAACACAGGAGAGATCTGGGCCTGTACCCTATTAGATGCTTGAAGTCTGAGTGCTTTCAGTCTCGTGAGAGGCCAATGGTTTGGCATGGAGAAAGTAGACTTCAGATTCATGGAGGCAGTGTGATTTGGAGAAAGTCTGATAGCTATGCAAGTAAGCCTCTGTGAAATTCTCCAAGATGTTTCAAATTGGACACAAAAATAAGTGAAACCATCCATTCCTTTAGCCATTCAGTTTTTTACCCTTAGACCCTTAACCTTTTTAATTTAGACCTTTTCAACAGGTGACACCTTTATAGACTCACTTTTCTTCCCCATTCTTTCCCGGTTTAATCAAGCTGTGAGAACAGTCATGGCTAAACACCAGCACAACCCACTGTCCACTCACAATTCTTCTGTGCAGGTTGATGACCAGGCTGTAACCGTCAGTATTTGACTCTCACATTTTTAATTCAAGAAACATGCCTTGGCATTTTAATTTCGTGATAGTGGTGATTTCTGTGTTAAGTACTACTGTTGTTGCTCAGGGATAAACTGTCCATTCTTCCAGCGCAATTAATGCCAGGAGCCAAACAGTCTTTATCTGGGAGAAAGGGAGATATGACCTGAAATTAAGACAAAGAAAACTCAGGTTCCCCACTCAGTTCTGAGTGTCAACCATCCTCTAGAAATGAACAAAGATTGCAACAAACAGTAAATCCCTAGTCCCCTTTAAAAGAAATCTGGAGAAGGCACCAGAAAATGTATTGCACAGAACAAGCCTAAGCTGAGGTCAAGATGATCAAGTACATTTTTTCCATTTCTCACTTCCGTGATTCCGTAGCACATGAGATCACCTTCCTTTCTATAAATGATATAAACTTCTGCATTGACTATTGTTTCCCCAAGGCCCAAAGACTACACATTTCTCAGTATTGATCTTAATTTAACCCTGTGCTGCATATGTGCCGTAGATTTGCTCAAGTTCTCCCATTTTTGATTCCCTGATTAGAACTATGTCAGAAATGGATTTTTCTCCTTGGGTATAGTGATTTTGCTTTGAGTATATAGCAAAAGTGGCAGTATCTATGGCTTGGCTTGTTTCCACAGGATTAAGAGTTTTAGACCTCAACTAAATAAGTGGGAGGAAGGTGATCAGCTGCATTCATTAGCTGGTATTTGGACTTCCTGTGGACTTCCTCTGGCCAGGAAGTACCAGGTAGCATAGACACAGAGATCAGACACTGAGATCAGGGCATAGCAGAAGAGCAACAACTCAGATCCAGCTAAAGCTCAGCGTGCTCAAAATTGGTTTGGAAACTAGAAGCGGTCATATTCAGAATCTGGAAAATAGATTGGAATCAGTTAAATAAAACTGGTTCTAAGTAACACGCTATTCCTGTGAACTAATAATTTTGGTTTTGCTGTTGATTTGGCTTCGCAGGGGGCTGCTTTGACTACAGGACTCACCCTGATGTCGGTAAATGCAGTTTCAGTATCTGACCTATGTTATCTGCTAAGCCAAGGTGGTGACCGTAAGGGATGGGCTGCACTGCAAGAAGTGTCTTGCAACACGGCACTCAGGACACTTTTGGATCAAGATCAAAGGTAAAGCTTTAGCTTCAAATCACAGGCTTCCCATTCACATAAAATATGTCTTGCAAAGAAGTCTTTCTTATTCAGTGCATCATTCATTATATAGCCTGTTATCGTCCTTAGAAGTACAGGTTCCATAATAAGCCTTTACAAATATATCTGATTATTAAGATGCAATCATTACTGTATTTAAAATACTTCTTCAAACAGGAGACTAGGAATAAGTCACAAATCAGTATTCCTCGGTCTATTTCAGAGTCCAGCCTTTGCAAAGCAAGGCCTTTGCACCCGAAATAACACCTTTAAGCTCAGTTGCCAAACATTATCGCAACTGCTTAGGGCTATATGGACACAAGAATGAAGCGCCCACCTATCCCTTTCCACTGACTGCACACTAGCTGCTAGCCAGGCATCCCCAGCCAGTGGAGAGGCCAGATACAGTTTGGGAACCGTAGATGCTAGTCTGATGTCAGCCACAAGCGTCTTTAATGCCCCATCACAGCATATTTGACTTGTGCCAGAGGCACATACCCCTTTTTGCTCACAATCTGGACAGTGCTACTGCAGGTGGGTAGTGGAAGAACACTTACAAACAGCAGAATATACAGAGAATATCTGAAAAGACGAGCTTGGAACAGTATAAAAATAATAGCCACATCCTTTCCATGCATGACATCAAACCCCAAATGGAATGTACCTCTCAAAAACGATCGTTTGTCTTTATAGAAGTACATTTTGAGTCTCGCAAAATGCTACAGTCGGACTGAAATTCTAGAAATCAGATGCAGTATCTGCTGTCTCAGTTCCCTACCCCATTCACGGGTATACTTAAACATCTTAAAAACGTGTTTATCAAACCTAATATTTGTGATACAGGGCTCTAGCTTAAAATGAAAGGCTTGCCATTCACAGAGCTGCAACTTGCAGAGCGCCCTTTATTCAGTGCTTCATTCATTGCGTTGCACGCCGTAGTCATTACAGGCAATTGTCTGCTAGTGCTACCCACACCACACCTCGGCTGTTTGTGCTATATGAGTCACTCTCTGCGAGCTGCAATTCCAAGCAGAATTCCTTCATCCTGCAGTAACCACATACTTTGTTTCCAGATTACCTCCTTTCCTTGTGAGTAGGCAGAATTAGCAAAGTGTAATTAGTGATAATGCCATTTGTCCCCGGGCTGATATTTTTTCTTAAAGCATTTATTCTTTCCAGTACCTCACATATTACATCAGTAAAGCTGCCCGAGTACTGAATGTAACACGTAACAGGCACAGGTCCCTGAAGAAAGATGCATCTCTCCTGCTGAAAGGAAGGATACCGGCCCACCAGAGTTTGATTCAACATGTGAAAATATTTCTATGCAGATATCATGCAATTTAGTCTAATTCCACTGCTTTCTTGTGAAAATAACTTCCTACTCTGTATCAGGAGGGAACAGATGATTCTGCACCTTTCTCTTTCTCCCCAGTGCTGGAGAACAATGCTGGAGGAAAACAGACAATGCCTTGTCCTTTTCCTAAAACTATCTATTTGCAAGCGTTCATTCTAAAAATCTGGGTGTTGGAGACAACAGATTATCAGGCAGTTCATCTTTGGTGTCTGCTGTTTTCTTTTCTGCCTTCTTTCCTGCTCTGGTTTCTGGTTAGATGCCACCCCTCTCCCTTTCATTTGCCCCAAATGTAAACAAAGCAAATGGGTATTTTTACTGAGTAAATCATTCCTAACACCTCAAATAAATGGGAGAGTGCCTTTTCCTACTTTCCTCATGAGCAGAGCAGGGTAAAATACCTTTACATCCTTCTTGAGAAGCCACATTTCAGCTCTTTTATGATACTCTGACTCAGACTCAAACAGGATATAGGTTTATGTGGAGTTAATACACATTGTGCCTCTTAATCCTGGCATCTGTCCTCACACGGGTGCTTTTGGATAATATTCTTTTAACCCTGTGGGGAAATTACAGAAAATTAGCAATGGCTTTACATGACAAGCCAGATACAAATAACTCACAGCACTCAGTTGATCTATGTGTTTCCTTTGGCTTTTTTTTTTTTTTTTTTGTATTCTCTTTGCTACAAAAGCGGTATTTGAAAGAGATTTGTTCATGTGAAAAACTGAACCTGAAGAACAGCAATCTGCTCCCAGGTGGCAAAACACACCCGCCCTTCTGAGGGGGTTGGGTCTGGCCCATGAATGAAACTGCACTTACCAACAGATAAGGCTGAAACCCAACCTGGAGATTTGCTCAAAACAAGGCAAACTGAGAGTACAGCTCTCATAGCCTCTACCAACGTGTCATTGTGATGGGAGGGCCAATGCTTTTTTTGCTCTTAATCTTGAAAAGCATGTTGGCTCCAGAATTGCCGCAATTTCATCAGTTCGTTCACTTTTTTCCCTCTGTCAAATCACCAACAGTTTTGATGCAGAACGAGCATGTTCAGCAACGATGGGTGGCTTTTATGCGTTCATCTCGTGTTCCAAGGGTGCACGCTGTTCTCTTCTTTAATCCTCTAAGGGAGGGTGGCAGTGACTCGCAGTCAGAAATAGATTTGGAGAAACAGAATAAATGAAGGAGATTTGCTTCCCAAAAGTCATCTCCAAAAGAAGAATTAGAGCTGTGCTAAACCAAGCGCTCCACTGCCACTGAAAAAAATTCCTGCTGTTGCTACTGCCGCCTATATGGCACCAGGGTGGCAGAGCCACCTTCTCCCTGTAGAGCCTGCCTGGCCCACTCATCACTGCCAACATCCCCTCCTGTGGACCCCTAGCCCAGGGGACAGGTCCTGCCGGCCACCAGATCTTTGCAGCTCCCCAGAGGAGCACTCCCTCCGGGAAGCCCTGCAGTGCTGGTGAATATCAGCAGTATGGGGTTGAGCCCCCAGGGGAAATAGCCTGCTCCCAAATGCAGACGGGGTCATCCACCCGCAGCCCAGACTGTCATTACACCAAGGTTCGTTCTTCTCGGTAGCTAAGGTGGTTTTGCTTGTGTAATGACACCAAGCACAAGTTAGCTCTTCTGTGCAGAGCTCCTGAGGGGTATCAGTGCCCACCTCACACCAGGTTCGTCATGTTAATCAGAACCATAAACGCTGCCTGTGCCTTTTGCATTTCTTACCTTGCAGTCTTATTACAGTGCCCTGGCACCGCTGGGCTTTGACAGCAGGACAGGTGGGGGCAGCTACCACATGGCAAAACCAGACTTTTTTATTTTGGCATGGAGGAGAAAGCAGACTGTAACTTGGAGACCTTTTTAATCTGGAGAGTCACTGAAAGAAAATTTGTCAATGTAATTAAAACTGGTGAGTCCTGGCCCGGTCAGGGATATATGGGAGGGACTGTAGGAAGTTCTTGTGGGATGAAATTGTGCACTGCAGACAGACATGTGCCAGCTGCTCATGCTGACTGGTCCGGGTTGTCCCCACCAGGTTGCTTCTGTGAGGAAGAATAATTGTTGGACAAGTCGGACGTCCTCTGATGTAATCACACCCATTTACAAAGAACACAGTTTTCAAACCTCTTTCAGCCAGCCCTCAGCCATAACAAGTGCTCCCATTTTTACTTTCCTAAGCCCATAGTATCAGTCCTGGTCCAGGCAGTGTTGGTGCTTATTTTTTGTCTCTCTGTTTCTCAAGCATTTATTTACTCTGCGTGTGGACAGGGGAAACAACCAAACTCATGCCTCTTTCCCCCTATCTGCCTCCCAGCATCAATGACAACACGATACAAATTCAGGAGTAACCTCAAATATACTTCTAAGCTGAGGCAGCAATTTAAGCCTATTTTGGCTACGGGCCAAGCTGGGCAGGGAGGGCAGGGTGCCTCTACCTCACTGCAGACATTTACAAAGCGGGGGCTGGTATCTGCATTAGTCACACTGACTCCTCTTTATAGCAAACGGAGAGGAACGCACGTTTCCAGGGAAGGATTAATCTGACCTACTATTACACTGGCCTATGACAGGTGAGATTAATCACACCCTTGAGATGTACTTCTCTCCCTGGTTGCAGGGGGAGGACAGGGCAATTAGTGCAGCTGCTTTACAGACACCTAAGGTCATCTGAAATGAACCTCTGCTAGGGAACCAGGCCTCAGATACAGTGGATCTCAGTTATCTCTGACCTACCCTAATGCTGCTGAGGCATCACCTCTTTGTATTTTGTTTATGGTCCCATAATTCGCTGTGTCTATTCAGCCTGGTCTGAATACTACTAAGTCTCTGCCACTTCCAGACCGCTGTTTTTGTGTCCCCCTACAGAGAAGGCTGCATTTTTTGGTAGGGGTGAAATGTCTGATCCTTACCTAGACAGTCTTCTTGTGGTGCTCTGGTGGCACATGCATGCTCCTGGGAACCAAGAGCAAAAGGTGACAAGAAAGTGCAAATCTAGCATGGTGATTACTAATGTATCAGGTGACACAGCACAGCTGGTAGCAAGGGAGAGATGTTCCCCCGTGTAACTAATGACTGTCCCTGTAAATAATCCTTCAGGGAAAGGCCCTCTGCACCTAAAGGCTTCTAATTTCTGCCATTTACATTGGTTGGCTCAAGAAGATATATTGCCATTCCTGACATACCTTTCACTGCGTGTACCCTTAGGCCATCACAGCTGTAATGACGCTGTATTACTGCTAAATCTTTTGGATGTGACCACACCCCCAGCGCAGGATCGTTTTCTCAAGGGCAGAGAAGATGAAGGAAGACAAATTACACTCCCTACACAACCATTGCAAGGAAAAGCATGCATGGAGGTGATACTGGAGGAACAGCTAGGGCTTGGGAGCAGCAGTGATTGCAGGTAGAGGCCTCTCTTCCTCAGTTAATTCACTCAAAGGAAGAAAAATGAAGAAACACTCAGAGGGAAAAAAAAAAGTAGTAGCAAAGGCTGGGACAGATGACATGAGGGAATTGACAAGTGGAGAAGCTTTGACTCATGAAAGGAATACACTTTTCCATAAACTCAAGACCATGAAGCTGGAAAGCTTCTGCTCGGGGCATCCTTTGGTATGGTTACTGCACTGTGCAAGGCATTGCGAAGACCAGCACCACCAGTACCCACCGCTCCTTTGTTGAGGCTGCATTTCTGATTGTGCTTATTGACAGAAACATTGAGAGACCCTGTCAGGGTAGATCAGTAGTGCTCCATCATGGGCATCACACACAGGAATATAGCAACTCCTGCCCTGGAACAGTTGTACTAATACTACAAGGAAGGGTAACGTGGGCAGGAGAAAGCCCTGATTCATCTTCCCACAGCAGCTGCTCTACCAATGCTGTGTCCCAGCTTCAGACACCCTCTCCTGTCCCCTCTGGAAGCTGGTTCATGCTCGTTGTTGTAAAGCCTTCCTAGGGCTTGAGAGATGGGAGCGCTGCAAGAGCAACATGTCCTGTTATGAAAGAGTGGCCACAGAAGCTAATGAGATCAAGCTCCTCAGGCATCCCTGCAAGGATTTCTCTTCAAGAACAAGACTTTTAAGCCATCTTGCAACAAGCTGCATTGGAAAATATCTGATGTTTTCTAACAACTTTTTCTCAGCACGCAGCTTGTTGCGTTTTAACGCTTTTGATCTTGCTTGATTATTTGTTTCTGTTCTACCAGCAATTTTATTCTAGGTCTTCTGGTTTTGAAGCGCTTCTTTCTGACAAAACTTCTCCCTTGATTTCAAACAAATCCTTCCAACTTTAATCTCTAAATGAGTTTGATGCAAGATGTCTTTATCTACTGGTGTTTATAAAAGGAGTCGATGTGTTGGGTTTTTTTCTTTCCTGTAAAATGTCAATTCAATACAACTAGATTTTGTTTTGTGTTTTAATGGAAATTCTAATGCTTTGAGCAGATCTACAAGAATAGAAGGTGTAATCAGTAGCCACTGTGAATAAATGTTGCTTGTAAATAACATCATCCTAGGCAGTTTTCCTCCTCCCAGGAATTAGAGAGATAGATAGCAAGATGCAGTCCTATCCCCATCAATACTGCTTTATTTCAGCTTATTTAGAATACTTTGTATAAGTTTCAGCATCTATATTTCTTCACCTCTGTGGAGATTACAACAAAGCAGCTGTTAGCAGAGCTTGCCACATGTTTCCTGATGGAGTAAAATGTCTTCCTCTGTGATGGCTCAGTTTTTCACTACTGGTTTTTTGTTTTGTTTTAGTTTGGATTTTTTGGTTTTCTTTTGTTTTTTATTTGTAGAATACATTTGCCTGTGAAGGGAATGAGAAAAATTCTGTGCCTTGATAAACCCAGTTGCACTCCGAAATGCTGTCAGCAGCAAGAGTATTGCAGAACCATGGCCACAGTGGGGGCCACTGTCTTAATCTCACTCTACCAACCCACTGTTTTGTGCATCAACAAGTAAGGAGACTGCATAGAGTAGACTGGATATCTGACAAGCACATTATACTTGGATGAAGAAGACAGGAAAAGGAAATAGCATTCAACATTTATTTTATTAAATTGTCCTGCCTTCTATTTGCTAATTCAGCAGAAGTGGTTGCAAGACTATTCTGATGTCATCATTGTCCTTGTAACCTGAAAAATATGGTTATCCAGGAACTCTAGTTAGACATGGGGAGGCAATAAGTAAATCCCGCATCAGGGCAGTGTATGTCTCTATTCAGCCAATGTTGAAATTATACGCAGTATGACCTCTAGCACAGTAAGACACAGACACTAGATGTGCAGTTAAAAACAGATGTTAGCAGTGAATTAATAAAAAACATGTCCAACAAGAATCTTGCCAATCACTGTGTAAGAAATGTGGCCTTCAGCAAATTAAAGGTTATACAGCATGACATGGATCTTATAAGGCTGTCTGCCCCCGTGTCGGGGGGTGCACGCCCCACTGCTTCTGAGATGGGGAATGGAGGAGGTGCAGAAAGCGTGGCCACCCCACAGTGCTCTGGTGGGGTCCTCAGCCCACCCAGATGCATGGCAGCACTATTGTGGTGTGGAAGCTCTCAGTGTTTGGAAAGGAGGGGAGTTTGGAAAGTGAAGGGAAAAGAAGTCAGACTGAATAGCTACACCTATTTCTGACCTGTGTGCACAAAGCTTTTATGCTCCCCCTGCCCCAGCTATATCAGCTGGCCTAAAGAAAAGCTTTAAACTTTCTTCACAAGGCTTGCTTCTAAGTCTTTAGGCCATCAAAGCTCCGTCAATACTATTGCTCTAATGGCAGAGTCATTGTGCATCTTTTTTTAATTAATGGGGATTGCAGGAAGAAGTGTCAAATGCCAGGTTTGAAATCACAGAATGCCACTATCACCAGAAATTCCTGAACTGACCATTGGTGTGGAAGAAAACAATTAATTTGAGACAGCGGGAAGCTAATGGTAAGAGCTTATGGAAGACTTTCAAGTGTCCAGTAACTTGGGTGCTTCCATTTTTAAAAGGTCCTGATTTTAAGAATATGACATTCCCCAAAGTCCAAATTTCATGAAACTTTAAAAACTCTAGATGGAATACTGTAAAACCGAAACACAGAGGGATTATACTCTTTAAAAAAAACCACGATGCAGTCAATATTCCTGCAGGTGTGTATTTGTTCTTACTACATAACAAATGCAGCTTTACCAGCCTGGGTAACTCATGCACATCGCTGCCCTGTGCCAGAGAAACATAGTTTTTTTCTTCCTGAAACTCTCTCTGAACTAAGACAAAGTACATAATATACCAGTGGGGACGGTTGTTATATTCATTTTAGAGCTGAGGTAAGTGAGGTTGCCAAGTATGTCAGTAATGAAATTGGGAGCATTCATCCTGACTCCACACTTACTTTCTAATCACCTCTTCCCAGTTCAAAAAGCAGCATCCAATTTATAACCCCTTTTGAAGAAGTATGGCATGCTCTTTACGTCTTCCACCACTGTCACAGCAACACATAAACTGTAGCAGCATCATTGCTGCTTTACTGCAGGTATCTACCATTGCTGTGGGGCATCTAGAGGACATCCATCATCTGACTCCTAAATTACTAACAAACACATTGTCGTCATTCAGTAACTAGCCTGAAAGAGTGTTTAGTAAATGACCATACTTGCAGGGGTGGATCCTTTGATCAGCGTTCCCTTCTCTGTTCAGCCAGACGCTGTGGCTGTGTATGTACCCAATGGAGAGGGTGTGAGAGGTGCAGGGATTTCTGTACTCAAAGCCCAGCAGGTGCCACATCCCAGCTGCAGCGTTTCTCTGAAGAACAGCTTTGTGGACAGCCTGTGGAGGTCTGCCTGGGTTGTGCTGGTTGCATAAAGCCCCACGTGCCCCAGGCCACATACGCTGGTCATATCAGGGGCCAGGTTTTAAATTTCCTACCTACATGCAGGGCAGTCTGTTCTTGAGGGCAGTGCCAGAACCATTCTTGGTACAGAGGGCAAAGAGAATTAGAGGAATATTTCCCACCCTTCTAATAATCTTCTTAGGTCCAATTAGTTGGAAACTTCAGTGCAGTTACAGTTTATGTCAGAGGGAAGGCAGATACCTGCTCATACCTACCATGCATGCGATAATAGTCAGGGGAACAAAATGTATTCTGCACTTGACAGCTGTAGGGAAGGAAAATGTCCAAAGCTTTTGCCTGACCACATGGGGATGAACATCAGAACAGATCTCCAAGGAAACGATGGTGTCTGCCTTGTGTTGATGGAGCCTTTTGGTCATTATTCCACTGCAGCCAGAGTATTTTGTGAAAAGGAAGAAGGAAATATCTGTTCTTATCCCTCTGAGGTTGAAGGCAATGGGAAAACTTGACAAGGACATGAAGACACATGAAACAGAAGCACGGTTAAGATTTTCCAGTTGAACAGTTCTGAGGAGTGTCTCATCTAAGTAGTTTGCTGAATGGTGTAAGAGATGGAAACAGTTTTCCCTAGTCTTACTAAAGTTTTGGCAAAAGAAGACATTTCACTCACTTTTCCTAGAAAGGAAACAACTAGCTCAAGATAAGGTACAAATGAGAGAAGAATCCAAAAGGAAGGGTCGTACATATGAATGTGCTTACTGATACCCTATGAAATGGTTATGGTATAGAAAACCATTTTTTTATGGTAGCAAATAGCTTATGTGAAGCTGTACTCTTCTGGGTTTGGAGAACTGTTGAAGGTCTAGGAAGTGTTCTGGACAAGTGAGGGATGCTGCACTGGCATTGCCTGGATTTGCAGCAGGGACCTTACCTTCACTACAGGTTTCTCTCACACTTAATCTTTCTGTAGAGGCTTCGCACAGATATTCACCCACCTTCACACCAGTGTCAGGGCTACAGAAAGCAAGCTCCACCATTTTATTTTGAAATTAAGCTTAGGCCATGAAACTCTTTTATTGAATGTTCTTGACATAAGACAGACGCGGTGAGGTTTTGCAGCAAAGAGCACCCACATCACTTTGAACATCAGAGTCTTCCAATCCCTTTCCGTATCTGTACATTAACTAGCCTGCCCTTCCCATGTTTTGACTTCTGTTCAGACATGCCATGTCCTCATGTCCTAAAATGAAATGAATTCATGTCTGCATCCACATCCCATCCTGCCAGCTTTTTCAGGCTTGGCAGAGCCGTGAAGAAAATCCATCTGCGGACCAGATTTTCCCCATTCTGAAACTCTCCAGTTACTGCACTGTTAATAGCTATGGTAATTATTTGGTATATCTAGAAACCAATAGTGGTGCTTTTATTTAATAATTCCACCTTACTGTCTGATTAGCCTACTCTTAAAGTATTTCCTTACTAACCAGATTACAAAGAAGTTACTTGATTTTTCCAGCTGACAGTTAGCATGTTGACACTCTCCCTGCTTAGTAACAGAAGTCGCATGAGATTATCAGGAGCAGGAAGCAAACACGTTTCTGTGAAGGGTGAGAGCAGGGCATTGTTAGCAGTCCCGGAGCAGAGTCTCGCCCCTGTTGACTGCTCCTGAGATTTCTTGCATCAGCAACAGCCCTCTCAAATTTCTCCATCTCTTTTCAGATCTGATCTGAAAACCTCTTCGCACTGCAGCTAGCCAGTTACCACCCTAATCTTCTCATCCTTTCTTTGCACGCTCTCAAAAATACTAATTAAATCAGTAAAGCTTTTGGAGATATAATTTGAAAGAACAATACTAAATAAAACTGCACTGCCCTTGGTCTCATGCTAAATTAGGAAATTGTGTAAAACTGGCAGTCAAACAGAAGGGTATTTGAACTGCTCTTATCTGAAACCTAGAAGGAGGACATCGTTAAGAACAGTTGTTGCTGGGAAGTCAGTGCTTGTCCTCATTTTAACTAACAATACACTACAATACCAAATTTGAATATGCTGAGAGCATGAATGATCTAACAGTAGGAAGGACACCAACTATTCTCAGTCGCTTGAATGGAAATAGCAGGTGTCTGGTACTTTTCTGGCCCAAGCACAATAATCAGTCACAGATAATTGATTACTTTCAGATCCAGAAAGTGATTTGCAAGGGATTATATTTTCAGTGTACTGTACTAGCTTAACAGTAGCTGCACAGGAGGAACCAGATTTCTGAAGCACCAACCGCACAAACCAGTCATTTTCGATCATTTAAGCCATCCCTGTACCCAGTACAGTCGTATGTTCAAACTTCTGGGCAAATACTAATTACGCCTTCTAATTGCAACACAGCTGCTTCCATTCCCTCTATTAAACTCTATTCATTCCTTATTATTAAACAAAATGTAGGGCAGGAAAATAGAAAGAGATTTTCCTATGCATCTGTCTCTTTCAGGACAAATTCCTTTCCTGAACAAGTACAACCATGTCTATAATCATACATAATATAGAGTATCACGAGACTACTCACGCTCATTTTGAAGGCCTATCTAGCAGTGAATTATCTCCTGTTTTGTCAAAACGAGCATGACTGCACATTAAGCACAGTATGACTCAGGCAGAGCAATATGGAAAACTGCCCTTTCGGAGGCTTATCTAACTCCACAGAAGTGCCTGGAAAGAACCTCACCAACTTTAGCAATGGCTTAAAAGCCGGAATCAGTTACCGAGAAGATAAGTACTAATGCAACACAGCAAAATACAACCAGTGACCGAGTCTGGAAAGCAAACAGGAATCCTGCCACAGCAGCAGGAGCACGGAGCAGCCCCAGCCCTTCTCCTGCCCACCGGGCACTGGGAGAGGTGCTTGTCTGGGCCATTCCAGGAGATGTTTCACTCTTTAACCCAGCTCAAAAATCATCCCAGCAGAAAAGGTGGCCACTTTTCTGCGGGAGAACTAGTTAAATCAGCCCACGTAAGCTCACCTGTCAGCTCAAGTGTCTCAATCAGCCCAAGAGATGGCTAGATTGTGTGGATGAAGAAGATGGGGGTGTGAAGGAGGGGAAGTGACACTTCCCCCCTCTGGTAACAATTAGCTCTTAAATTGGTTCAGCTGCATATGTCATGGCAGCCACAGTTCTCAATCTAATTAAACAGAGATAAGCAAGACAGTTCTCAATTTTATCAGGAGCAAAAAACCCCAAACATTCAGAACCTGTGAGAAATTGTTTGCAAGCATTGGTCTGATGCTATCTCTGTTCCTTCTCATTGATTCATCTACAGAAATGTATACAAGGTCGTTCACATTAATGTCCATGGAGAAGTACCTATCCTAGCAAAAGGCTATCATAAATAAATATATTCATGTACAAGAATCAGCTAGGAAGTGACCTTTTATGTAGTTGATGGTCTTTTTTGTGAAAAATGCCATTTTGTCTTTCTCAAAATTGTTCTCTTCAAATTTGGGGAATAATTTGTGCTGAAATCAAATGCCGAGGCATATTCCTGGGAAGCCTACGTTTAACTCCAGAGCCAGTTCCTGAAGGAGGAGCTGTCTGCCACCCTAGAAAAAGTGCTCTCTACCAGGCAAGGCAGCTGGGTTAATCCCTTCCATGTCTCTTTCACCATTAGGTTTGAAGATGAGTCGGGGCAGATGCTACAGCCCTGTGTATCCTCTCTGGAGGGTCCATCACTTGCTTCTTCAGCACAAGGTGGATGAGGAACCTGTTGCTGCAGAGATGGGTCCCTGTGGGCTGAGGGGGGCTCTGTAGCCTGGTCTCCCAGAGGAGTGCCCTGCCTGGCAGGCCCTTTTGTACCAGGTACATTTGCATTTCCTCATCTGCTCTGGTGATGATTAAATCTGGCCTGTCTGTTCCAACACCCAGCTTTTCATCAGAAACAACCTGATTGGGAAATGAACGGCTTTGTCTGAATTTGAATGAAATATTTTGCTCAGCCCACAGACCAAAAAAAAAAGAAGAAGAAAAAAAAAGCCCAACAAATTGAGCTGAGATGGACTAAATTATTTTTTCCCCTCAATTTTTTGGTTCAGCCGCCACACTGAAAAATCAATTATTTTCATAGCTCGACATCAGTCACTCCTATTTATAGAAATTCTAGTCATACAATCTGAGAACAGATTTCCCCTGCTGTGACATTGGCTTTAACTTCCAGGGAAGCCAATGTAGATGAACTCTTTGGGAAAAATAAGTCCCTGGAGTAGAGAGCCTGACACTCCCCTACCATGAATAACAAACAGCAAGTGTTAGAACGATTAGTCACGGTGAACAGTTTATGGGAAATAACCACTGATTGAAAGTTCCTTGCTTAAAAGAATTCAGAAATCTAACTAGCTCCAACTGCTATGACCTGTTGAAAGGGCTTCTTGGGCTTTGAGAGTACACAAAAGTGTGTGCTGCTCTAATTTTACTAGGAGGTTTTATATGGTGCAATGCCCATAGTGGGGACAGGGTTATCTGGTTATACTGGTATAGTCTGTTCACCTATGAAAAAATGCATTAATCTATACAGGTTAGGCAACTTAAAACTGATGTGTGATTGGATTTTGTTCCTTGTACAGCCTTAAACTCAACCAAAGTCAACAAATACCACTTTGCCTTCAGGCCAGTACCACATAAGCCCTGGTATTTCCAGTGAAAAATTATTGTATCCCTGGAGTTTAGAGCATCCCTGGAAGTGTGTGTACCCACCTGCAGCACTGGCAGATCTCAATGTTTTGTAGAGCCTCCCATTAGCCTGGCTGGCCTTGCGATGATGGCAGCAGGCAGGATAGATAGCTACAGCCTCTCTGGGTTCTCTGGTCTCTGAAGCAGCTGGGACTGGTGGTCAGGCTGGACCAGGCCAAGGGCTGCTGCCTACCAGAGACAATTTGTAGGCCAAGTACCAAGTCCTGGGGTCATCGCTGAAGCTGCTTCCAGGATGCGATAGCAGTCATTGCATGTGCAGCTGTGTACAGACCTGTATCGCTGCAAGCCGAGTCCTCTCATAAACCCCAACATTCCCCCAGGACCACATTTATGCTAGTTTATAGCCACAGCTAAAAGCTTATGTAGGTGATATGTTGTCCTCGTGTGGGCTTTCTATTTGTACTAATCCATGAGAAGAGGCTTAGACCCCAGCCTAAGAATTGCTTATTTTCTATTATTTTCTGTTGTTCTATTTAAAATTAAGGGAAAAAAAACCACAAAAACCCCCAAATCACAAAACTATTAAGTCAAAGAAGGGTTGATGAATGTGGCCTTTTGAAGCCGTTCACATCTTTAGAAGTCGTCTGCTCAGTTTACACTGGTTCACCTTCCTCCGAAGGCAATCCCCCTCGTTTGAAATACGTTTGAACTGAGATCTTCATCATGGGCAGCTCTGCATGGTGGGCAGGAAAATGAGCTGCATCCATCAAATGAATTATTTTGTTACAAGTAGCATACCCAGAAAGCATTGCAGTGGTTGTGCTTCTGTCAGTCATTGCCCAGAGGGTTCAATTAGTGCTAGAGAGGTTACCTGCTGACCTTTCATTTTTCTATCTGCTTGGATTTTCATTCTAGCTGATGAAGCTATGTGTCAGTATAATTTCACTGGTGTCTGTAAGAGGGTGCCTACTGAAACCTCCATCTTACATTAGTCTCCTATGCTTCTCCTTTGATCTTTCACTGAAGTATGCCACACCATCAAGCCTGAAAAAACATCCATTTCCTTCTTTGATCTGCATCCTCATGACCCGATGAGGAGAGTAAGTCTGCATTTTATAACATTACGGCCAAATCCCTTGTATGTGTAAGTCATTCCCATGGGGCTCTCATTCAATGGGGCCTGACTCATGGGAATCACACCAGCCCAGCCCCCTCTATGTCTGGAGTTGGACAAGTAACTGACCAAGCCTGGAACTGTAATAATGCAGTCTTAGATAAAATGATCAAACAAATTGACAAAATTCAACTCAGTAAGCTAAAGATCAGTCTCATGTATGAAAATATTTGACAATATGTTAAAATGCAGTCATAAAACACTTAAACACAAGCCTGCAGTGAGGGAAGGCAAGTTCATTTTGCCTTTCTAGCAAAAAATAGAGCAGGAATATAATTGTTAGAAAATATGTCCTTAAAAGCTTACTCCTGTCACCCTAAGAATGAAACAACTGAACTGAACAAATAGGGTCAAATGGCATATGGGGCAAAGGGATAGATCCTGGGATGCAAGTTAAATTTAATGTGTTGTCCTACCTGTCTTAAATTCTCTCTGCAGGTTCACTTGGACAGTGTTAGCGGGTAGCGAAAGGGGTTGTTAGGGTCTCCTTAGAGATAGTTTCTTAGTTTTATTCTTTATAATTTATTTACCACCCTTGTCTTATTCAGGTTTGTTTTTTTTTTTCTTAAGATGTCAGTTTTGATATCAGGTTACCTCAGATGGCAAGGCTCAGGTTTTTAAGGCTACTTAGACTGTTTTCCATTTAGCTTTGCAAGACTAAGTAGCTTTCAATGGGATATAGGAGATGAAATGTCTAAGAAATGATGGAAATGGGACTCAGTTGTCAAGATCACTCAGGCCATGCAATTTTTTTTATGATTTGTGGGTTTAAGAGCTTTGGAAATGAGACC
Organism: Larus michahellis; assembly: GCF_964199755.1. Classification (NCBI taxonomy): domain Eukaryota; kingdom Metazoa; phylum Chordata; class Aves; order Charadriiformes; family Laridae; genus Larus; species Larus michahellis. Next base: position 140,794,042 of record NC_133896.1, on the reverse strand, counting down.
TTGATTTCGCTTTGTGTTCATAGAGCACCCACGAAAAAGGGACCCTAGTCTATGATTGCTGCTACTATGACACAATTGAAAAAAATGCAAGCCTATATTAGGAAAGTTTTAAAATGTAAACCTTAAAGATTCAAGTTTGTAAATAAATAAAGACTAAAACCCAATGCAGTAATGTTTTTAAATCTTGCAGTTTTAAAATTCATATCTCATACTTTGGATGTCTGATTTATAAATCCTGAATGCTTAGGGTTAGCAAACCTGCTTTGCAATGAACAGGCTGAGGTTCACAGTGTCACTGAGGGAGGTCAAGAGGAGAGTTACACATAACTGTGAGTTCTGATCGCACCCAGACAGAAATAGCCAATTCTGCTTTTCTTGGGTTTTCATCTTTGTGAAAGTCTTCCTGACATCTCTCTCTGAGCTGGTCAAAATTACCAGAGCAAATGCACAACCTGAAAATTCAGTGATATTCTGCCTCATCCTTCCAGTTAAAAACACCTTTCCACTGCACCTTACAGTGCACTTCGAAGACCACCTAATGCATTGTTTCAGCTAAGCCAGCCCCAGCTTATTCAGTCTAGCCAGCTTGCAAAACAATTATCTGGCCACCACCGACATTTCTGCATCTAAATGTTGTTGTAAATATCTCTTTGAAATGGTAACTCTAAGCTGGGGTCTTTCCATAGCTTCAAAGGCATGATGTCCCAATCTGAATTCCTTTGAAATATTGAATTTGAATAATAAACTAGCCAAGCACCAGCATATTCAGGCTGTTATCAGTTAGCTCTGACCAGTAGAAACTTTGAAGTGTTAACTGTATAGCTGGACAAAGCTGCAGACTTTACTTGTTTTGCAGGAAGCAAAAATTAACCCTTTTACAGCTTGCTGTAGAGAGAAAATTTCAATTAAGGACTCAGAAAAATCCTAGGCATTATACCCAAGACCCAAAGTGTTCACACAGATGTAACAGGAAAAAGATTAAAATCTACCTATTTTCATTCTTTATTTCCACGGAAACAATAGTTAGAACCCATGACTACATTGCAGACAGCAAACTTTGCTTGTGCAGTGATCTGCACATTGAAATTTTTGTCCAGTCTGTACAGCACAAGCAGCAGAATGAGCTGATATTTATACGATGCATGCACTGAAATATGTTTGAACCTGTTCTTGGCTGCACCATTGGCTTGATGGTGACCTCGTGCCTCTTGGATGCTCTTCTCTTCACTGCAGGTTCCCTCTCTGTAAAGCTGAGATGATAACATCCTTCCTTCTGAGGCGTAGGGATGAAACACCTCAAAAGAGAGCTTGATAGTATAATTCGTGATGATTTGAAATGAAGAATTACAAGGGCACGCCTGTTTATGTAGCAGAGGGCTGCTTTCCTGGGCTGTTTCAGTGGGACTTGTTCTTCAGCAGGTTTCCATGTGCAGGGCATCCACTCCTCTTTTGTGGCCACCCTTCATGGTTTCCCCCCTTACAGGCTTCAAGCTGCTCCATCTGAGAGCGAGAAACAGTAATCGAGGCCTCCCCATGGGGAAAATCAGACAAACAAACAAACAAAAGCCACTCACGTGCTGCTTTGTAGTGCAGCCCTTGGTGTCTCCCCTCACCACACAGCTGCTGGGGCTGGGGTGGGACACATGCGTGTGGCATGCATGGCTGCCCGTGCCTGGCGACAAAGAAATGTGTTTCGGTGCCCTTGCCAACATGAGCTGGGCCAGCTGTACTTCTGAGGCAGAGCCATTGCTAGTTGTATTGCACTTTGTCCATTGCTCTTGCTTCGTTTTACTTCTTCTCCACCGACCTGCCCGAGACGGAAATGTATGCAATCATCTGCCCTTCCTGGTGGTCGCCTCTCACAGCTGCCTTTCACCCCTTCATCGCAGCAGATCACCACCACGACCACCCAAGATGTCACCATGCTGAAGTTTTACCCTCTTTGGCGACACTGCACAATGCCATTACTCACCTGATCTCATCAGGAAGCAATAAACCCTGTCAGGAGTATTGCTCAGGCAAAAAATTGGCCTTCCTCTTCTCTCCCTCAAAGCAGTATCATTTGGCTTCAGTGACCTGATGGCATCTTTGTCCACACCAGTCTTTCCCAGGACAGTTTGGAGGGTTGTGCCTCACCTTAGGTAGACCTACTAGCATGAGTAACAAGGAGCGCTACACAGAGAGAGCGCCAACATTTTTGTCACCAGAGGATCTGGACTCAAAACCATTGTGTGAACAATGGAGAAACTAGAAGTTGGGCACAGCCTGCTGAAGGCTCTCACAACGCTGTTACCATTTTTTCTGGTTAAGTGACAGATTTTTTGCATTCAGGAATTAACTCAGTTTAGTCCCAAATGATCCGGGCTTGGATTTCTTAGCGTGTCCTGACACGACTGAGTTGCCAGTTTAATGGGGTCATGTGGCCAAACTGAGAAAACTCCTACTTCTTGCAGGGAATGGTATAGTCTACCCCCCATCACAGTGTTTTTCAAGGGAATGAAAAAAAACATTTTTTTCCCTTTCTCCTCCTGTAATACCATCTGACAGGATGCAGAGTTCGCAATTCATGACTCAAGTGACCTCTATATTCCCATTACCCATGGCTCCATCTTAGGGGATTTGCAGAGCTGTGCTTGTATCTAAAAGCAGTTTCTAAATGCTTGAATGGTACTAGTGAGGATTAATGGGAATGACACTTTCCAGCAATTTTCAGAAATCAAAATGTACCCTTCTGCAAAGGGCTACCACAAGGCCTTGACATTTTTTGAAAATGTGAGAATAAATTCTCAGTTTCTAATGAGGAGTTAAAAATGGAAGAGATTTTGCATCCCAGCAAAGGACCTTGGATGATCGCCTATCTGGGGTGCAAAGATTTTACGTATTTCTTTGGAAAAATGGATGCTCTATTTACTCGGGGAACCCAGAAAAGCCCGCTTTTGCTGTACGATATAGATAATTTAAATTATTCACGGCTTGTGAGGGCATACATTATAGTGCAAGCGGCGACAGAGATGTCTATCTGAAAATTGCCCTGTGTGACAACAAAGGATGAGTGAAGAAAACCCCAAGTGTGTTGCTGGGGGAGGGAATGGAAGCTGGGAAGAGGGCAGCTGGAGCCTTCCTGTGGGCAGGCAGGGGCAGAGGTGGGGAGCACTGCCAGCAGAAGTCAGCTCCCGTTTCCAAAAGCTGGGAGCTAGGGAAAGGCAAACCGGCTGGCCCAGCACCAGAGCCACAAAAATCCTTTCCTTCCTGCTTGAATTTGAAGGAATAAACACAGTTTCACAATTCACAGCACTGCACTATTATACCCGGTGCATTTTTGTATTCGTATTGATGTTTGTTGTATCTATCGGAATCTAGTGAACTAACTTTTTCCTCACTTGGCTGACCTTTTGTTACTTCTGTTCTCAAAACATGTTCAGTGTCTGCTGTGGGCTGGCTTCAATCATGCCTCTGGGCAACGGAGGGAGTCCAATCAACTGCAATAAGATTTGGATGCCATCATACAGCGTACAGAGAAGAATACCTGGCAAATGGTGTATGTAAGCCCAGAGCCAAAGGCAGATTCCTGCAGCCAGGGGAGTCAGTGACGTACCTCCACCTTCCCCTTCGGGAGTGCAGACTCATGCTCGGGGCTCCACTGGGAGAGTTATCCATCGGTTCCCTGCTGCAATGAAACGCCACCATGAAAGCAGAGACACTTGTAGTCCCTCTGGTCAAAGTGAGCTACTCTCTGAAGCAGGGTGTCTCCAAACTGCTGTCCCTAAACACGCAAAGTGCAGCTCACTGACGTGTGTACCCCTCTCCCAACTTCTTTACCTGACAGATCTCTGGGAGAGGGATTAAATCAGGTCACCTGGAAGGGAAGGAGTACATGCTACATGGTAGCTGAAGGACTTTGGTATCCAGGTTTGCATCTTCTAATATCTTTCAATGTGCTGGCACCCACAGGCAGCTGAGTGGTGGCTTGCTCCTGGTTGTAGCAATTCACTCCTCTCCACGGGACTGGAGCTGCTGGGGAGCTGGGTCACGTTGGTCAGCTGCATCAGCTGCGTGGGACCACGAACTAAGAAACAGGCAGCAATGCTGCAAATGTCTGAGGAATGGTAGGTCTTGAGCAGTGCCTCGGCAGGGCCTGTCCCCTAAATTTTTTGCATTTGCTCAGTGTGGGTGCGTAGCGCAAGCAGCCACAGCGCTGGAAGTCAGGCAGCTGTAGGGTGCGGGGTCCCTGGGGGCGCGTGCAGTGTTCTTGCAGGGAGGCAGGAGCAGAGCAGGTTCAGGAGGCAGAGTGTGAGGTTGGTTTGACAGATGAGATGGAGTTGGTCTTGTGGAATAACAATGTGGGGGGTGAGAGAAGGGTGGAGTTAGCAGACGGTTGGACTCAGTTTAAGAAAATCTTTGGGTTTGAAAGGAAAGCACAACAAGTTTTTGAGAGTGTTTACTGGATTACTGAAAAGTGGCCACTGCACCATTATGGGGGACTTTTAGTAGAGCTTGGTAGTAGGTTTTATCTCCATACACAGACACTTACAGCTTTTGGGTGACACTTCCTCATAGTACCTGAGATGAAGGAACTAATACAAATGTTCTAATACATGCAAAAAGATAATGCTTGTTTAGACTGTCTTTCCTTCATCAATTAAACAGGCTGTGATATTGGCATCTGGAGAAACTGCAACATCACCGTGAAAGGGAAGAATGCTGTGTGAATTCACTAAAGTGAATTTCCAGGACTCTGAAACCAGAAGTGCAATAAATGTACAAAACCTCAGCAGCAAAGGTAGTCCAGCAACCCAAAAGGAGCATCCCATCTGACCTCAATAGAAACTTTTGTTACCTGAGCTCAAATCAACTCCTATAATGACATTGCAGCTTCGTTGGAGCACTGTTTCCTGGGAGACAGACCTCTTGTCTTTTATTACTCATCTCATGTTGTCACAAATGTTTTTATAACAGCTTACTTGTGCTTTAATTAGGGGAAAAAATCCAAACCTTCAGAGCAGGCTGATCTCAAAGTGCAGACTACAGTGTGTGGAGATTCACAAGCCCTGCAGGCCTAACAAAGCAAATAAATCAGTGCTCACAAACCAGCTTTGTGCTGGCATGATTTATCTTCCAGGGCTGACCTGCTTGGATATGATTTTATAATGATGGCAGCCAGAGGTGTGACCGGCAGCCTAAAAGAAGCCATTCACACTGGCGAATCTGGGACTGGGTGTTTATTTTACCCCAGCACCAATCTGTGGGATAGATCTAAAATGAGGGCAGGTAGGTGATCGGTTCTGGTGAAACAAAGGCCCAAGATTTGTCAGAAAGGACTTCCCCTCCATCCCCTCAAACATTAGCTCTAGTAGTTAAATATTCTTAGAAGAAAAGTCTAACAGAGACCTCAGACGCTGCAATGAGTGGAGACTGAAACACTTTGACTGAAAGAAGTACCACGTGCATGCCCTGAAGCAGCTCAACATGGGATTCATGTCAATACTGACCATAAGCACTAGTAAGGAATACTGTCGATGTAACTTCTAGCACAAGCGTGTTCGCAGTATTCAGAGGCTGTCTGGCTGTTTTTACAATGCGGGAGTCAGTGATAACTCAATTTTGAGTGCTATAAAAATATTAAGCCACCTCAACTAAGGTCATTGTTATGGAAGTATTGCACATTGTCTTTTTTGAGGGAAATGAAGAGATAGGTATTGTTCTTCAGAAAGCTGTGCTTTCTCAATGACAAAGTGTTTGCTGTTTTGATTTGTTCTGCTTCAAATTAATTCTACAACATTTTACTTATGTTGTAGGAATTTCATCTGATACTGACGGGAACAGGAGCATCTTGAAAAGCTTAAAATAAAGGATGATTTTAAAAGTGGGGCATGTAGAAGGGGATTATTTTTTTTTCATTAGTGAAGGCAGATCTAAGCCACCAGATCCACAGCAGCCTGAAACCCTGATGCATTTTCAGATCCTTGTTTTCTCTGTTCAGATACAGAAAGAGAAAAAGAGAGAAATGAACACAGAGCTGCGTTCAGAAAAACATAACTTTGAATCAAATATGCATTACTTTTTATTTGTGGGCATCTGAAGGAATTTAATTTTAAAAAGAAAGAGGCAGCAACTCTAAATGCATAGGTTCTAAAAACCGTGATCATTTTCTTTGCACTGAGGTGCAGATGTTTTTACTATGGCATTATGTGGGAATTCTGTAGTCCACAGAGAGATGAAAGATTACCCGTGTCACACAAAAATGTGTTTCTCTGGCATCCTAGAAGCTCTGTGCTACTTATAGAAATGAATGTCATAAATAGGTTTTGAGCAGCAGATAAGCACCGACTGTCAAAGCATTCAGATACATTTCAGTAGTCTTTGCTCAAGCATATTCAGAGACCAAATTATTCATATAAGGAAATGCCTGTTTACCGTAACGCTCCTTATCATTTCACATTGAAGTCTAGCTAGTACAGTCTAGCTAGTATATATAAGGAAATGCTTTTTAAACAGTTGTACAAATTCTTAAAGTGATAAATGTAATCAATTAAGAAGGTTATCCTTCATCTCCACTTCTGCATCTACTTTAGCCTCTAAGATTCAGAAAGTCAACACAGAACAAGCAGCCATGTTAAAGAGCCCTCTTTAAGCACATTTAAAATATTGCTGTGATTAGCGCGTTGGGAATAATTAAGAATGAAAAGAAAACTTTAAAACACATTTAACTTGTTTGCTTTCAACACAGTGTTTACAGAAAACTTGCATCCTCAAAAAATTTGTTTTTTCAGATGTGCTTGGTTAATGTCTGTGTAACTATTTACTTGTAATTGGTCACAGAAGTCTAGTAATACAATTTCTCTGCACCGGCTGGATGAAAGTACTAACTCTTACCGAGCAAATATCCACATGGGTAAACTTCAAATCCAGCATCTGTGAATATTTATGAAGGCAAATTCGAATGTTACCATATTGACTCTGCCTGTAAAATATGCAAGCCTAGTTGTTGAAAATACCATTAAAAATTCAAAAAAATATTTGAAAGATTTTTTCTTTCTTTGGCAGTAGCTGGGGCACAACTGGATCGTTAGGCAGATGCCATTACATATGCCAGCTCTGAGATCTTCTCCAGACTGCAGTCAGTCTCTCTGACCTTGGGCCCTCTGGCTGGACTACTTGGAATTGGGCTCCAGTCTAAGTGATTCGTTACAGTAAAGAATTAAACTGCTTTTGCTGCCATCACGGCTGTCTTAAAGAACATTTCAATGTCAAACTAGTAAGGCTGTTACCCTGCTTAGAAGAGAACAGTGTTTTACCAAAAAAGATAATCAGAGACACATTTACTGAAAAATAATCTTCACTAGCGAAAAATTGCGCTGTCTTTCTTTGACACCTGTTTTGGAATTGGGAAATGTCAAAATATTTTACTTGCCAGTGAACAGAGACCATGCTCTATGGTATCCTAGGAGTCTCCTGGTGAAATGGCTTGAAGGGCAGGATTATCAGATTGAGAGAATTGTCTCAAGAAGTGGACCATAAGAGACAAGAGGGAAAGGGGATGAAAATTAATGTTTGTCAAAATGTGTTTAGAGGGTGACAGAAGTCCAACAAATCTGAGAGTCCTACTGTCCATGTGAGCAGATCAGCCCATGTACTTCGTGTCCAGCTACCCCAGGTTTTCTATTTGTGTGCAGGTGAGAGATCACATCAGTGATCATTTTGGTGGCAGCCAGGTGCAAAGGGCTCAGTGTGCCTGGTTGGGTATGTGCAACAATCCCAACATGTTCCAGGTGCCCTGGACATGGTGAACACAGACAGGCTCCATGTCTCTTACGCAGTGAGTCCCATATGCCTGGGATAAATTGGTCTCATTTGTGCATGAGACGTGGGAGGCCAGGGATGCTAGGCATCCAGAAATATGGTGGGTTACTATTCAAAGCAACATCCAGAGTGTCAGAGTTGGTTGTCAGGAAACCGCTGCAGAAATACTAACTAAAGAAAGTTCCAAAACAAAAAATACTACATAAGACTCCACAGCTACTCAATGAAATTTTCATTTTCCTCTCCTCAGGACCATTGCCACTTTGTCTCCTGGGGAGTGTGCACTGTAGCTAGAAAGCCTGGAAAATGATTGCAAGTCAAAGACTGTTTTCACAAAGACAATTTGCAGAAAACAAAGGACAATAACTATAACAAGTGATTGTGATAGAAAAAAACTGTTTTCTTTTCAAAGCCGACGCTCATACCTTGTTCCATAATGCAGTTGCTATCAATTGCATATGGATGAGGAGATGAAGGAAACCAGAAGTGAGGCAATCAAGTACAAAAATTTTTATGATTTCTTATGAGAATTTCTAGCAGTTTTTCAGTTTGTTTTATGAAAGGCTGTGGCATAATTTCAAGTGACAAAAGGCTGTATCCTAAGTTAGGATTGACACTGTACAGCAAACACATACAACAGAAAGTAGATAACTGGAACATAAAAGATACTCTCTCCATCTCTGAAAAACTTGTGCCATAGTGATTGCTGCAAACGCTGAGTAAACAGTAGCCAGGAATAGCCTGATCATATGGCAAAGCACCCCACTTTCTTTAACGATCCTTCATTACCACTGTGTTTTTTGAATTAGTCAATATTTTATGGATAAGACATGGAAAACTCAATTAAAGAATAGTTGCATGAAGTGGATAATTTATCATAATTTTGCATGCTATTTTAAATAAATACAAATTTACAATAACTAGATTTCTATATTTACATGTCCTTCTTTCTCCCAGTGGTTGTCTCTTGCTTACTGCTGTGCTCTATGCATGGAGATCTTTGCGCCTTTGTGAGCACCCCGTGATTAACGTATTGTCATTAAAATATTTCTGATTTACAAAACCAACCACAGTCAATGATCTGCCCAAGCACATCTCAGTACAAAATTGGAAGATTAACCTTGCTTTCAGGTAAGAGACATGGAGAAAATTTTAAAGTATAAAAATAGATATCCACTGATATTAAAAAGGACCACAACTGTATCCAATCAGTAAAGCAGATCAGCTGCCTAACTTCCATGGAAATAACCTGTGGAAATATCTTAACAACTCTGTCTTCCCTCTTCCACACCCTCCACCTTCCAGGGAATTTGGTCTCCAAAAGCCTTAGGAAATCCCAGCTGGCTTCTATCTTGACTTTGAGCTTAAAAATATCTCTGAAATTTTCAGCCACGCCTATTGCCATTTGTACAGCAAATAGCAGAATGAGACCTCAGTCCTCTGCTCACAGTCATTCATTGTTGTGGTGGAAGCAGAAGAGGGAGTGAAAGAAATGCCACTTATTTCAGGGAATGTGGCTTGGATGGGCTCACAGCTGCCTAACCAACAGCTGCAATTGCAATGCAGCTCCATGTGGGCTGGCACGCAAGGCTCAAGTGGCCAGAATGGATCTTGCTCCAGCTATATTATACCGCCGAACATTTTGATATGGGTCCCTCATTAACCAGTGACAGATTAATGGCTCCTAATTAAAGCAGGGGACAGCAAGAAGAATGGACTGGTGGAGGAATTAGATACTGCACAGTGTCCTGTCATGCTGCTTGCCTCGAATGTGCGTTGGTTGGGGTGACTAATAACACAAACTCAGGAATTAACTCTCCCAGCTAATGCTATTGTTTCTGGCAGAAAGCTTGCCTGTCACAAGGATTAATTCAATCTATACTGTTATTTAGTCAGCAACAACAGATGCTCATTCATGTATCTCGGCAGAAGAAGATGGCTCCACTCAACACCAGCGCTTGCGTGGCACCCCAGGAGGGTCATTTCACTATCAGCTTCTGGTCCTCAGCACCCCTTCACGTCTAGTGCCCTGTTTGTATGCATTTTATTTTCTCTCTGTGTGTGACATTTAAGATAGATATTTGGCAATAACATCTCGAAGAAAGCAGTACCCCTTCTGGGAAAATGCGGAAGATCATTATTCAGATGAGGAAAATGGAAACTCGAGGAGAAACAAGCGATCTGTTCTCCTCCTGCCACGTCTCCCCCGCAAAAGCTGCCTGCCCAGCCATCCTGTCCCTTCAGCGAAGGAAGCGGGACTGCCAGCAGCCAGTTTTTCTGCCATGGTAAATGTCACTGCCGTCCTTTGACCAGGTCCTCAGCTCCCCTCCTTAGCTGGCTGCCGGCCCATCCTGCACAAAGGGCCCGCTCCGTCCCTCGCCTCCTCTGCCAGCCCCAGGAGGGTTTGGCTCAGCTGAAACCCATGGAGTAAACCTGGTGTGAGTGAGCAGGGAAGAAGGCCTGACATTATCAAACGACTTAAGATGACCCTAGGCCTGGCATTTGGGGCTGCTGCATTTGGTGTCTCAGCTTCAAACTCTTCCACATGTCTGAGACAGCTGCAACCCCCATGGCCAACAGACAGGATTTTCGTGAGCGATCATCTGCCTGGCAAGACCCAACTCACAACAGAAATTTCTTGAGGTCACACACCGATTCTTTGCTTTTAATAAAAATAGTTCCCAGCCTGGGTGCTGGGCTGAAGCTGGGGCACCGTGGATCTGCTATGGATGTTGAGCAGCTCCCAGCACTCCTCACGTGTCCTCCTTGGCTGGGATGTTTTTCCTGGTGGGAGGAAGCTCTGGGGACCGAGAATCTCCTGCTGAGAAGCCATTGGGATGGGAAGGGATAAAACCTCCCATGGGTTTTCCTTGGAGAGGTCCTTGCAGACCACGCTATTTAAAGGAGCAGGGCTCAGTTCCCCTGGGAGACCCGCTGGTCTCTCCAACAGCCCAGTGCTGTCCCTGGGAAACCTCCTGGGTGCGTGTCCCGTGGATTACTGCCTGCCAGATGGGGACAGGGTGGAAGGATGTTGCAAAACAAGATTTTTCCTTCCCCCACAGCAGGACGTGGCTGAGCACAGGAGAACTAGAAAAGGTGCAAAGAGCAAGATGTGCTATCAGGTGTATGGGAAGGGGACGGTACTAGAAAAGACTAAACAGTCTGGGATTGCTAAGGCTGGAAAAGAGTTGAGAGGGGATAACTTAGGCGTATAAATCTTAAAAGATCTGTAGAAGGAGGGTAGGGAATAGCCACTCTCTCCTGCCTCAGCACAGAACTAAGGGCACCCTTTGAAATTAGCAGGCCACAAGCTTAAAACAAATAGCGGAAGTCCTCTTTCACACAGTGGAAATTAAACTGTGGAACTTATTGTTACAGGATGCTGCCAAGGCCAAAGCACAACCATATCCAACGAGGGTCATACAAGGGCTGCGCCAAGGATGGCTATTGAACCTCAGCTCGGCAAGTCCCCGAGGCACTGGCAGCCAGACGACGCTGCACAGGAGAGGGGAAGGATCACCCGAGAATGACCTGCATTCCTTCTCCCTTTCCTAAGCATTTCTGGGAACATTAGGGAACTCCTTGTACAGGGCCAAGGTACAGGTTTCACTGTACCAGAGGCAGAGCATGAGGTCACCTGTGCTATTGTTCTGACCTGGTCTGGCCATTCTTTTGCATTCATATAACAAATTAGGGGTATTGTCTTCTGAAGCAAACAGAGGCAGGTAAAGATGTTTGAGAAACCATTACGCTTGCCAAAAATACCTTCCAGGGGACTAAAATTGCTGTGAGTGATTGAGCCAGAATTCAGAAAATAGTGTTTTTACCAAAGAAAATGCACAAAGAGAATGGTGCAGTACCAGAACCACTCATGTCAAAGTTTCTTGAATGAAATAATTAATTTTTTTCCCAGGAACATCATCATGAGCTAAAATCCTGACCTTCTTAAAGTTAATTGTAACAAAACAAGCATTCCATTAGGTTGAACGCAGTTTGGGAGACAGGCTTGAGATCTTTCTTTTTCAGGTTGCTAAAAGGAAAGAGAGAAATTATAATAAGAGTTCAAACGAGCATGAAGCCCAGTGACTACCCTAGGGAAAAAGAGCATTTGCACAGCTTCTTTGTATTTGGAATTGTGCGCTCAGAATTACAGTCATGTGCTTAGGCTTCTAACCTTGCCACAGGTTTCTGGGATGCCTGTCGTGGGAACGATGCCCGACACCAAAAGCACTGTCGCTGGGAGATTGTCCCAGCACAACCTGGAGGAGCTGCCGTGGGTGCTCCATCGGTAGAGCCTCCCCTAGGCATAGCCATAAGGCGCAGGGACACAGGGTGGGAGGAGGCTGGGCTAGCGGTGCTGCACATCTCCGGGCACCAGCACACAGGAGCAGGGAAGCAAGAAACCCAGCAGCCTGGCACACACTGAAGTAGAGCCATCTTTGCTCCCATAAGCTGGGGATTGCGGGGTTTTCCTGAGCCAGGCGAGGCTGCAGCCTCCTCACCAGCCTCCTCCCTCCAGGGCGAAGACCCCTCCCATGGTACAGGATTTCACAAGCAGAGGGGCTTCCTCGGCTCAGCTGCCAGCAGGGCCTTTGATGAGGACATATTGCTCTTCGCAACACCCATGCTGCTGCCCGTAGCAAACAGCAGGCATATGCATTTCGCAGGGGAGAGGCCAAGGGAACAAAACTTATTTTTAGGGAGTGACAAAGGCTGCCAGATGGGCTGCCAACCCAGCTGGGGGCCAGCGGCAGCAGCCAGCGTCTACCCCCAGCAAGGGGCCTGCAGGCGTACACTACAGATAGGAGCATCTGGAGAGAAATCCCCACCTTTGCTTTGAAACCACAGAGAGGCAACTGACCCCTTACCCTTTGGTGTGAAAGAAGAAAGGTGATAATTCAATCCCCTGGGCAAAAGATGAGTGGAAAACAGCATGCATCCACACCAGAAGAACTCCTGAAAATATTCCATTCCTATCACCAAAATTATCAGCCAAGACAGCCAAGCTGTCGGATCTTGAAGAATCACGAGGATTTCCAACCCTAATTACCAGCTGGCTGAAACAGTGACATAATCAACTGGAGGTGAATTGCATTACTGGTCATATCCTGCAGAGAAGAACCGGATGCAAGAAGTATCCTCCTGAACTATAAACTACTCATAACAGCACTCTGAAAGAGTATTTACAAACACACTGCTCTTCAAAGCTGGATGTATTGTTTCAGAGGAACTGAGGAAACCAAAACAAGAAAAGAAATTACGTTGACAAGTGGGTTTTACTATAATGATGCCTTTGTTAAGCCTAAAAAGAGCAAATCCATTGATACTATTAATTATCCATGGAAAGCAGGGGATACTAGTAAATGTATCTAGTAAACTAGTGAAATGGTGGAACAATCCAGATTTACATCAGCTAGCAATGTCATTTCACTGGAAAAGCCAGAAAAGTCGCAGGTTTAGCTAGTCACGTGGAGCCCTGTTTAATCACATTAAGGCCAAAGGGATCCTTCCACTGACTGCAGGAGGCAATAAATCAGGCCGGCAATTAAGAAAAAGAGCTGTAGCATCTTTCTTTGGCATTTGTTAGTCACCACCACGGAGATGAACTTTCTCCGTACTCTTCCCCCTTGAAACCAGAGCGCAGTGCTGAGTGCTCTGGCTGTCAGCCAGCAGAGCGCTCCGACACGGGTAATCCAGCCAAAGCCCGCAGGGCAACTCAGGTGTTTAATGGTAAGCACATGCTTAAATGTGTTGCTGGACTGGGGCCAAAAGGGTTAGCACCTTGCAGCCTGCAGCTCTTTGGATCCCAAGGACAGTATTGCGATACACTGTGTGGACGGTGGTTTCTCAGCCCGTGGGTCACCGGTGGTCCCTGAGATGCGGGGGGGTCATCGGCAAAATGTCATCTGCCGTGGTTTTATTTTGAGCCACGCTCAGGGTTTCCTATGCACACGGCATGGGAAAGCAAACAAAAGAAAACCGGAGAAGTTTAATCTGGTTTGGTTGGTTTGTTTGTAAATAAGAAGCGTGTGGCAACACAGTGTTAAATTATCTGAATTTTCTCAGTGAGGGGGAGGTTTGTCCTTGGATTACAATTTTTCAGGCATTTGTGTTATCGTAAGTAATTAAAAATCAAACTGTAAATAATTTCCTGTTGACTGACTAGTCACATGCTGGTGAAGTCTCTGGAGGATGTAGCTGTTCCTGTAAAAGAAAGAAGAAGGAGGCCTCGCTGGTTTGTGAAAGCAGGTGAAAAACCCCCTCAGAATTATTCCTTCTGCTCCAAGAATAGTAACCAGAATTAGACTATGACCTTTCCAGAGTGACGGGTGTAATTAAGGAAATCAAAGCTACTGTTATATCTCCGAGGCAAAAAAAATAATAATAATTGTTTTGATCACATTTACTTCTTTTTATAAACCGTGAAAGCCAGGATGTTCAGTGTTTAGACTGATGCTCCCACTGCAAAAGAGGAAATGCACGACCTCACATAAAAAGGAATATGGGGCAAAAAAAAAGCCCTGAATGAAATATAAGCTACAATACACTTTTGTGATGTCTTGGCTTTCGTAGTATTCAGATGTAGAGGTTATTTTCACCTCCTCTGCTGCCTCATGAATTCCCTCAGGGATTGTGATCTGAGCTTCAAACAGAGAAGAAGAAAAAATTCTTTTTTATCATGGAAGCTGATAAAATGGGCAGAGACAAGAAAAAGCTCCTTTTGTTCTGATCTTTCAGGCCTCGAAACATATTTTGATTCATGCAAATATGTACTTAAATCTTTTACAAAGTAACAGTATGCATTCTATTTACCTTTAAAAAAATGGACTTTGATTTTAATATTACATGTATTATTTTTCTTTTTCATACAGAAAAATTTTGTTGTTTTTATTTAGAGGATGTCTGTTATTTCTGTCCTCTGCTACATGTTATTTATTGAAGCTTAAACTGTTGTGGTCTCTTACATAAATCCTTCTTAGCACGTGGATTATTGATCCTGTAATCCATAATAATATTGTCTATTCTGCCGTCCAGCTGCCAGCCACGAATACTAAAAATACACTTGCTAAAATTTGTTGTGAAGTTATACTCAGAAAAAAACCCAAAACAATTAACATGATCAATGAGTGGCATTTCTAAATAAATATTGTTATTTCTCTCAAAAAATGCCTAAAGACAGTAGACCGTATTACTGGATTTATGGTCTCTTCAATTTCAGTTTTAGAAACAGAACAATTCTTCGGTCATGCAGGCACCCTTAAATATTAAGCTTGTTTCTGTTTTGTACTTGTAGTATCATTTCAAATTATTTTCCTTTTGCGCTTTTGAGGAAAGCACTTCTTTGGCTCAGGTTACTTTGAAGGGCTCAACTGAAACCGTTGTGTGGGATGGTTAGACTAAACAGGAAAGTTTTAGTGGGGGTTCAGATTCTGCACCTGGCACTTAATCTCTGCCATGGGCAAGCGATACAATCTGGATTTATAGCCTGCCCTGATTTTGGGGCTAGCTTGTGATCCCACCACCTGCCCAATTTGGGATTGCTCCAGGGCAGGTCTGGAAGACAGCCCTCGTCTGCCCACATGGGTGAATGTTGCCATTGGGGGGGATATTGCCTATCCGAGGGCTGATGGTGTCCCTGCAGGGTCACCTGTGGGAGGTTAGGTATCTCTCTGTTCAAACACGGTGTCCCTGCGGGTTAACGGGGTGTTACAACCCGCACATCCAATTTTCACTTTGGTCCCAAATCTGGATCTTTTTCTAAATGTGGGCTAAATATGAAGTCATCATAAAACTGAGTAGAATTCAGGCTTTGACACTAAGTCCGCACAAGATTTCAGCTTCACAGGAATGTGAAGGGCGCACTAAGCCATCTCCTAACGTCGGGTCCAGCTGCGATGCTGAGAGCATATGAGAATAGGGCACCATCCAGCACCACGCTCCTCGCTTCTGGTGCTCTGAGAGTTAAAAAGCAACCCATGAGCTCAGGAAAAAAATCAAGCCATCCTAGTGAGGATAGGCTAGCAGAGAGGCTCTTCTTTACTTATATCAAATCCGGGAACTGGCTCATTTTTGAAAGCCTGAAAGCCTGAGGCTGCACCTCCCCTGTGCCTGGGTTTTGCAGCTTCCTGGCTTACCCTGGTAACTGGAAGGACCTCAGGGGAACTGCTGAAGGAACGTGATGACCCCTGTGCTGTCGGGTTTGGTTTGTGCCATCCTGGGAGCTCCCGGCAGGCACGGATCCTCCGCTTAGCAAAGCAGAGCCTTTATGTCAGGGGAAAAGCAGGTGAGGGCTTCTGGGACTGCCAGTTTCTCCTGGGTTTCCTTCTGGAGAAGTAAGGACAGCAAATTTGAAAGGTGCAGTCGAGGCTTTAGTAAACCCCCACCCGAAGTTCCAGTAGTAAGTAAAACTGAAGAGAGGACATGACTTTACATGAAATACATTCAAGTTTAGAAAACTTGCATATCCCTGTCTCATCTGTAGCAACATGTGGCTGTTGATAATGCCTGATTTACTCACATTTTTTTTTATTGGCATAGCTGTTCCAGCAAGTGCATCATAAATCATTCGTGGTTGGGAAAAGTCCCTAAAATCACTTCTACCCTGGAAAAGATCCAAACAAGGTACCCATTTTTTTCCTGCAGGTACAGAGATAGATAATTTCTTTTGGCAAACCTGAACAGCTGGTTATGTGGGTCCTGCCCCTGGTGATCAGTTCCCCTCTTCAAAGGTGGTTTCTCCTCACCTGTGCTGCACCTCCAGTTCTCAGGGGTTTCCACGCCAGTGGCAGTTGTCCCACCATCCCTGCGCTCCTGCGGTGCATGTGGGATCTGAGACGGGGCAGCACAGGACTGGTGAAGGACCTTACAGATAAGACAATTAATCTACAAAAGTTTGAGATTCATGTTTTTCAGGTATGTTGTGAAGTTCATCCACCTTTTTTCGTAGGGAAGAAGGATATGTCTTCACAGCAAAAGTACATGCCTTCCCACTTGTAACTTTTTAGCCCACCAATTTCAGCCACATTTGATGGGATGGAGTTTGATAGAGTAATGATCTTAAATATGTTAGTTTTCTAAAAGTTTCAAAAAAAGGCATGGAAGATGGACCCTGTCAGTTCTTGTACTGGGAGATGAATGAGCCCAAGTTGTACTAAATGACAGAGAATTCATACAGGAGAGCTATCATGACTGCCATAAATGTCAAAAATGCTTTGGCTGGAAATTGCACTACATTAGATACCTGAGACACAAAGCCTTAGGAAACCAGGCATCGTTAGTCCTGCTGCTCAAGGACTTGGGCCTTTTGGAAAGGGATACCGGGGAACAGGCTTACCCAGGGATGTTCACTGACTTGGGGTGATGATGTCAAGAGATTGGCTCTGCTTTTGACAGGTGAGGCAGAGGCAGAAGATTTAGCACTTTAATATACTATTCTGGTTAGTGAGAAAATTAATACCTGTAAAGAATGTACGGTGGTTTTGGTGGAAACTTTTATCCATCTACATAAATACTGCCAAGGTTTTTAAATCTAAAATACATGTATATTAGAGGGAGACCATAGTCCCACTTCATAACATGTCTATATATTCCCCTTAGACACATAACCACATTTTCTCTGCCAAATCCTTCCCTGTACTTGTGGATCAATTAGTATTATTTCTATACCGTCCCCATCCATATTCTTCCATTTTAAAAAAATCACAGGAAAAGAAATAAATCGCATAACCCCCCCATTCACCATGGTCGTATCACGATGGTTATGTTGCTATGGAAACATCTGTGTGAAGAGACTATGATGCCCTTGGAGATTAGCATTTTATCCCAGATTTCCAATTATGTCATCAGACGGGATTTGCAGTGGTATAAACTGACATAACCACAAGAAAATTAAGTAATTTATAACAGGTAAAGATCTGAGCTGGCAATTATTTGTGAAAAAAACCACTAATAATTTACATGATGAGGAAGCTGAATCTAAAACTGCTGCTGCCCTGTGCATATTTGAAAGGGTGGGTTAAGTTCTGCTTGAATCACCCTGGAATAATTCTTGTTTCCTAATGAATCCTAGGATTCAAGAGGGCAGCTGGGTAGCACACAATCTCTGACTTAGGCTGAGTTCTACTGGATAGGGTACTAAATGCAGTGCTGTGGTAGGGGTACGGCTGTCAGCACAGACTGCTCTGGGCCATGGATACCTGCACAGGTTGTCCGCGCTGATGTCTGTGTGTGCTCAGACCTCACCATGCTCAGTGAAGCCCGCTAACTCCACACTGTGTGTCTGGGCACCTTTCCACCTCCAGCAGCCATTCTTCCACTTGTAGGCTGGGCCCCCATATTAGCACAGCCTCTGTGCTTTGCAGAGGAGCACTTCCCGTGTTCACCATGGTCAGTGTCCCCTCGACATTCTCAAGGGCAGTCCAGGTATGACTGGGTTGTTTTCATCCCCCAGTTTCTGTTGGTGTCCTGTGCTGAGCCACAGCCATTGAAGGCTATATATCTACTCTGCTCTGGTGAGACCCCGCCTGGAGTACTGTGTCCAGCTCTGGAGTCCTCAGCACAAGAAGGAACATGGACCTGTTTGAACGGGTCCAGCAGAGGGCCATGAAGATGATCAGAGGGCTGGAGCACCTCTCCTATGAGGACAGGCTGAGAGAGTTGGGGTTGTTCGGCCTGGAGAAGAGAAGGCTCCGGGGAGACCTTATAGCGGCCTTCCAGGGGGGCCTCCAGGAAAGATGGGGAGAGACTCTTTATCAGGGACTATAATGCTAGGACAAGGGGTAACGGTTTCAAACTGAAAGAGGGGAGATTTATATTGCATATTAGGAAGAAATTCTTTACTGTGAGGGTGGTGAGGCACTGGAACAGGTTGCCCAGGGAGGTTGTGGTTGCCCCATCCCTGGAAGTGTTCAAGGCCAGGCCGGATGGGGCTTTGAGCAGCCTGGTCTGGTGGGAGGTGTCCCTGCCCAGGGCAGGGGGGTTGGAACTAGATGATCTTTAAAGTCCCTTCCAACCTCAACCTATGATTCTATGATAGATAGATAGATAGATAGATAGATAGATAGATAGATAGACAGACAGACAGATAGACACACATATAGCAGTAACGTATCTGCAAAATATGTTACAAAGTTTTGTGTAGTACGTTTTTTTGTACTGGCAAAATATTGCTTGTGATATAAGTCACAAAGTCTCAAGAAAAGATGGCCTCCACTTTGCTTCATTTCGATAAACTGCACGGCCTTTATGGAAGCAAAGTTCCTTCAGCACCACAAAGAAAAAAGAATTCATATGTAGAAAACCATCAAGGATGTAAATTAAATTGAGAAACATGGTAGAACTATTTAAGAGGCTTAAAATAAAATGTAAACAGTAAGACATGAGACACAGGACTTTTAGTTTTGATCACATATATGAGCGTTCTGGGGTTGGTAATAAAGCAACGTATTAATGACATCATCAGGGACAAAGCCCTTCATTACAAGAGAGGTCCTTCAGAAGACAGTGGTAGTTAAGGGACACCAAATAGGGTTGGCTCCAATGGTGTCACTTGCAAAAAATGAACTTTTTACCAATTAAACTTGAAATATTGAAAGTTTTAAATCAAAGGAACTACTTTTCCTATTCTGCTTAGTCAACAAAACATGCTTCTGCCACACCTCATTGTAAATTATGTCCAGATTAAGCATATGCCATTATTTTGAACATATTTCTTTTAAAAAGAGAGCAAGGAGTGGGAGAGTAGGGAAGAACAAGCAGAAACTGAAAATAAGGAGAGATACTGTGTCTTTGCCTTTTTCTGCTGCATTAGGCAAAAAAAAGTGACACAAGAGTTTCTTGGGGACTATGTTGCATACCGTTTGCTACCATGTCAGATAAGGGAGGCGATCACAACAATATGCCCTTTGTGTCATCTGGACTGTACAGGGACTGCTGGGAACAGTGAGAAGACCGATTATTTGTTTGCAAGCCAAAGTGAATGTGGTGCCAGTGCTATGAATTTATAATTGACGTCGCACAAATGGGGAAAGCTCCTGTCAGATTCTATAGCTCCCTTTGCTTTCTGTATAGATTTCTCGTCTGCCTGTGCACCAAATGTTTCCTTTCAGTGCCAACGTTGTGCTGACTCTCACCACAGATGTGTAATTTCTCCATCAGGCTGGTGTCCTTGTACTAAAGGAGGATACTAGCAGCAGACACCAAAAGGTTATGGGAAGAGTGTTTCATCTTTACTTGCTTGATTTATTTCCAGCAGTTCATTCTCTTCTTTGTTAGAATCCTGTAAATTCAATTGCAATTGCTTTTATTAATAATGTAAATAAGGTACCCAATTTTCCTCATGGCCCTGGTCTTGAGTTGAAATTTATATAAATGGATCCTTGTATTCAGGGAGAGTGCCCTTCAGTGAGTATATGAAAATCTGTTTTTTCTTGTGAGGAACTGACTGTAGGACTGGAGATTAGCCTTGTATTTTGGATATCATCAGTCCTATTCAGCCTGAGATTCAGACACCAAGTGGAATCTTTTGCAGATTCTAAAGGTGCCTGATGACTTAAATACACATTCATAAAATGTCCAAAATTCAAATGTAATGAAATATACAATGTGTCCACATAAGACATTTACATTACTCAAGGGCAATTAAGATAACAGAAGCTGGATAGTCTGCTACTTTTACTAGGCTTACTTCGGGTTTGAATCAATGCTATTCTTACCAAATAAGGCATCTTATCCCCAACATTTCAACTATGTATTTGAAGGAAACAAGTCACTCCCGTTAATCTTTGGAAGGCACAAAAGAGACATAAGCAAAATGTTAGAAGGGCTAGGAAATGTTATTTTCATCCTGTCTTTTCTATGTTGTTGACTGCACTAGGATGATCCCTCCTTCTCACTGACGCAGTTGGATGAACCCTTTGCAAAAGGGAATTTCTGTTTCAATAGCGACTGAGTGATATGGCCAATCATGACAGTTTACTCCCTGCCAAGTTTGTATTTTCAGCTCAGTGAAGCAAAAGAAAATCCTTTCTTTTTCATCCAAGGTTCTCAAAATATTTGTTGTTTCCAATATCGAGCCGGCACGATCCATGTTAAAGCCATACACAAACTAAAAGATAAGTGAAATCACCCACCTGCAAAATTTTCACCGAAACTGAAAATGGGTAAAACACTTGCCTGATATGTGCTGGCATGGAACAGCTGCTGGAGTGCTCCCTTCTTTCTGATGCTAGCACATTTTAGTATTCCTGCCAACCACAGAGTAATCTCAAGGGCACCTTGAAAAAACAACAAAAACTGTTTAAAAATTAGTGGTAAAAATACCCCTGCCAAAAAAAAAAAAAAAAAAGTTACTATTGACTATTGCTGGAAAGGGTTGGTTTGTTTTCCTTTTTAAATTACTTTTTAAAAAGGAATTAATAGCCTAGGGATTTAAAGGGAAACAAAAATAGGGTTACATGTGCTCACAGTATGGCGTATCTTGCCATCTCAAAGGTTCCCAAACAGTTGGTCCACAGAGACTTGACGGGTCACATAGTTTTAACGCTTCCTTCTGTCTCCTACTGCTAAATCTTATTTGTAATAGCTAAAAATACACATCTTGCTTTCCTGGTATAGCTTTCCCATGTAAATGGACTCGCTGCCGTTATCCCAGGACTTGATGTTCTGCAGGGTTTTGAATGGGCGGGAGGAGAGGAGATGTAATTGCCGACTGGAAGAGAAACAGTTTCTGCATGGAAGGGGAGGATTTCCCTGAGATAATGTTTTTATGCAGCTGGAAAATGATCAAGGACCCTGTGACTAAATAGTATTCAAATTGGTTTCAAGCACCTCTGTGAAGGTAAATCAGGCTATCTGGCCAGGGATTTGGGCTAGGCAGTCCTCCCGGGGGGCAAGAAAGGGCCGAGGTGTCTGTGCCTGGTGCATTTCATGCTTATGTTAGGCAACCACTGGTTAAAGAATTGAAGCAAGCTAGAGAATTCAGAGCCCTTACATAGCACCTCAGGGAATGCCGTTCCCTGGAAGGGATATTTAAAGTGTCTACTCTAATCAGTCCATTCTTGTTCTTAAATATTTTGAGCACATAAGTATCTTGTTCCAATAAAACACACAAGTGACTTTAAAAGATGCTTCCAGTGACACACACTATTTTTAGCACTCAATTTTGCTTTAACTTGTTATTGTTTATAATGACCTTAGACTTTCCAAAGCACACCCCAGGCCCTTGGCAAAACTGTTTGCATGCACGGAAATTTCTATAAGAATAATGTCTGTTTCTCTCCATGAAGATTTAGTGCTGTCCTTTGCAAGAGTGTTGCTGGGGAAACAGTGACTCTTAGTCATATTTCACATGATGCCTAGAATTAATCTGTTAGCAGTTCAAGCTGGATGGCTCTTTCACTTGATGCATCTGTTAACAAAGTTCTTCAGATATATAATTTATCTACACATGTATTTTGAACAAACCAGAATCACATATTAGACCTCGCTGACAATTATCTTCCTTGAAAGCGATTTTTCATTTAACATGGCCAAAAAGAGTTACATTTGGTCAGTCCCCTAGAGACAGTGGTTTAAAAAGATTTATTAGTATCTCTTAACCTCAATTGATTTATAGAAAAATATCTAGATTTCTAAAGAATGTTGTCTCTCAGGAATTAGGCTGATTGCACTTTAAAGCATTTCTTATTACCTAAGCAACACCTGTGGAGGGAAAGAAAATGTATTAGCTTACTGCTAAGGATGGAGTTTATAGAGATGGTGTGAAGATGAAAATGAAGTTGTATCCATGCATTCAGTGAAGAAAAGCAAACAGCATTCAAGCGAACTAGAAAATGGCAATTAAGGAAAAGTTGATCCGTGTGAACTCATCAGCATCAGACTGAAACTGGTTGTTGATTGTTTTCCTTCAGATCTGGACTGCACAGATTCATGACTGAAGATATTCCCCATGTTTTAATCTCACTGTGAATCTCACAGCAAGATTCATTGGGTTCAAGCTTCAGGTTCAGAGACCATTTACCTGGGTCTCTGAATCTAACCTGCCATTTTAATCAAAACATTAGAAACTCCAGTGTCAGAGAAAGTGAGCTACCATTAGCCTGTGACTCAAAATAGGAAGTTGCAATGAGATCGTTTCCAGTAAGTGGGGGGGAACTACCCTAATTTTTGAAGGTAGTGATGTACGAGCCATCTGTATGTGGACATAAGGGCGAGGGAAAGAAGGGAAAAAAGAATCTGTTGATCTGTAGAACTGCATAAAAACACAGTTTCTCTTTCAGCGAACCAAATGTAGATGGCCTCTTGTAGACCCGAACTTTCTGATCACAGGAAGACAGGTGTTCTTTCCACCGCATGACCTCACTCACTAAACCACCTTCAAGCTTTCCGTAGACATCCCACTTCATAGCCCGCAGAAGTTGTTCCTATCCAGTCAGGCAAGAAAACTTTCACAAAGTGTTACAGACCACAGCGACTTAAAGACATCATTCACAATCAAAGTGAGGCATCTGCTCTTCCACTCAGGCACTTCACAAAAAATTAAGTACTGTTCCAAATAAGGACAGTTAACAGAATGAATTGCATAAGTCTTTCATCTCATCTAGATAGTTTTCATTATTAAGCAAAGACTCATTAGCCTCTTACTACAAGCACGGTATCAATCACTTGGGCTGAGGAATTGGATTAAGGACACTTATGAACTCCTTGGCTTGCACCCAATGTTTTTCAGTGCCCTCCAAGTAGGTGCAGTCAGGAGCAGGGAAAATTTACAGCTCATCCAAAGACTTCTCGGTGTTTCGGACCTATGAAAATAACGCTTTCTCTACAAGACAGTGTTATCATTTTTGTAAATGTTATTTTTGAAAGTAGTATACTAAAAATAACACAGTACAGCCTAGTAGCAGACTACTCATTTTAGTTCCTTTATAAATGTCATACACTTTTCCAAATTAGATAAATTTTTATAAGTCTAGAATAACTTAAAAGGTAGTTTGAGCTGGTTTGGAGACAGGTAAATGAAAATGGATGTGACTCTACGTTTAAAAATCAGAAGTCCAGAATTTGACCAAATATAGTCCAGCACTACAAATGTTAGAATGTTTTTGTACTGACTCCTTGCAGCTAAATATGCAGAATTAAGCCTTAATGAAGCCTACAGAAACCAGTGGACATGTTTTCCGCTTTTCCACTGGACATGTTCCTAAGGCTTTGAAGAATTTAGAGTGTAAGTAGAATCAGATAAAAGGATATGGATACTGGATTAGGCAGGCAGCAGATTACAAAATAGCATTAGCATTTGCCCTTTGCAGAGGTTAAATTATGTTCCTATCTTAAATATTCCTTTGCCTATTCATGCTCCCATGGGGACTATCCATTTACAGATTTTGGCTGAAAATGGCAACAGGACCAGAATACTGTCAGAGAGAATTTTTTATTTTTTTTTCCGCATGGTATGCTAGATCTTTTTATTAAACCCTCCAAATTTCATGAAACTTGCAGCTTTTTCTATCCCATTGCAAAGGCAGTGCTCAGAGCAACTTCAGTTGCCAGTTTTCTAGAGTGCACAGATCTTTTAAGAGCAATACTTCATGCATTTTCTTTCTTAAGCTACTGCAAAAGCAGATGAACCAACACGCTCCTGATCTTGTTTGTTTCAATTTGAAACTCAGAGGAAGTTTTGGGGTATCGGGAGAGGGAGTCCTCCTGTCTCATATTAGACATCTGCCGTGCGGATATATGAATCAGTCACCCTAGACTCTGTGTGTAGTCAGAGGCAAAAAATGAGTTGTTCATCTAACCTCTCTTGAGCAAGTACTATAGGGTATGTTGAATATCATTACGGAAGTATCTGTTTCTTTCCATTGATCTGTGAAGAGAGACGAGACACCTGGCTCCTCTGCAGACACCTAGACTGCAAGCTACCACATTGTGTCAGATGAATCCTAAGCCAGGCTGTTCTACTGTTCTACTCTCCCACTAACAGCTGTGAGACTTCAACTCTTTCTTGACCTCACACAAGAATCACTTTGCTGGTGAATCAAAACAAATGAATTTCCTTATAAAGTCCAATCTGTCAGCTAGCGTGAATTAGCAAAGCCTTTACAGATTAAAAAGAAACCCGTCCACCCATGTTTATGGGCCACTAGTCCTTTTTCACAGCTTCAACTATGCTCAGAATTTCTTGTGCAAAAAATGAGTAAGTATAAAGGATGGGAATGTGTGGATACAGCTAAGCATGGGCTTGTAACCTCTGGAGAACAAAGGAAAAGGGGATACAGTCGGGTATAGTTCTGAAAGTGTGCATTACCTTCCAGAAATATCTTCAGATCTCATTCACCATAAATACTCTTACATGCCATGCATGTGTGCTGAATTCCCTGAACTTGCTATGTTATCACTGAAAAGAAATAATATTGAATAATTCTAGATGACTCCCATAAACCCTTTACAGGGATTCAGAGGAGGAATCTCACAGCATACAGTGGATGTTGAAAAAGAGAAACCAGAGTATAGATTTCCAGAAATGGCCATTTATGACCTTACAAGAAATAAGACTGGAACAAGCATAACTGAATGCAAGAAATCACATGCAGATAGCAGTCTGGAAACATCTGAAGAAAAAAAAAAAAGCATAAGGGAAAATAAAACCATAGTTTGGCACGCAACCATTGCATTGCAGAGACATTCTTTAAGTTTGCATGCGAAAGGGAAAAGCAAGTAGTATTATACAGTCACAGTAACATGTTCAAATATCCAGTTTTGCCTGTTACTTGATACAGTTACAAACTTCTTTTCACGGTTGCTTTATGCTCTTGGAGCAGACCACTACATATATTCTCACTATAGAGGTATGGTAAGTAATCATTATAAAATAAATATTCTATGTTGCCATTATAAAGCTATGTTTTGAGAGGCAGAGTAACACTTTTTTATGATAAATAAGTACCTCATAGACACATGAGAGAAGAATATCTGTAATTAACATTGTCCCTGCAACATAATATAGATAGTGGAATTACAAAGCAAATCAAATTATTCTGGCATAATGGAATAGCTACTGAATTGTAAGGCCAAATTAGACTAGAGAATTAAAAGCCAAGGAGAAGATAAAAATAAAATTAGCCGTGTGCTTATTAAAGAACACATTTGATAATAAAATGACTGTTTGTAAGATGGCCGTCAGGTGCGCCCAAAGCCATCTGTCCTCCAGGCTGACCCAACCCCAGCTCCCCCAGCTTCTCTTCCTGGGGCAAGTGCTCCAGCCCCACTGCCCTGGGGGCTCTCCACTGAGCAACCTCTGGTTTATCCACGTCTTTCCTGCATTGGGGGCCCAAACATGGATGCAATACTCTAGGGGTGGTCTTACAAGTGTTGCGCAGAGGAAATGCTTCCTTGATCTATTGACTAAGCTTCCATTGATACAGCCGAGGATGCTGTTAGCCTACATCACTGCCAGGGCTCCCTGCTGGATCATGTTTGGCCTAAAAGCCACCACAACACCCAGGTCCTATCCAGAAGAGCTGTTCTCTGGTCTAGCCCATAGCAGTGCAGTCTATGCTAAGTGCAGGGCTCTGCATTTTTCCTGAATTAATATCGTAATACTCCCATTAACCCATTCTTAGTGCTGATCTGGGTCCCTCTGGATGGCCGCCCTGTCCTCAAGCATATTAACTGACCCCACCAGTCTGGCTTCATCACCAGACTCCCTGAGGGTGCACTTCATCACGTCCTCCAGGTCACTGATAAATGTATTAAACATCATCAGTAGGTCCCAGCCCAGACCCCTGAGGAGCTCCACCTGTAACCAGCCTCCAGGTGGAGCGTGAACCATTAACCACCACCCTTTGAGACCAACCATGCAACCAGTTTTTCAAACATCTCGTTGTCTGCTCAATTACTGCTGTTATAATTACTATTCTCTTCAACAAACCATCTCCTCTGCGATTTGAGGACCACCATTGCAGATCTGAGTAACAAAAATTAAGCTTTGCCATTACTTTTTACTACTAGTGGCACCCCATAAAAAATACAGCTGTGCTGCTGGAGACTGAATGGTAACTTGTCTTCCCTTCAGCAGCAGACCCATTCACCAATGTTTCTTTGCTGAATTCTCACAGATATAGCTCACTGATGCATTTTTGCCAGAAGTAAAATCAGTTTAAGACATTCTTGCCTCCTTTCCTACTGCCTCTTAACTTCACCACGACAACTTGCTGCCCCCTTGGCTGTGCTGGTACTACTCTTGGTGGGACCGACTGCGGGCGCAGTAACAGTAGTGTGGAAATGGGACCTAGAGTGAGGGCGGGGTAGAGAGGTGGAAATGTCTGAAACTGGCATTCCACAAGAGAAAAACATGCCATTGAATACCTCATACTAGCCTTACTCCTGGCTTACCTGAAATAAAACCAGGCAAACAGACGCAGTGTCTATAAGGTGATTTTCAGCTCCCAGGATTGTTTTCCAGATCTTGCCTGGTGACAGTAACAGTAAATATGAAACTCCATCCTGAGTGTTTCTGTTCCCTGGAGCATCCCTCCAGTAGTATTCAGGTCAGAATGAAATACAAGTGCTGGAAAGCCCTCCAAGTTTGAGCTAATTTTCACAGAAAACTCCCCAAACCGAATGTTATTCAAGCTCCCGCACAGGACATTGAATAGTGAAGCTGGTGAACACACACAAAAAAAGCATGACATCATCCCAACACTTGTATTTGTTCAACTCTCTCTGAGGGAACATTTGTGTTATTTCAATAGTAAGGGTGCCATGGCTTTCAGGAGGGACAGAAGCTGTTTTCTCAGGAACCAGTAACTGAACTTCATTTCTACTCTTCAGAAATGCTCTTTCAGTTCCTGATGGCAGTTATGTGCCAAAGGGGCCCAGCAGGCCTTTTTGGAGACTGTCACTGGTGTTCAAGGAATGTTGGAATATTTCCTTTCCCTGAAATGCCTCTTTCCTTTTATTGAAACTGCGAAATCATCTCTGCCAGCAATGATTGATACCTAGAGCTCATAAAATTATTCTGAGTCACAAATCACTTTCCATCCCATTGGACCAAATTGGACCCAGGAGGAATGATCATATACTGTGGCTATGCTTTCTGGAGAAAAGTCTAAGACAGAGAGAAAATATTACACTCTTTTCTCTATATCCCTACAACATTTTCAGCTGAAGGCCTCTTGGGGTTGAAGTTTTAAGAAGCAAGGGTTGTCTACCTGAATGGCTTTTTCAGATGACTCATGGGGATGCTCTCAAGTCCATATCTTTTCTTGTAATTCTGTACACACTTTTCATCAAAATGTAACCTTCATTAATGTGTGTTAGTGAAATAATGATGACCTTTCTTAAGGATAAAGAGAGTTGGGGAGGCATTGTTCATTTCAGAAATTAAGAGCCCTCAACACTTGTTCCTCTGTCGCAAGAACACGCAGAAGGAGAGGAGAGGAGAGGAGAGGAGAGGAGAGGAGAGGAGAGGAGAGGAGAGGAGAGGAGAGGAGAGGAGAGGAGAGGAGAGGAGAGGAGAGGAGAGGAGAGGGGAGGGGAGGGGAGGGGAGGGGAGGAGAGGAGGCAGAAGTTGGTTTCCTGCCACCGGTCTGCCAAATCAGAGACTACAGATTAACATTACCATTTTACCTATCCTTTGTTGCACAGCCATGGTAAGGACCAGAACATGGGGCTTGCTGCATAACGTCGGGTGAACAGAGAAAAGAGTGAGTTGGGAAGAAACAAAGGAATATCTCAGATAATTCAGATTCCTTGGGTGGGGTGGGAAAAGGAAAAAAAAAGAAAAAAAGGAAGCAACAATATTCTGCTCAATTATAGCAATAAGTATGGTTGTGGAGGCTGACATCTCTGCATCACACATGTAAGTACTACAAGAAGCAATTATGAAGAGATAGGAAAGTGCTTCCAGATATAACAATAGTTTATTAAAGTCCATCTGGTGGCAAGCCAGCAAGAGGGACTGTCAGTATGTGCCTAGAGAAAGTGATTAAAACATAAACAGGATGTGATGGAGGACTTAAATAATCTAAAAGAATCATATTAATGCAGGGTTAGCTTTTCTGGTACAGCAGCTATATTTTGCTTGCTGCCAGCTGCTGTATTCCTCTCCAGCCCAAACATACCCCTGATATTTAACTATAAGGCTTGTAAAGCATAATAAGTATTTATTAACTGATCAAGACAAAGGGGCATAAATAAGAAATCTAAGGTCTCAGTGGCCATCCCACTGAGGATAGGAGGCTACTAACACCTGACAGCATGACCTACACTCCCATGCATGCATGTGTGTGATGCACGCGTGGATATATAGCTCTATGGATCCTCTCCCCTGCCTCTGTCACATAGACTGAGGCAATATCCACCAGGTCTCCTCGAAGAAGCCCTAAATTCCCAAGCACACCTGCAATAGCACCTGACTTTTCCAAATTCTCAAACAAGACAACACAGCACAGAAACTGCTACCTGTCCTGACTGGGTGAGCTATACCATAATTGCCCATTGGAGACAAAGGGGAATCTTCTATTTTTCACACAAACAGCCTTCAGAAATTCACATTATAGAATCATAGAATATTTTGGGTTGGAAGGGAACTTCAAAGGTCACTTAGTCCAACCCCCTGCAATAAGCAGGGACATCTTCAACTAGATCAGGTTGCTCAGAGCCCCGTCCAACGTGACCTGGAATGTTTCCAGGGATGGGGCAGCTACCACCTCTCTGGGCAACCTGGGCCAGTGTTTCACCACCCTCAGCATAAAAAATTTCTTCCTTCTATCTAGCCTAAATCTACCCTCTTTTAGTTTAAAGCCGTTACCCTTTATCCTGTTGTAACAGGCCTGCTAAAAAGTTTGTCCCCATCTTTCTTGTAGGCCCCCTTTAAGTGATGAAAGGCCCCTATAAGGCCTTCTCGGAGCCTTCTCTTCTCCAGGCCGAACAACCCCAACTCTCTCAGCCTGTCCTCATAGGAGAGGTGTTCCAGCCCTCTGATCATTTTTGTGGCCCTTCTCTGGACCCGCTCCCACAGGTCCATGTCTTTTTCGTGCTGAGGGCTCCAGAGCTGGACACAGTACTCCAGGTGGGGTCTCACCGGAGTGGAGTAGAGGGGCAAAATCACCTCCCTTGACCTGCTGGCCACGCTTCTTTTGATGCAGCCTAGGATATGACTGGCTTTCTGGGCTGCAAGCGTGCATTGCCAGGTCGTGTCCAGCTTTCCATCCCACCATTACACCATCAGTGTTCATGATCATCATTTTTGCAGCTTTTGCTATCCAACATCGCCACAGATCTCATTTCTATCCCCACTAGCCTCAGCCAGCTGTCTGATGGCACCATTAAAAGAATAATCTTCATCACACCCGTGCTCACATGCCCAGAACGGTCTTTCTATGCCTTTAAGCCCTGTCTTAGACTCTTATTCAGTTCTCAGCCATCATCTGCATGGAAAAAATATTTAATTTTCCTCTCCTATCCTTCCACAGGTAATATTATTCTAAAAGTTTTCAGAAGAATGTCAGCCATCTTCAATTAAACTAAAACCTATCATCATGGACACATCTTATCGCCGAAGGAGGCATCCTTGTTGCTTAATGGAGATGGATGTTCTCATCTCTTCCCTTCTCCTGTGTTCTGATGTTGTACATTTTGTCAAAATCCATCTCTCTTCTGGCCTTATGGTGTCCCAGTGATGCTACTTTGGCATATTGATCATCCTGGCTGGGATCTGCACCTGCATCCTTTCTTTTTTTAGAGAGACCGATGCAAGGAAAATGGTTTTCATAAAGCAGTGCTTACATCTGGGTCTAGGCTGCTTACAACAGCAGCAGCAAACATCTATCACCAGCACTTTAAAGCGAGTGTGCTGCCTCAGATGAAATGCTGAAAGATTTTCTAGAGCTCAATAAATCCACTACATTAGCAGTAAACTATTCTAGTAATTAAAAGCATTTCCAGAGATGAAAGGCTATAGAAAATGTCTTCTACCAAGTTAATTTTCATTCTTCTCCACTTTGATTCAGCTGAGTATAGCCAAAATAAAGATCTAAAAGGTGGACATAGAGGGGAAGATGAGAAAAGTCAAGAAAGAAGTGACCGGTAATGGATCAATTCTGCACTGACCTTTTGCAATTAATCAGTATTACTCATTTTGCAAAACTGATCTTCCAGCTTCAGTTCCAAAGGTATAAATCTGATTTTCACTTTAAAGATTGCTGTAAACCACAGTGTAAAAGTTTACCTTCACCATTAAAAAGGTAACTAACGCATCTATCCTGAGAGAGAAATGTGGTGAAGCCAAGGCAATTTTAGTTGTAGCTTAAGGCAAACTTTCTGAGGTAGGCCTCAGGCAGGAGCATAGAGGTGATCCTGTTGTGTTAAGTGTCTTCAGTGTGCTTTTATACCGTGGTAGTTTACACATGTTAGTTATCATATTGACTAAAAAAAAACAAAATTAAAAAGGTTGGGGGGCTGGCGGGGGAGAAAGAATCATTTACAGCAGAGGAGCCCTAAGGAGCAGCATCACAAATGTATTCTCGCTTAACTTGCTGGTGGTTTTCCACTGCTCCTTGCTTCTGTTAATTTCTTTTCCATCCATGGGCTATCAGAGTGTATCCAGGGAGCTGCATGTACCTAGATCTACCCCATCAGTCCAGTAGCAGTAAAACAGTTAACAACGTGTTCCTTTTTTCCATGTTTCTGAGTGACCTATGATGTTTGGCAACTCTGTATTCATGATTCACAAAAAGATATCTGTCCAAGGAAAAGCTATTCCCCTTCTTCTTGCTTCGTAGCACGTCTTGGTTTTTCTTTTATCATGATTCTTCTCCAAACAGTTTTCTGTGGGGGTGGGGAGGGTGGGAAAGTCTGTCTAAATGCCTTATGTTTGCTGGGAGATAGTTACGGCATGCCAAGATTTTACAGGGGTGAAAATATTCCAGGAAGTTGTTATTTATCAATTCCCAAGGAAATTAGCTCATAGAATACAAAAATAAGCCTTAAGTAAATGAAAGTAAACAAAGTGATAAATGCCAAGGGGCATGTCATTTTGCTTTTATTTTCTATTTATGCCACACCAACACAAAAAGCATCACCAAGTCTCATCCTCTGTCCCATATGAACCCAGAACTGTGCAGATTGCTCTGAAAAACCTCAAATCTGAGCTGTAAACATGGAGCCTAACAGCTCCCACAACTGCTTCTTAAACAGTTGGAAGTCATCGCTGCTTTTCATCCTAGTGTTACTGTCGTTCCACATGAACTTGGTGTTCCTTCATATTTTATCATTTAAAATTGCACTTACGGTTCTATTATGATGCTGAAGCAGAGAATTTCTTATCTTTTTTTACTTAAAGCTCATTTGAGGACTATTTTAGGTTCATCAAGGGGGTGTTTCTCTCTTTATCTTACGGTTCTGACCCAAGTTCATGGAGCAAACAGTTGAGGCACTTAAAAAGTCCAACAGTTCACACTTCTTGTTACTGCCTATGGAGTTGAGGCAACATCTCCAAAAAAGAGTGAACAGTACAGGACACATATCCTCACTGCAAGTGCAGCTCAGATCCTCCATTTCATGGTCTGGTCTGCTTTCATCAGCAGTTTAAACTAATCCACCTGAAGGTGAACTGCTGTACTTGCTGGGTGGTCTCCACTGGCTCTGCAGGTGTGTGCTGGGGAACTGCTAACTGGGAACAGTGACACTGGAAAACACCCCATGAAAAGTTGCTAGAAATCATCCTTCATGTTGATAGCGCAACTGGAAGATCCTGAGCAAAGGGCTGAGACTGTTTCACCTTGTCCCACAGCAGGTCCCAACCTGGCCATCCTAGCATCACGGTCTCACACTGATATAACTGCCTCTCTGTCTGACACTATAAATATTTTACAGCCTCGTCTTGCCGTGGACTTGGTTATTTTACAGCAAAAACTCAGTGTAGTTGCCTTCCAAGAAAGTAAATATAGGAAGGTCCTAGAAGCTGTGGGTTGCGTTTTAACATGTTCTCATGGCAATTCCCATGTGGGAATTCAGCTGGCCAGAAATGTCCATGAGGCCTCTTGCCAAGCTGCAGGCTGTGAGATGAGTGGGCAGGGCTGTCTGGCCTCTGTGTGCGGACAACCTCAGCGGGGACAGCAGTCACAGCGCAGGCGACCAGTTTGTCCCTTCCTCCAGGACAGTACCCTCCAGGATGCTGCTGCCCCCGGCAGGAGTTACGTATCCAGACCCAGAGGCAGGACTGGCACCAGCGCCTGGGGTGCTGCTGGATTAGAGGCTGAAATTTGCTGCTGCAGTACAGGAGGCTGCTGCAGACAACACTCCTCTTTCCTCCTTTTCCCAAGAGATTAAAAAATCGTCCGATGCCTGTTGCCTGTGATTCACTTGGTGAAACGCCTTTGTCAATTCTCAGGAGAGAGAAACAAGATCACTAGAGCAAGGATTGCTCAATGGGAAAAAAAATTGCACCCAGGGGAAGTGGAGCTGGAAAAGAGAATGAAACCCTGTCACTGCTTTATCCTTCCTGCAGAGCTTTGTCCTGTCAAATTTTAAAGGCTATAAAAGAGAAACGCCTGCTTTGGGAGAAGGGATGTAAAACACTTTTCTGTCTTGATCATCTACCACACATGGGCGGACAGGTGCTTCAAAACAATAGTGATAATGTCTTGTTAATAAGGCTCATATCTTCTAAATATCCCTGAAGTGGGTAATTTATGAAGGTATAGAAACAATGAGACAAAGAACTTTTTATTTGCTGTACTATAATGAACTATGTGGGCTATGGGATTAGCTATATGACAGCAGCACTATCTAAAAGATAGTTCGAAGGTATTCAACAGCTTAGCAGAGCAACAGTAGCCATAAGTTGCCAGATGATATGCAAAACTCAACAATAACTTAAATTAAACAATTTTGGGAGGAAAATACAGATGCAGTAACACAAAGCAGTGTTGTGACTACATTTTCAGTGTATTGACAAATATCAAACTCTCTCCAAATCACACTGGAGCCTTTTGTTTCAGACATTGTTTTGCTCAGCCTGAAATTTTTCCCAATTTGTCCAAAAGATGTTCACAGAAGTTATTTCAGTTCCTCCAGAATGTTTATTATTTATTTTTTAGGCAATGTCAGTATACTAGAAGAATTAATTTGTTGCACAGTTTGAGCCGTAAGCATCCTGTGAGGTGCCAAGTGAGAGCTATGGGTATTCGGCATCTCGTAGCACAAATCCCTGCAAGTGTCACGTTTTTGAGTGGTTCCTTGTGGAAGCTTGAGCGTTTCTCCTTGTGGTCTCTGCTGGAGACATGATAAAAAGCAAAGGAATGTCTACAAATAGAAAATTACCAAGACAGCGTGAGTCCTTTCAAAGCTTTGGGTTGGCTCAGCTGCAGAGTTGAGTAGAGTTGGAGGAGCTGGGCAGAGCCATTTATCAGAAGTGAGAGACAGGGAGGAGGCTGCGAGGTACATGCAAAAGCTCTGGGGAGAAGAGGGATGTCAGATAAGGCGAAAAAATAATTTCCCTGGACAGCAGAGGAACTCAGACCACTACAGGTTAGTCATTAAACTCAAAACAATCTTTTATCCCATATCAGTCTTATGAGCTTAGTTTTGTCTTGCACTTTTCTTCTCCTCTCTTAAGGATGCAAGCTGATCAGTTAGTGAGGAGGTGGTTTCTCTGGCTGATAAGAAGCCAAAAATTCTAACTACCTCCATGTCCTGTGTTAGCTAACTTGGGCATTAACATTGATAAAATTCTGGCATGAACATCACTCAAGACGATTGTTCTCCCATGCAGTCAAATGCTCCCAAATTACCCACAGAGCAAATGGGGGTATATTCTTTACCATAATTACCTCTTGTTTTGTCTCTCACCAGTTTTGACTAGAAAAGGCCTTACTGCTATGGAGCATGAAACCACCAGAACTTACGCAGCACCATCACTCGGCACAGGGATGTTACACTGTGCCACACCACAGGTCAGAGCAAGCCATGGCGGGTACCGCAGGGGAACCAGGCAGCAGCGTGGGCATCTCCACCTGAGAGAGGAGCCCCGGGGAGTGGGAGGGTAGCCTTGGGCCAACATGGTGAAGAGGAGAGAGAGGGTATTTTAAATCAGCCAGCAAAATGAAGACTCTGTAGAGCTGGGAAGAGATGTGTGCCCCGCACCCTTTAAATGGGTGTTACTATTTCTTTCCTGTTATGTCCTCCTGAAAGCCAAAGCAGATGTTTTTTTTTTCTATGTTGAGCAGATGCATCCGGGGATTCATAGGGTTGTGTGGGCCCTGCACTTTCATGTGTACATGCACATACGCACACACCTTTCATTTTCTGCATTATTACTGTATAAAAATCACAGTGGAGGCTGCTGCTGAAAAGCCACCGTGTATCCTCCAGCACATTCAGCCATCTTTAAATACTTCTACACTGTTACCTTAGTAACAGCCCAAGGGAAATCCCTAAGTAATTAATCAAGCTGCTTAGCTGTTTAAGGATTCTTATGAGGGAAGCTGTTGTTTAGCTTCTTTCTCATTGCTGACAAAAATTCTGTATGTAGAAAAGAAATGGCATGGAGCCTGATTTAGGGAGCCTCCTTTGTCTGTTATATGGGGGAAGGAGAGTGAGTGCCCATGTGTACCTCATTAAGCCATTTATTTGGCATGTGTGTACATGCTTAGTAACTGATACTGCAAGTAATAGCTGGAGCATGAACCTCAAAGGATTTAGAGGTGCAGCTGGCAGGCTGGATTTCTTCAAAGATTTCAATGCCCTTTCTAAGAGACCATCCTGGTTTCTCCCTCCAGTGCCACATTCAGAAATCACTTCCAGGTTCACCAATGCATAACCGAGTCAGACTGCAAGAAACTGCTGCGGTCATTTAGTATGAGTTCCCACGAAAGCCATCCTAAGAAAGTCACTGTTTTGTTTCCGTTTTTGCAGTTGGGTTTTTGGTTTTGGTTGGTTGTTGGCGTTTTTTGTGGGTTGTTTTTTTTTTTTTTGCAGAAGGCAGTGTTCTTCCTTTGTACACTACAGAGCATAACTGAGCTTGCCAGATTGTGGAGACCATAAAGCCTGCCTTACAGAAAGACATACCTGTTGATCCTTTCCTCTAAACACTTAATTCAGAGACAACTGGAGAAAACTCTATGGGATATGCACTGTCCTTTCTGCTTTTAGGACAGCATCTAATATAATAATGTCTACTGTCTTTCATGGTGTGGATCCCTAAGGATTTTCCCATGGAGCTGTGGTTCTGTGCAGAATGACTGCAAATGGCTTTCCTGAGTTCCCTCCCAAGGTCACACAGAGGAGCGGTCCATGGCCATTACAACAAAAGTGTGACTAGGTCAGGTCACTAACTTTTTAGTACAACATTTTTCCTTCAAGAGGTACAGATCCAACAACAAAACCAAACACCCCGAAATCTTCATAGGAACTTGTGTCTTGGATCATTTTCCCTTAGTAAGTCTTTGCAGACTCTTCTGGGCAAGAGACAGATCCCACCAGAGGAAAGCCAGCACCTGGAGCTTAGGACACTGACCAGAGAAGAGGACAACGGTGATTCAAGAGCTTGGTCATCCTGAGCAAGCTCAATGCCTTGAGCTTCACCACTGAATATCCTCTCTCAGTGCTCTCAATACAGTGATACCAGCTAAAGAGTCTTTCCCATGTATCGTAACAGCCTTTGGAAGCCTTCTGTTGTCTTTGTATGGGATGGGAAAATTTTTCAAGTCTCAAAAATACTCAGAGGAGGAGATAACAGCAACAGCTGCCTTTCTGTGGCCTGTGCCATGCCAGAAGGATGCTGTTTATCCTCATTTTGCTTGCTTTACGTGCTGAGCCTTGACAGTAACGGCCCCCACACTAACCCGTGTGTTCTGCTCTTTAAGGCTCAGAGACTCGCATCTGTTTCACCAGCAGACACCATTTTATTTTTGGAATAGTTAATCCTGGAGTAGTAAAGGCCTTTATGCCTGTTAGAAGTGATTTCTAACATCAACAAAGACGTCTACTCTAATAAAGCACCAGCCATCTAAAAAATGAGAGGCAAAAGCTATAAAGTCTGAAATATATATGTACAAAAAGGAGTTATCAATTATACTTAAACATTATCGTATGTTTCTCCTAAATGCTCAGGGTGTCAGCTGACCTGGTGGATGGGCCAGCTGCCCTCTCTCCCCCATCTCCGTAGCATTTTGAGCTCCTCACGACCCCCTCTCAAAACTCTCTCATGGCTTTCCTCTAGCAAAAATACAGCTCCCCATACTAAATACAGCTGTGGTGACACTCGCTTTTCTCCTCCCATTTTCTCAGAGATTCATTTCTAAAATACTAGTGGTGAAAGCAAAACGTGGCATATTTCACTCTCCCCTAGGACTTTCTCTGCATTTACACTGCTATGCTGTGCCTGAGCTAGCACATTTCTTCTACTCTAACCAGTCTTCTTGCTGGTTATGACTTTTGCGGCATGGCTACAACCCTGTGGAAACATTACGAGAAGGGTTCATTTTATAAGCAAGTTACTAATCTCTCAGGATAGCATTCACCCCACTTAATTTCATCTGTTTCTGAGTTAGGTAGCTAGTCTCAGTCATCAAAATGAAACGTGAACCTGGGTGAATGTGGATGACGCACCCTTTCACTCTTTGCCTGTTTCTCTTCTCTGACTAGAGAGGAAACCTTAGTGACTGAGATATAAGGAGCACCTACGTTTCAGGTCATTCAGGTTAGGTGAGATGAACCTCACCAGTGAATGCCAGGGCCTTTAGGAGCTGTTGCACTTGAATAATTCAGATAACGTACAGAATCAAAGATTTAGTCCGTTCTGTTCCACACCAGTAGAATAAGTGTTACAGTAGCATGAAAACATACAAATAATATTAATAATGATAGCAATGGGTTTGATGTTTATATTTCATGGTCCAGCCTAAGGACAGTTTTCTCACTGTGGGAGACATTCTTAGAGTAAACTCTTCCTCCATGAGTCTAATACAAAGGTCAAACATCCATGAGTTTTCAGCAGACCTGCCGTAATTTTGCTGTCATCTGAAACTGGAGAAATATATATTCCTAATCAGGTTGTGTATTCTCACTGGCCTCCCATATATACAAGGAGGTATATACGCGTTCAGAGGACTAATGGTATGGCAATGCAGAAAACTATCTACGATTAGCAGTGTCTACTGTAGTCTGCTAAAGGCGGTTCATCTATGCCTGGATTGGGCTACAAGTTATCTTGGAAATGAGTCTCCTTTGCCTTGTCCTTTCCCTGTTTCTTTTGTTTAGATCTATGTCTCACCGAAAGTGAAAGTGCCGGCTTTTGCACTCTGCAAACGAGTACTAATGAGGTCATTAAACTCTGACGGCCATCCATTTACGTGGCACACCTTTGGAGGAAGCCAGGCTTTCAGTCTTAGGGGAAGGCAGTTTTTCAGCTCCTCACGCCAGACAGATTGTAGCCAGGCAACGCTTTGCTGGGCAAAAGGATCGCTCGATGAGGCTGATCAGGAATTCACCTGATGAGAGATTGGGAAGGAAATTAAGCATTTCGGAACGAGAGAGAGAGGAAACAATAAATTGAAAAAGAAAAAAAAAAGCCAGCAGCAAAGACCTCTCTTGCAGGAGTCAGCAAGGCACAAAGGAGAAGTCAGCAGGAAAAGGAGGGAAAAATAGGGCACTTCACAGCGCTTTGATGTCAGCATGAGAAAAGCCCCGGCCCACTGAGGAAACAAAAACAAGGAAATCATCTGTGTAGGTTTTGTCAAGATATCCACATCTCATGTGTTAACTACATGAAGAATGATCAGGGCCTGGGCAGTTTTTCAGAGCTGGTGTGTCTATCTGCTGTCCGAGAGGGGCAGCTTGCACACCAGCACTCCAGGAATCACGAGCTCTTGCAAGAGAAACCGGAATGTCAGCAGGCAGGAGGCAGATGCACCCTAACGTCCCATTTCTGTGAAGGGGTCACAGGCAGACAGACAGACAGTGTCCAGCAATCAGGCAAGGTGAGAAACAATGCTGCACGGGCTGCAGTGGTTAGGGAGCTAAGAAGTTACCTAATTAAGCACTCCGGATTTTCATTTAAAGCTCATTGGAAACAAATGATCTTTGTTCTTTCTCCTGTAGGGATCAGAGGATTAGTTCCCACACAGAAACTGTGCCTTTGACAAACAAAAGAAAAATCAATACTCAACATGACGGGTGTCTCACCGGTAGAATATGAAAACACAGCGCCTGCCGGCAGCCGCTGCTTTTGCAGAAGTGGCCAGTCATCGATCTTTGCCATCCTGCTCTCGGAAACGTGATGTAGGCTGTGCAGCTTGTAACGGAGGGTCACTAAATCTCTTGATTAAAGTAAGAACATTTATTTTTTTTTTTCAAGGCTGTGTTCAGGGGAAAAGAGACTCAGAGCATCTCAAAATGGCTGCAGTTTTCCTCCAGCCTCCCTCCTGCAGACCTGGCCTGCGTGCAGCTCGCCCTGCAGTTGTTCCACTCCTCATCGATTTCCCTTTTCTCTTCCAAGTGTAAATCAATATGTCTGCAACTGGAGGGAAAATCACAGCATCTCTAATGAGGAACATGGGAGAGGCTGAGTTCCTAAATCCTAATTCAGAAAACCCCTTGAAAATAGCCTTCATTTTAAGTGTGCACTGAAATATGTTGCTGTCGGTGATCTCAGTGAACCGTGCGCCCTTACGGAAACTGGGGGATTTTGGGGGACAGGCCCAGAAGGGATGTCCTGGGGAAGGGTCACTGCCCGTGCTGCTCAGGCAGCACCGCTGCACGTGCCTTTGCCCGGCATGAGATGTGGTGCGTGTAGTGCAGCTGTGCGACAGGGACTCACTGAGACAGGCTCCGGGTTAAAGATTTTTCCCTTAACTAAGGACAGACATCCAAATGGGAGTCTTGGGGAAGTCAGGCTCTTTGCTGTCCCTTGTAAATCACATGCAGGAGCTGTTGAAGCCACTGAAAAAGTATTCGTGTGAGAGAAACACTTAGTATATCCGATAAAGGTTTTCCATCGCCATTAAAAGAGTGGAGTTCAGAGCTGGTCTTCTAGGCGATGAAGGAGAAGTGTAACATCCCCACCCCTAAAAGCCGCTATCTAGCTTCACTAGTCTAACCACAACCAGTAATTAACTGTAGCAAAATAATAGGCCTATTCAAATAATATCCAGCCCTACAGTACCATTTAAGACACATAGTTAAATAACATTCCAATCTTCTTTTTCATCTTACAGAATCCTGACCTACAGGCTTGGAAAACGAGTACCTTAAAGTACAACAGAGAGCAGAGCCAGGCAAGTTGGATTGCAGTGGCCAGCACATGGGATTGCATCCGGGAATTGTGTGTGTGACCCCCCAGCTCATGAAGAACTGCTGCACAACAAGGCAGAGAGGCCACTCCAGAGGAGGAAGCTAGAGGCCACTCCAGAGGAAAGGGAAGAGCGGTTATTGTGAGATGCAAAAAAAAAAATAAAATCAAAGGAGGCCCCCAGAGTGCCTTAATAGTAGTTGAAGACAAAAGTAGTGAGGAAAAGAAAGAAGGATGTGAAGAAGCAGAATATCCAGGTGACACTCATGTTTATGAAATCAGTCACCGCTTTTGTATTTGATGTTTTCCATATTCTTCAAAGAAAATGACACATTTGGCTAGAGTACTCATCAAATCTACAACCACATCTACATTTGTTTACTTGCACATTCACTTTTTGATGACTCCAGACGCTTTTGTCTCACAGACCCATACTGGAGACTCATGGCTGAAGCTGCTGGGACTGATTCCCCACCCCATGCCCTCGCCTGCCCCACCAGGCATCTGGACCAGCAGCAGCCTGTTCTGCCCTCACACAAACAGGTGTAAGAAAATGCTCCCTATTTCCCCAGTACTATTTTCCCCTTATATGATGCCAGCTGCAAGAACAAGCACCAGCTGCTAGGATTGCTGCTACGCAGATGAGGAAAGGGCTGGTCTCCAGGTGCCAAGGTCCACCTGTGACCGCAGCAGATGCCACCTAACCATGGCCCCACTCTTCCTACCCACCTTCTAGTTAGGAAGCAATTCAGACATTTAAACATTAGCAGACAGTGACACTGTAGATGCTGCTTTTGGTCTGAGCCATCCAAATGGCAGATACAATAAGGGACCTGCAGAAGATCTGTGCCCTTTTGGAGCCAGAGAAGATATGTTATGGCATCTAAAATAGCCCTAGATGCCTACATCAGGCCCTTCCTTATCGTCATGAAACTTTACCGTTGCCTCTCTCTCAGAAGGAGGAATGAGTTTGTTGCAGATTTATCTGACAGGATCTTGCCTGTCTTCTGCAACAAGAGCCTAGATTTAGCAAAGATGACACAGAATTTCTGTGCAGTATTCACTGAAAATGCTGATTAAAGAAAAAACAGAGGAGTGAGAGACAACCCCCTTGAGAAAATAAGAGTTTTTCAGCAGCCTGTATGTTGTTTATCCTGATATTAACTGCGATGTCTTTAATACTGCCCACATTCTAAGTTTGCAGTGCCACTGATTTTCTCCTTGATGAGATACAATTACATCTAAATTGTCTGGTAGAAAGAAGTGAGTTTGTGCAGCTGGGCTTGAGAGCACATGCAGACACAAGAGGCAGTTCAATACCATGGAATAAGATGGATGCATCTTCTAGGTGGTCAAAAGTAAAACAGCTCATCGTGGTTCTACTTAAATTGCTAGCTTTAAACTCAGGAGGTAATAATCCCATTGAGATGCAGGAGATTGTTCACTTCAAAAAGCTGCAGCTTCATCCCTCCTTCAAATTTGGAACGACATTACTATATTGTTTTTGCTCAATTCCCATGTAATCTTCAGGGAGGGAGGTGGAACACAGTTCCATGGCAAGGAGAAGGTCCCCAGAAGCTCCTCCATGTGAAACAAGAACTTAATAGATGTCTCTCGTTGTCTATCCCAGCTGCCACAAGATGTACTGTGCCATGCCTGCCCCTGACACGCAGAGGCCCCACGGTCATTCTCCACCTCCATGTGTAAAACTTGCCCTTGAGCTGCAGCAGGCAGAGACTCTCATAGCATTGCACTGGGGCATAGCGAGGGCTTCCCCAGGGGCAGGGCCTTTCAGCTGCCCACAGCCACGACGGGTTAAGGGTCTATGAAAGGCATTTTCTGAAGCCGGAGGGTTTTTTGCTACAGTCAGGTTTCCTGGCCCTGAGCCCTCACAAGGGCATCTCCTGGGTCTCTATAGGCAGCCGAGGGATGAAATCTCATTGAACAGCAACAACATGCATATTAACTCCATCCCAAATCCTTGAAAGGGCCTGCTGGGTGTAGTTCCTGAGGCAGCGCTGCTGCCTTGCTTCACCAACACTCTCCACCAGTTGAAAACACAGTCACAGAAAAATCCCAGGCAATGGCTGTCAGTGCTGTGGTCCTCTAGACAGCTTTGTCAAGATGCTTTGTTGTTGCTGCTGCTATTGGCAATTCGTTTCCTTCCCCAAAGGTGACTGCAAGACATAAATTTACTGTACTGATTAATTCGTTGACACTACAAGGGCAA
Source organism: Larus michahellis (assembly GCF_964199755.1). NCBI lineage: Eukaryota > Metazoa > Chordata > Aves > Charadriiformes > Laridae > Larus > Larus michahellis. The sequence goes on along the minus strand of NC_133896.1, from coordinate 140,751,719 downwards.
ACATCCTTCTTCCGCCTTCTTGCCCACATGTCCCAGTTATGGTCCATCTGTGTGACTGATCCTCTTCTGCCACAGACCTAGTATCTGCTCTTCCCACCATAGCATTTCTTACTTTTATCGACAAAGAAAGAAGTGTCTTCCTGACATGTTCAGAAAGATAACTTTCTCGTGTCTGCCACCTCCCCAGCTTTTTTTTCTCCCCACAAAGTAAATATGCTTCGCACTCCCCCAGAAGGGCACAATAGCTGTGAAGAAACAAGTTCTTTTTCCTTAGATTTGGCAGTCAGCTACTATAAGCACTCGTGTCGGTTTTTCCCCCAGTGAGAAAACAACTACAAAGTGGCTGAAGCTGCCGTGCTGGCTGTCTGCAGCTCATGGCTTACCTGCATCTTCATTTCTAATTGGAAAGGTTTTTCTCAATGAGGTTACCCAAAAAAAAAGCTGCAGAAAGAAGAGGAAGTGTTCATGGTTTGAGGTTGGCTGTTTTTTAGTCTCTTTATTTCATAGAATCATAGAATTGCCTAAGTTAGAAGGGACCTTTCAGATCATCTAGTCCAACCATCAACCTAACTCTGACATATTTGTGCCTATTTACCTGTTTTTGGTGACAGATCGGGTCAGTCAGAGCGACGGAGAGGGCAGCATGTGGCTGCCCTCACCACTACACTCCTGGTATGTAGAATCACAGAATCACAGAATGGTTTAGGTTGAAAGAGACCTTAAAGATCACCTAGTTCCAACCCCCCTGCCTTGGGCAGGGACACCTCCCACTAGACCAGGCTGCTCCATCCAGCCTGGCCTTGAACACTTCCAGGGATGGGGCATCCACAACTTCCCTGGGCAGCCTGTTCCAGTGCCTCACCACCCTCAGAGTGAAAAATTTCTTCCTAATATCTAATCTAAATCTACCCTCTTCCAGTTTGAAGCCATTATCTCTTGTCCTATCACTACATGGCCTTGTAAAAAGTCCCCCTCCAGCTTTCTTGTAGGCACCTTTCAGATATTGGAAGCTCAAGCTGTGGCTGAGCAGGGCAGAGGCTGCAGAAGGAGCTATGGATGCCTTCTCCCCAGGTGCACCTGCCCCTGCAAGTGGAAAAGCAGGCATCCAACAGGACAGGTTGTTTTTCAAGGCTTCCCTAGGGAAACCCTAAGGTAAACACAAAAGTTGCGCCCTGTTCTCACCTTTGCTTCAGTCCTACCAAATAACCTCGGTTATGTTCATCCTTTCTCCCCTCACACCTGTCTTGTCTGTTTGGCATGCGAGCTCGGCAGAGAAGAGCTGTGCTACAGCCTGTGTCACCACTGTGGTGCAAATCATTAACAATTGCAGAAGCAAGAAATCTCCAGGGATTTCCACATCTTTGCTGGTGTCCCTAACATCCGTAAAATGCAAAGGAGGTGCAGGCTCCTGCCAGGGTGTTTGGGAGCGCAGAGAAGCTGAACTATCACTTCCTCTGTTCCTCTCTGAAAGGCTGTAGCTGATGGACTTAACTTTTAATGACAGAGAATTGCATTTAAAACAGGGAAGAGGGAACAGCAGGGTTGTTTTCCTCTGCTACATTGGGAGCTGCTGTTGGGCTCCTCCTAATACTTTGCAGCCTGGTTCATCATCTGTGCCCCTGTCTGAGAGCGAAGGACCCATCCCACGCTGTGCCCATGGGGCCGGGACATGGATCGTGACCTTTATGGACCAACTGATTTTGCCTCTTCAGAAGGGAAGCCTGTTGTAACACTTATAATTAATTTTTGTGCTCATAAATTCTCAGCTGACTTTGAAAGAAATAGGCCTGTTTACACAAGCAATGAATTTGGCCCTAAGAACATAAACAGTTATCTCAAAAATGTCAATCTTCAGTAATTTCTCTGGACATGTCCTCACAGTGAACCAGACAACACCAGAAACGATCTCAGGCTTTTGAATGTCAGTGTGGGTGATGAATTAATTATCAGGAATTGTACAAGCTTTTGTTAAGCATAAAAGATTATTTACAGCAAGCTATTTTAAGTCTGAGCTGTAATGGGAACAGTCTGACTCACCTGCACTGCCTCTTATAAAATCAATCCAAGTAACTAACATGGTCATCACCTTTGTAGATGTCTTATGTGGAGGAGGAATACCTTTTAAAACTTGGCAACAGCAGTTATTAGCTGCAAATATGATCCTTTCAGGATTGTTTGTGTACTGAATTTATTAAGGTTATTTTAAACTTGGATAACATCTTCATCCTCCTCCTCTGTATATTATGCCTGTCTTTATCCAAGAACATGGCTGGACTTCTCATTCTGGTCTTTAAGCCATGGTAATTCTGCACAACCCAATCAATAAATGTAAATGGAGTTATGATAAAGCAGTATTTGCATGATGATTCACAATTTAGTGCATCAGCTCGTTTACTTTGACAGAGCCATTTTCAAAGATCTTAGCCAAATGAAAACCATTGCTTTGGAAGAGCAAGAGAGGTGATTTTGCAACATTTTTTGATGGTTTTGAGATTCGTATTTCAGGAAAACAACAGAAGACATTTGGTCAAGGTGTAGCTTTGGCCGGTCCCTGCCTTCTGTAGATGCTAAGCATCGAAACCAGCCCGTTGCAGTCACAGGCCAGGCAGCGGCACGTAGTGAACCTCACCACAGTGCAGGTTTCTGTATTTCCTGCTTCAAGTATTCTCAGTCGTACACATCTGGTCTGTCCTCTGAGCAAATCCATATGAGTCATCACAGCAAAGAGTTGCAATGAAAAGAGACTGGTCTTTATTGTAGAAGGTAATTCTACTGACTTGGAGGAGAGAGATACAACAGCCCTTAGTGGTCCCATATTTCAAAGGGAATCTCTAAACAGGAGAAGAAGGAATTTTACAGACACGCTGAGCAACTATAAAGCCAATTTTTCTAAATTACCTAGATGCATAAGTACTGGCAGCCAGAAATGTATTTAACCCCTCCATGTTCTTCCCCAATTCTTTCTGTTATTAATCCCATACAAATGAAACACATGTATATAATCCTGCAAACATCTCATTTAATTCAAAACAGTATCTGTTTCCTTTTAAGGCGAAGTGAAATATGTGCTAAAGATGCAGGACTAATTTCTTCTGTTGGAAAACGTCCTTTTCCCCAGGCATGCAAGCATTTTAGTTGATAAATTTCTTTTCTTTTTTTTCTGCTTCGGTACGGCACGCTTGCTTAAGTCTAACGTTCCTTCTCTCTGTAAAAAGCATCATACACAATGGAAGCAGATGACAAGAGTGTCTCTCTACTAGTTTTCCTGTAAAGCATTTAAAAACACAGTTTCCTTTAATGACCGTCTTGGTCACCCAGCAGCATGTTTTACCAGAAAAAGTGCTAGGTAATCATTTCCTGAGAGTCATTTCTGTCTGTATGAGGGTGCTCAAACCAAGCCTGACATGCAGCCAGATAAGCCAAGGCACATAAGAATGTTTTTTATTATCGTGTCCATCTGAATAACATTGCAAGAAAGATGCTGAGCATCAGGAGCATTGCAGTCATGAGAAAGAATGTCATCCCCAGTCCTAAGCGGGATTCAGCTGCGGGGCCTCTGCATAATAGAAAAGGGAAATGTAGCCACAGCAGTGTTTCTCATTAAAGCTATGGCCCTGAGAACAGTTATTTAACATAATTTATTTTGGAAAGCAAAGAGATCAATAACTTAGAAACATCTATTTGCTGTTTTTCATGTCTCCCATTCAGTTTGGGAACATACGTATTAACCTGAAGCTACTTAAACTAAACAAAACAAAACAAAACGAACCCACAAAATTTTACCAAACTTTATTTTCAGGAATCCAGAGAGGGATCTGTCAAGGGAAACAACATCTGTTTTGAGCTAAGGAAAGGCATGTGCTACGCATGAGCGCAGCTTGTCAGCGCCACGTGACTGAAATGCTCTGCTTTAGTTACGTGACATTTAACAGTCCTTGAAGACAACACACAGGTTGGGGCATGCACACACAGAGCCGGCAACTGGTGTGCTCCTAATGGAGAGGAGACTGTATAGATATTCTTTCTTTATATTTCACAAACCACTCAGGCAAAAGAAAAATAAAGGGGCTTGATAAGAGAAAAGAAAGCAGAGTAAGATAGGAAGAAATTGCCAATAGAGCAGAGTTAATAGCACGAGTTGTCCTTTCTCCTCTGGCAGTGCCGTCTTCCATTATTCACAGACAAGAATCAGAGCAGGCATAAAACATCATCAAGTAAGATTATTATATGCTGTGCCTGATGGTGCGAATTACACCTAAACCTCTGGGCTGTCTCAGCTTTCCCAGTACAAGCCAGACCTTTCCTCTTCCTATTTTAAAGACACCACTGGGCCATTTACAAAAACATGAGCACTGCATGTTCTCATCTGCTACAGCCCCTCTTCTGTTACCTGTAATACAGTTTATATACCCAGACCATCTGGCCTTTCTGCAATTGATATTTGTAGGCATAAATGCAGCAAAAAAGGTGTTTGAGAGAGAGATTTCACATCATGGCCAGGTGTGCGACTTCTTCTTTGAATGCTGGAAACTGCACATAGGCAGCTACTGCTGGAAAAGCCACAAGCACAAAACGAAGAGAGAGGGCAGAGTAGAGGTAAGTAAAGTTGATGCCTTGTTGCTTTGCAATGACAATGAGAAATCAAAGCAGATACCGCTGGAAAATGGAGTTACTGCGGACAAGGTAGATTCCTCATAGGCACCATGCTTGGGATGGGCAGCATCTCTCCAGAAACGTGGAGTTGAACCTTGATGTAGTAGCTGAAGATGATTTTGGTCCTCAGCTTTCTGATGATTCATCACCCTCTACCCATCTGCTTCTCCCATGGCAGGGCCAGCAGAGGTCCACACACATGAGCGTCTGAGGTAAAATCCAGGATTAGGCTGAAGCAGCTTCATCAGTGATTTGAGCTCAGGCACTGGATCCTGTGGAAGGAGACTTCCTTTCACTGACTCTGGGACAGTGATGATCTCTGGCAGAGGAGTGGATCGGAGCAGGCAGCTGGCAGGGACTTTCTCCTAACCAGCCACTGCAAGGTTTCCCACAGATGATGGGCCAACACCCAAACATACTCTCCCCAGTTCAGGCTCTGGTCTACCTGCCCCTGTTTGAAGGCAAGGGCTTCTTACCCTCTGTGTTAGAAGTCCACAAGCCATTCCTGAGTCAATACGGAATATTTGTTGCTCCAGTGTAAATGTATTCTGAAAAGTCGTACTGCAATTCTGTCGTGTTGAGCTGACATCTCAAAAACATCAGGTCCGGTCTAACGCCTGTGAAATAATAATAATAATAACAATAACAAAAAGAGTCTTATAGGCTTTCACTGGGGCTAGAATGAATTACATGTTATATATGGGATCAAGATATTGAAAGAGAAAGCATAACTGCCCCGCAAGAACAGTTTTATCCTGGTCACCTGATCTCCTGGACCTTTTCAACCAGTTCAGATCAAACAGCTTGCAAAAGATGCATGAGGAGGAACTTCTTGACTTTGGGGGTGGCAGAGCACTGGCACAGGCTGCCCAGAGAGGTGGTGGAGTCTCCGTCTCTGGAGACATTCCAAACCCGCCTGGACACGTTCCTGTGCAACCTGCTGTGGGTGACCCTGCTCTGGCAGGGGGGTTGGACTAGATGATCTCCAGAGGTCCCTTCCAACCCCTACCATTCTGTGATTCTGTGATTCTGTGATGTGAGGCAAAAGGCTTCCTCCGCACAGCTCTGACCATCCCATGCCCACAGACAAACCCTGCTGGAGCCCCCAGGCACCCCACGTAGATCCCCAGCTCTGTCGGGTGTCTGGCTGACGGTGAATTGGTAGCTGAGGAGCCTTCTCAGAGCCTCCGTGTTTTGAGCAAAAATGATTTTGATTTGCCCAGTTGCTAAAATAAACATTTCCTCTCACCTCCCCAGTATCCACTAAAATGGAAATTGGACTGAAGCCTGGTATTATGTATAATCTACAAAAGGAAAAGCAGGCTTCTGAAATTATTACACATCCTCCTTTTGAAGTGTTGTGCCTTATTTCACACCACAATCAAATGTATGCTGCTGCTTCAAATTTCAAGAGTAGGTTGAACAATTTTAAAACACTTGTAATCTGTATTAAGTAGGAGAAAAAAAAGGAGAAGATTGCATATTTATTTGTTTCTTTTGCTTTCAGCTTATTGCTGGTGCAGCGTGACTGACTTCAGCAACTAACATGTGACTTTATGCCAACAGGTCTGTTATTTTATTTCAGCTGTTTTCCATATTTGGACTATATTCATATGGCATTTGATGGAAAAAGATACGTACATACATGTGTGTGTATACATATGCATACATACATCCTGTATGCATCCTGTTCCCCACCTATTAGTCTTTTAGACCTATGGAGAGGGAGAAAAATTATTTGGGTTTTTTTGTGAGGCTGCAGTAATTAGAACTATGGCAGTTATAAACAAAATAGAGGATGCAGGCCTTTCACGGGTCAGACACATCTCTGTTGCTGTCATATGAGCACAAAAATAGCAGCCTATGAAAAACAATAGCCTTCTCAGCTATGTACAAGACTATTTTGTCTCTGGCCAGTACTCAATGCTCTCTGCACAACGGGCAATAAACAGCTTCTTCCCAAAGGTTTGGACTTTGTCTAGTATCCTGATTGGCACCTTCAGGAATTTTCCTATTAAATAATGTTGTTGATGAGCGCAGGCTCTCTGGAAGACAAGCACTATTAGGGATATTATTCAAGGATGGGAATGGGATGGGAGGATGGGGGGAAAGGCGCAGTCGTGCAGTGGCTCAGCCCTCTCTACTGCTCAATTCTACTCCTTCCCCGCTTCCCTAGTGCCAGCCTGAACTCCAACGGGACCTGGTCAGACCAAGATTGTGCCCCACACCCCAAGGGCTAATTGAAAAAAAAAAAACAAAACAAAAAGAGAAAAGGGAGATTCATGAGATCTAATGGATCTGCTGCACCTTTTGGTACAACAAAGCATACTGCTATCACAGCTGTTCCTTGAGGTGCAAATGCGAGGGGACAGAAATGCACCTCTTTTTACAAGCAGGTTGTAAAAACCCACCTGGGTGGAGTGGGAGCCTGTGGGAGCTGCGAGTGCAGGTGGGTTTATAAGGGTGGGGAAGCCCCATGAGAATGCTTTCCCAGGTCCCCCTGCAGCAGCCAGGGACGCCACGCAGCCCAGAGCAGTCCAGATCCCTGCTGACAGACCAGAGCCACCACTGAGCCTCTGCAGTCCACTCCACCTCATCAGAAGAAGAGCAGAAGAAAGCTAAGGGAGAGGGCCTCGCCACGCACCAGTGTCTGACTGATAAGAAGCCCAGTACCAGACTCGCTCAGGTAGATCTAATTCCCCACTGTGAAGTGTAGGCAGACAGATGTGCACAAAGCAGCGTGAAATACGTCTGGGAGGAAAGACTTTGCACCCGCTCTCCCCGCCATGCGTGCAGCATGGATGTATGAGCAGCACAGAGGTGACCGTCAGATGCATCGCTTCCTCCGTGTCTGTGAGGAGGCACCACGCATGTCAACTACAACATGCAGGGCTACACCTGCCCCCGGGGTCCAGCGCTACATGTGGCTGATTCATGTGAAGCAGTTGGTTTGGGTTTTTTTTGAAAGTCCAGCTCTGGTAGTGTATGATGTAGATGAATTTCTAGTTTCACTTCTTTTAAAGTAGTTAGTTAGTAGTAGTTAGTAGTTAGTTCTTTTAAAGTAGCCCCTGTTTTGGCTGGGAGGCAGCTCTAACTGCAGTGTGAATGATGGGGAGGGGAAAAAAGGCAGCCAGGTAATGCTAGTGTGGGATGTAACCGGGAGCAGGACCTCCTTCTCGGGTGGTGCTTCTGGAGCAGACCGGGTCACCGGTCTGCTGCTTTCCCCAGGGCTGCCTCTTATGCCATGAGTAAATCCCCACCTATCCTGGGAAGCAGTCTGGGAACTCTGTTATTTGCCAGTTACCAGCTCCCAGAGGGGACATCTTCTCACGCAGAGTCTGTTCAGACCCAAGGGATGAGCAGAGGGGATGCGTAGGGTGACGTGGCTGCGAGAACCTGCCTGACAGGGAAAGACCAGGGTGACTCCCTGGAGAAGTACAAGGTCCAACAAGAAGGAGGGTCTGTGCTCCGGCTGTGAAAGCCAGACCTACAGCTGTTGCAGCATCACAAAGGTGCTGAGTTCTGTGCATACACACACTCCCCCACTCCAACTTCTTTTAGGGAAGAACAGGCTAAGAAAGCTCGTAGCTTTGAAAGCATTGCAATAATAACCTATTAATAGAGATAAGCCACTTGAGTGTCGATTTATTCCAAATCTGATTATCCACCACTAGCATTCAGTAAAGAGAAATGCTTATAATACTTAAAAGGGACAGCTGTTATTTTATTGTATTGGAGGGAAAGTTCATTATATGTCATTAACTGCTTATCTCGGTTATGTGCTTTGAGGTTGTGTATGGTGGGTGAGGCAACACGCCTGAATCCTTGGGAGTTCGGCAAAGACTAAAGACTTGGCAACACTCTAAATAAACCCTCAGTTTTAGGTAGTAAGAATGGTCAAAGAAGCCAACAAAACTCATGAATATTAAATATGAAATTTGAGCTTAATTTGAATGTTGTTTCCCACCTTTCTCTACCACAAGTGTCCAGCGTCTGTCCCAGTCCAGTGCCTGGGCTTTAAAAAGACTGCTGGCAAATTAAAGAAGTTTCAGGGAGATGCTACAGAAGTGATGCCTGGAAGCATGCCAGAGAGACTAAAATAAACTCAGTCTTATTGAAGAAAAGCTTTGCAGATCATTTGAGCAGGTGCAGACTTAGGGGGAATAGGAGATGACTAAGGAGGATGGAGCCCACTTTCCCAAGCCCTGCCTGCCCCACAGGAGCTCACGCATGCCCAGAAGGGCGATGGACCATCCCGCATGGCCCTGGCCATGGGCAGCTGCTTCACGGCCTTGGGAACCAGGAGAGAAGCTGTGGGACAGGGAAGCAGCAGGGACTGTGAACCGAAGCACTAATGTAGCAAAAGCCAGCAGCGAGAGTCTGAAGACAGAAAATGCCAGACCACGAATAAAGCAATTTTTCCAACATGAGCGGCAACAAGCCACTGGGGCAGTATACTTACTTACACTTTCATTGGATTTTCTGTCCTTTTATTGCCATAAATCAGGCTTGGGTTTCTTTCATTAAAGGCACAGGCACAATCAGAAATTATGGTTTGGACAAAAAAATGACTGAACGAAAATCTTCAGCCTCTGTCACGCAGAAAGGGTTGTTCTGATCTGTACAGCCTGGGAGTCCAAAGCATTCCTTCATAACAGCACAGGCGGGTGCAGCCAGGACAACACACAGCATATGACCAAAAAGAAATAATTTATTCTCTGTGATACAGGATGAATAGATTTTCACACCATTCAGATCCTTTTTTTTTTTTTTAAATCATCCACCATATGCCGGGAACTGGAGAGGAGTGTGGGGAGCGAGCCTGCATCTGCTTCCTCCTTCATGCTGTGCTGTGCATGCTTTTTATGAGTCCTTCCCTGGAAAGCGGCAGAAGGCACCGCCGACAGCACTTCCCAGGGTCTGGGTGAGCAGACCCTCCTGCAGAGGAGGCACAGTGCTGGGAGTCAGTGCAAACGCGCGAGAAAGAGCCGCAAGACCACGGCATAGGCGATGCGTCAGAGCCTCCCGGCACAGCCCGAACAGGGAAAGTAGACAAAGCTGAACATCTTCAAAAACGAGGAGAAAAAACAATGTTCAGCTTGCTAATACTCCTCTGTGGGAATAAATCAGTACGAGTCTTCACGGTGAGTTGGTTCTGGATCCAGACAATCCACCTTTCTCTCACCGCTCACGAGCAGGTTTTAAGGTGAGGAGAATAAAGCGAGTTGTGGCAGAGGTCGGCTTTTATTACAGCACTGTTTAGTATGCAGGCTATATTAATATTATAGTCTCATAATCAACACACACAACTATCGCCTTTTTCTTGGCTGGAGTATTGACCCAGCTTTACCCAGATCTCTGCTCAGGGTCAACTGGAAGTCATCGAACTATTAGGCTGCTTTGTTTATTCAGCTTGTAAATTTCTTCAGCTTTTCTCTCAAGTCATTGGGCCTTATGTCCAGCAGTTTTTATAGGGTGCTTGCAGTCGATGCACTTGTATGTGTCATACTTGTTTTGAGTAATGATGGCATATTACTGTGCTTATAAACATCAGCGTGCTTGCAAAACTGCTTCAAATTTTACTGTCAAAGAACCTGCTAACTCGCTGGGTTTTTTTATAACGCAATGATGGTACTAGCACAGCATCAGCAAAAGGAGTGGCGTATCATTCATAATGTTCACACTTAGTTCAGGTGACTAATTATAAACGACAAATACTTCAAAATCAATTTGTCACAGACTTACGAGCACCTTGTCTCGGGCATTATAGCCCATTTCCCCTGGCACTGCCACAACATCAGTGAATGGGAAACTCGTCACCCGATAAACTCTGCAATTATTCTTCAACCAAATCTAGAATTACTACTTAAGTGCATTACTATTACTACACAATAGATAGGATTAGGTCATCAAGTTTGCTTTCTGTGCCCGGCATTGCGTGTATGACAGGTTTTATTTTCTAAACAAAAGACTGTTTGTCAGTGTTACTTTTGCTCTAATGCACGCAAAGCCAACTGTATAAACACAGAAGTAATTCTGTACCACCTAGCTGCTCTGTGGTGCTCTGAAGCGGAGAGGAGATGGTCCTCTCGCAGCTCCCAAATTGCGATTCCCACTGGAGAGCCTTGACCGCCTTGTCACTTGTTGGTCCAGAAAGTATTTGGGGGGAGTATATCATGTCATAATTTGTTCAGCTAAGTTTCTGGGCACCAAGACAGCCAGATGGTTAATTCCACTATTTTTGTTTTTTTTTTTTTTTAAAAAAAAAAAAAGGAGGAGCGTGGGGGAGGGAGGGAAGTCCCTTGGCACTGGGCTTCTGGCGCAGCAGGCTGAGTCCCAGCGCAGCAGTTGGGATTGTTGACCCGGTGAATGTGCCCAAAGATCCTTTTCAGCCGCACAAAACCGTTCAGTTTTGCCATTAGCATATCAGAGGTGGAGCGGTGGTGGGAAATGGCGCAGGCAACAAAGCCGGGAGCTGGGCGGCTTTGTCTGACTGCAGCTTAGGGAGGCAGAAAAAAAATGATAATTGGCCATTTGCCGTGCGGTGACAGACAGATGTTGACATTTTTCTCCCTTGGCTGATCAAACCCCACCCTGGTCCCCGGGTCTGGAGGAATGCTGCTGGCTGCCCCATTCAGGCAGGAGACCTTCTGCCTGCTCTCCGGAGCCATGGGGCCGGCATTTGCATACAAACAGGTACAACCCGCGAGAAAACGGAGAGGGTGACAGAGATTGCCTCTGACTTTTTTTTTGTTTTTTGTTTTTTTCATCACACTCTAAATCGGATCTCAAATAAGATTATAATTCCGATTCAAACGGGCAGGCCATGGACATCAGTTGAATCACCTTTGCTCCATGGAAAATCTATGGGAAGAGGACAACCTGCCTCGGCCAGCCTTCCTTCACTTCCTTGCCAGAAAGAGAGGTTTGGGGGCCCCACAGGGTGCGCGGAGGGTTCCTACTCCCACACACCATAGAAATCCCAGAGGGAGAAGATGCGGAGCTCTGTCAAGCCAAGGTCTATAAATGTGCCCTCCCGCTTTCGTCTCTGCTCTCCTTCCCTCCTCCTGGCAGCAGCTGTCAGAGCAGCACTGGTGCTGCTCCCTCCTGACCTGGCTGCACACAGTGCTGGGCACGGGGCAGGCGGGATCTGAAGAGGCGACGTATTTCTCGGTGCAGCGTTGAAGTCAGCCAGCATGCTCAAAGGACAACTCCGCATCGTTTCCATTTGCCACCCAAATCACAGGTCGATCCCTGGAGGCAGAGCAGCTGCCCGTTCACTGCATGTTAGGTTTCCCCTAGAGCCAAGCAATATTATTTTTTCTGACACCAAGCTTAGTTGCACTCAATATCTTAACTATCGCTTTTCTGTATGAAGAAAGGCTGCCCACCTCCACAGTTGTTATTCTGCAAACTTTTCTCTATCTAATAGCCCTTGCTTCTGTAGCAGCACTGGGACAAAGCATAAGGACAATGTGCTCAGTCACGAACACCGCCTGGGGAGTCTCTGTGGATGCCTGGCAGTGTTGCAGAGATAAGCCCGGCTGCTCAGAGGTAAGGCTGAGCCTTGCCTGGCTCCAAATTGTGCACAGTGTCCGAACAGCCCCCAGCAGGGCAGAGTGCGGTGCAGTGCAGATGCCAGCATCAGCGGCAAAGGGGTGTCCAAGCAGTGTGTGCCACTGACATGGAGCCATTTCCCATGCAGTCATCACCCTTCTGCTCTTATTCATCAAACAAACTTCCCACAAGCTGGGCTTTCGCTCAGCTTTTTTGGCTATTTCCAGTGACAAATCATGATTTCATAAGGTTTTGGTTCTGCTTTAAAAGGCCATCATAAAGCCTGTACCTAATGCATCTGTTTAGAAAATGCTTACGAGGGCAATGAGCCTATTAAGTGCTGTCTAGATGCAGGCTGGAGCAGAGAAAGTCAAGTCAGCATTTGAAGTCCACAGCTGAGCTTGGATTTAGAGTTTAATGTTGTCAAGTTTGGCTTCTTATGAGACCGAGGGCCCCATCCTCAGCCTGAGTGATGCGGAGGAGGCACAGCCTCGCTCCCGCTGGCCATGTTTCCTGAGGAGCAGAGAAAACCTCGGCTTGCAGAAAGGGCCTTTACACCATTCTGTATTTCAGAGCCAATTGAGTCACCCAGCCTGGACAAAGCGACCACAAAGAGAGCTAGCGCTGAGCTTTGCTAACTCATGCCTCAGGTCAGACTGAGCCACTTTCGGAGGTGAGAAGTTTAAGGGGCCCCGTACGTCCAGGGGTGGGGGGAATCTGCCCTGTCAGCACACAGTTCAGCTCCAAGCTCAGCAGGTACTGGGGTCTTGGGAAGGTCTTGAGATTCAGGCTTGGGATCCAAACCCACATTTAACTTCAAAGATTTGTGCATGGTTGTTAAGTCCTTCGTTTGTTTGCAGATATAATGCACTAAGTGAACATAAAATGAGACTTCAATACATTGGATAAATTATTTATTGCAAATTCATGTGGTTCCTAGTAATTAGCCCAACCAAAGTGCAGTGGATATGAAAAGTCATCGTTCTTCTGCCTTGTCCCAAAGAAAAGACACAACCGCAGCTGCCATTCATCATGGAGCATAGATCTTACACGCACAGTAACTCTTTGCACGCACACCTGCAATCACAGCTTGGAAATGAGCTTTTATTTGCTTCAGATTCACAGAGTCCTGAGAGAAGTTTATTCTGCTTCATGCTTAGTTCTTGCACTTCTTACTAGGGACCTGTAATGCAAACACTTCCTCATGGAGGCATTACTGCATGGTGATTATTCTACACCAGGATACATGCTCTATAGTCGAAAGGGCCCCTTCTCAGCTGATCCAAACCCTTCTTATCCCATATAAATAGCAAAAACATGTCTTGCTCTGCCCTGCAGCACCAGGGTGGTTAGATTCTCAGCCAGGGTCACCCATTCCAAGAGTCTTCTTAACAGTTACAGGTGTCCAAATTTGGCCTTGCAGAATTTTGACTGTGGGAGGAAAGGGTTGGGAAGGAAAGAGCAATCTGACTAGAACCCCACAGAGAGATAGGAAGGCTCAGAAAGGAGTGGGAAGCTTGAGAGTTAACCAGATATTCAATGGTCACTGTATCTAAATCAGAACTACTTTTCATCTGTAATGGAGTCTATTATAAATAGGAAACGCAATCCCTTTCCCCATTGCCATCCCAGTAGAGGTATTTGAAGAGAACAGTCATATTTTCCATTTAAACTCATAATCTTAGAGTTCAGTCTAGGTTATGTTCTCTGTTGGGATGGGAATATTTGTATTTACACAGTTTATTGATCGGGTCTTAAGTTATTGCACTTAGAAAAGTAATGAAAACAGGTTTTAAAAAAATAGACCAAGCCTTTAATAATCATTAATTTTAAAGCGATATCATACAATTCAAATTAGCAACGATATTGGTCTGACACCTAAATATAAGTTTAGATAAAGATTTACAGCTGCCTTACGTTCACATTGATAAGCCTACACTCAAGCAGACCAAACTCCCCTATACAAACTCAGACACCAAAGAATCTATTTGTTTTTCTGAAAATAGCTGTAAACAAGTATGAGAGTCTGGACAAAATGAGGAGCGAGAAAACCTTCTTTTAAAAAGCTCTTGCAGCTGTTGAAATTAATGCACCTTCCTTTTACACCTCTAGCAATGCTCTGCAAGAGTCCCTTGCTTGATACGTGCAATAAAGACAAGATGTGCTCTTCACATTTCAGTGTCAAGGTTGTGTTTGTGTTAAGATCCTATATTCTTTGTATATGTCACCTTGCTGCAAAGGAATTAAAAATAAGACTTTCTAATGAGGGTAACAGAAACATTAATAGCTGGCTTGATCTGAATTCAGATTAAGGAAGGACAATGGCTGATTTTTAAATAAGCAGCTGCTAAAGAAATCCCCAGATCAGCTCCTGTGCTTGTAGGAAATCTCTTAATACTTGCTAAGAGGGAGCCTTGGAAGATCATTTAAAACGTGGCTGCTTTTCCAGGGCTCACCTCAGTCGTGCAAGGTTCCTCCGCTGCTGCTGTGTGTGTACCCAGACCTGCCCTTTGGCAGCCTCTCCCTCCCCACCCCTGGCATTACCCAGTCTCCTGCTTATAGGGAAGGGCCTGGGGAGGGTGTTTCTCTGGCACTTTTGATAGGACCAGTCTTCATTTGGCAACTGCTCCACAAACTGCTCAGTTTTGTCAAGGAGTTGGCTTGACATTCTGTCTGCCCATTGTCTTCCCCCCCCCATATTATTTAGTACTTCAAGTACAACCAGCAGCAACCAGGATGAAAAATGTACAGCACTGTTTCTTTTTAAGGTGTCCACCTCAATATGCATTTTTCAGGCACAGAAGCCCATTTTTAGCACAGGATGTGATTTGTGGACTAAAAGCCTTTGTTGACCAAAACCCTACATTTTCCTGGAGATGCGACATGAGGAGCCGAAATTCCTTAACAAACTCAAGTGCTGGAGGGTGGAAAGGCAATGAGCATGCTAGCACGGGAGAGAGGGCACTTGCTATACCCGACAATCAATGCCCAAGGGCTGTTGGAAGACAGCTAAATTATCACACATGAAATTCCCGTCTCCCTGGAGATGGGTTTTTCTGCTGAGGAGGTAGGAAAGAGCAGTCACACTTTGAAGCATTTCTGGTACACACATGGATGAGACTGAAATCTTCAGAGGGGAGACTCCTGCAGCAGAGGGATGAGCGATTTCCACCGCGGGGCACCAGGCACAGGCAGGCTTGGGTGGTCAGGCCCTTGGTAAGCAAGCCACTTTGGATGGGACAATGGGGGACTTTCTATTTTCTGTTTTCTTCCTGCTGTACTCCATGAGAGACCACGGGCACAAGAAAGGTACGATGTCTGAAGAGGAGCTCTTCTCAGCCCCATGCTCCTACAACCTGCACCAGAAAGCTCTCCAGAACTGAGCTGCTGAAACAGTGTGGTGATGGGAGGAGAGAGGTCTCACTTTGCATCCGATCCACTTGTCAGCCTTTGTCTAAGAAGTTCCTGCTTTACAAACATGGTCCGAACCACAGTGACCAGTAACAGTTTGCTTATTGTGTCTGAGCAGCACTTTCCCCTTCCCGTTTTCCATCATATTTACACAGACCTGTGAAGTGGGAGATTTTAAAGTCCATAAAGCTGAACTGTGAAAACCACAGTCTGCTGGAAAAAGAAATCCCTGCCAGCATAACTGTATGATTCCCCTTTTGGCCAAATGGGCGGGAAATTGAGATCTGGGCTCGTTCTGACGGCAGAGATCCTGCAGGTGCCTCGGTGAGGACGGGACGACACACAAGCCCTGCTCAGGCTCCTTTCTGAGACCCCAGCCAAGAAGAAAGCGGCCTCATACAACTGCTGAAGAAAAGAGCACATCCAGATTCACTTGTCTTCATGGCAGCGTCTGCTAGAAAACACATACAGAGCTAAACTTCAGCTGGGAAAAAATATTTTTAAAAGTTTGTGAACAAATGCCATCCATTCCTTAATGACATTTGCCTATTAGTAACTTCTGGAATAAGAAATGTTTTCATTCTCACTCTCCGCATTTTCTTCCTCCCTTTTGAGTCAACAGGAATTGAACCTGTAAGTCAAAATAGCTTTCTGTCTCCAAACAAACTGAGTCAGTGCTGTGGTTTTAAAGAGATAGGGGAATGCTATTGACAGTTATGAGGCAAGAAATAGGGAGAATTTCCTGAAAAAATAGGTTGTGATGCCATAAAACAGATACTGGAGCTTCAGAGCTAATCTTCACTTAAAGAAAATGTTACTGCTGTATGAATCAACTGGGCTGCTTCTGCAGCCAATACTGCTGTGAGAATGTTTGCCTTTAAAGATGTAAAATGCTTTCTCACTTCACAGGCCTTGCACACCACTATCGCAGGAGCAAAATGAAAGGCTACTGTTCTGCCTCGGGATTTTGTACGATTAGCTCTCCCCCTTCATAAAAAGGTAGATGCTTCCAAACAAACCAGCCTACTGCCACATGTGTGTCTATGTTTGAATCTACTGTGGATATGGGAAATGCATTTACACCCATGTATTGCAATGGCATCTGCGCTGTGCGGAGCAGCGCACGTGACAAGTAACGGGAGAGAGATTGCCAACACCCAAAGCATCGCTGCTAATTTGTCTACGTCGTTCTTCAGAGAGAAGGTTAATTTTGACACTGCTCCAACAGATTGTGGAGTCAGTCAGTGTCTTGTTCATTCCACTATATAAAATGGGGCAGCAGAGGCAGTAACCCATGCTGGGATTATGCTTATGGGACTGGTGTCTGGATCACTCGGCAGCCAACGCAGCCGTGCCTGGGGCTGGCCTCACAGAGGTGACATTTCCACAGCCTCAGCTGGATGAGGAAACCGGGCCGGTTAGGTCAGCCTTAAAAACGCGGGAGAATTTAGCAGTGAAGACAACATCTGTTACGCAATGAAAATATTCAAAGAAGCAGTTTGGAATTTGGCATAAAACAATTTATTTTTCCCCGCTTTACATCTTTTGTTTACTCCCTGCCATCTATAAAGACAAACTGCTCTGGAAAGCCGGTCACCCTTAACAAAATTAAATTATGGAATGGTGTGAGAGATCAGAAGATTTGGGAGTCAGAAGGAATCAGGGCATCAAACCTGACCCTGAGTAACCCTGGGGCAGGCAATGCCAGCTGGGGTTACCTGGATGCTGACTCCTTGCGCCTCGCTCTGTTCACTGACCAGACCAGAGAAACAGCATATGGCCACCCAAAACACCCCAGATGAACTCAGAGAGCAAGAAAAATCAGCTAGGACACTGAGCCCTCTGGCCTCTGCCCAGACAGGGGTCTGTGCGGCAGCACTCCCGTACCCCAGAGCAAAGTAGATAGGAAGGTTGGATGATCCCTTTTTGGCTGGGTGGGAAGGACTCCAGAGGAGCTCCCCATTGCTCTGCTCTTCATGACCATACTCCGGAGCTGTCTTCTCCTTTCCCCAGGAGCGTGGCCCTGCTCCACTCAATCTCATTTTATCAGTGCTGAATGAAATCACAGCTGGTTTAGATCTAAAGACCTCACGATGTGTTTGGAAGGCAGACAAGATACTCAGCAAAAAAAAAACTGGTGGGGAGAAGAGGAATCCAGAAGCAGCAGAAATGTTTAGGATGCCTTATTTGGTGAACAGGCTGCAACCCACAGAGGCTTCAAAGAAGCCGAGGCTACAGCAGTCCCTTGGTCTGCATAGATAGTGTCACCTTACGCTGGAAAAAGAAACCTCACCTGTTTCGATATTATCCAAAAAAAAGCTCCAGGTACCACTTTAAAAGTAAATTTCCTGGATGGAAATATTTTAGGTGCTCCACATTGATTACCAAACTGCACTTTGAGTGATAAAATGTATTGAAAATTTAACATTTGACATTTTTTCATTTATTGTATCTGCTTTTCTCTACTGCCATGAGGTTAGGCAATTAAACAAAACAGTTTATCATGGGGTTTCAATCAATTTTCCTCTCAGGTTCTCATGCATGGAGATTACGTTGAAGTGCTTAGCTTGTAAATACTGCAGGGTAATGTTTATTTGTTTAAAAGTGCTTTCATAAAACCCTGGAATGCTTTGTTAACCCTAGATCACTTATGAACAAATAACCATCCTCAGACTATGTCATCTTCCATATATATACTATGGTTTAATCCTTTACTTAAAAGTGATTTTATGAGAAGTCCTATGATCCTTCAAATGCTTCCACTATTTTTTTTTCTCACTAAGCAACACACAGAGGTCACTTCTCTTCCTCTGCAGTTGCTTTTCCATAGAATCCACTTCCCTCTTCCCAGTTATTTTTAATACTAACAGTTTCATCTACAAGAATATATTTGTTATAGAAACAAACCCCTATACTGTTAGAAATCAGAAATGGCTCTGAAAGGCAGTTGTGCCGGAAGAGCTTCCTGTCAGAAAATAGGTACAGCTTTAGCAGCAATCACTACTGCACGCTGGCTTTGATGTTGTTCAGATTTATTTGCTTATATTATTTTTTCTTCATATTTATTTATTCCATCATAGTGCTCAGCTGTCTGAGACAGCAGCAGGGTTATGTCCATGAGGGCTGCCACCATGGCTGGCCTATGGGTGCTTTTATCTTGCTCTACGGCCAATCATCCATGAGTTTGTCAGTGTGTAGGTTGATAGGTATCTCCTGGGCACATTCCTTCCGTCCTAACATATCCTTCTCCACCACTGCTGGCTTGCCTTAATGCCAGAAAGTTTTGTGAGCAACAGGATTAAGAGATTTGGCTCCCTCATCATGTATTTTAATGAACAGGTTAGGAATTTAGTAGCCCTGAGATATTTCTGACAGCCAAAATTGGCTGGCGGACCTAAGCCCCTCAGTTGGTTGGTCCCCTCACACGGTCAGCCCTGCCCCTCTCCTCAGCAGATTCCCAGCCCTTTTTGGGTGTCCATGAAATGAAAGTCTGAGGATTATCCCCTTCCTGGCCACTCTCCTGGGGCTTCCTGCAGAATTGCCATGTGGGAAGGAAGATGCTCCAGTTGCCCAGTGACACAACCTGTGCTCTGATACCACAGCAGTCCATGGGCTGCCAACTGGCTTGTCTAAGGATATCAATACTATCTCCCACTGATGTCTTCCTTTCAGAAGGAGAGGTGAGGCTGGCCCAGCCTTCCCGTCTGCCATTGCCCCTCAGTGCTGCTGTTAACCACCACCAGGGAATGAGGGCACTGGGAGCTCAGCTGGTAGCAAGAGCTGGCCCCCTCATAAGCCCAACAAGGACCCAAATGTTCTCCCAAAGGGATTGATCCCTCAACCACTTGCCTCACTCCTCGATGGCCACTGCTGGGGCCGGATGGCCACCAGCATTAGATTGCAAAATACTGTTGAGGAGGGAGCACCAAGTGGACATGAAATGACAAATTCAGGTGGCAGTTTCCTTTTTTTTGTCTGATAAAACTACGACTGTGAGGATCCACTGCCCATTACTTCATGAAAGTCTTTCCTGAAATGCAGTTAATTGCAAACAGAGATGGGAAATGATGTGCTTTGGTCTTGGATTTCAGCGTCTTCCTCAGTTGGCACTGCTCAGAAAGCAGCCCCTACTGTGGCCCAACTCTTTGTACAAACCTGCAGCTATGGAGACAATGCAGAGGAGGCATCCCAAAAGCAAATGAGAAAATGGTACAGTGAATGCGCTGCTGCTGTGCAAGCACAAAGGCCAAAGGCTGCAGCGCTGTCGAACATGTGGGTGTTTCGGTGTTGCCCCTGATGGATATTTTGGCAAAGGAAATGCATGCTTTCTGCCTTATGGCTTTCTCTTGGAAAGATGATTGATTTCCTCCTGAAACTGTTCTGATACCAAGTGGTGGTTACCTGAGAAAGCCTCATTCATAAACTGTGGGTGGGTAATGGGGAAGGGGGGGAGACCTGGTTTTCCTCCCATAGAGAGAAGGCTCTTACAGTTCAGCTTTGTTCTGGACTGAACAAGAGGAACAGCGCACATGTGGTCTTCATTAGTGACGCTCCTTTGAAATGTCTCCAAGTCCTTGGGTTGTAACTTTAGCGCACAAAGGGGTGGAGGACTGAGGAAGGGAGGAAGGGAAGGAGGGAAGAATGAGGCTGCTGGAGCCATCCCTCTGAAATCCAGACATGGACAGACTTTTTCTTTTTTCCTCTTTTTCCCCCCCTTCCTTTCTTGTTCTTTTCTTTTTTTCCCCCTGCAGGCATAGAATTGTTCTTAACCTTCTGAATGGGGAAAATATATTTCGAAAAAAATCCATTGCTCTTCTGTCAAAGCAAAACCAAGATGAATAATCTCTTCTAAATTACAAGCATTAAATGACAGAGTGGAACAGTTATCATTTCATTGCTCTTTATGCATATGTGCTTGCGTATATGCTTTTGTGGTCACATGAAGCCTGCGAGTCTCCAGCAGCCTGGAGTTTAAAAAGCGCTTTTGAAGGAGTGGTTAGAGAGCAAGCGGGAGAGTGGGGACTGCTCTGGCAAGCTGAAGTAATGGATCTTGATTCCTGCTCATTAAGAACCATGTCACAGAACTGCAGCAGCCTTCCCTCCAACTGCCTGACGTTTCCTCATGCTTTATAAATGGTACACCTCTTCTCCTTCCCAGGAACCCTAATGAAGCAGGAAGTCATTTGGAAAAAGCCATATGAACTCTGCATATATTATTTTTCCATGATTGTGCCCTTCGATTAATAGCATTTGGATTTCAGCCCCCTTAAATTCCCAGCTGCACACACATGGCTTTCCATACCAGAAATCAATTAGAAACTGATGAAAGCTAAAGAATATTAGCAGAAAAATAACCAACAGCAAATACAAAGTGTGTCAATTAAATCCAGGGGCAATCTGGATTCCCCCCTGCAGCCTGTGGAAATAAGAATAATTCCTGGCACTGAGAAAATGACATCCACATTTCTGGTAGTGGAAGACTGCTGAAGCATCCCTTTCACTCCCGAGTGTGTTTGGGAACATCAATGTGTTCAGATGGACAGACACAGAGCGTGAAAACCTCTAGCCCACCCACTCCCTTTCCTATTTGTGCTGCCTCCCCAGAGAGCCTGAATTTCCCAGGTAATGGATATTCACATGAGAAGGACGACAGCCCTGTCACATGGGCTGGAATAAAAAGGTGCTGATATGGGAGAGGCTCAATCGCATAAGTGCAGGAAGGCAACAGACCAGACCTGCATCAGAAACAGCCGTCCTTTCATGGCAGGGCCAGAGGAGACTGTCAGATGAGTCTACAGGAAAAGCTTCTCTCCAAATCCTCACCATAACTGCTGAAACAGAGATACTTCTGCCCAACCAAAAACCACTGTTGATCTTCGCGGGACAGTGTGCTCAGAGCCGTGGTTAGCAATTGTAAGCAGAGGGGTTGATGCTTGGCCTTCTCCACAGTCACCCAGTCCCCAGAAGGTCTTTTGCCTTTGTAGTCCTTTTTGTCCATCCTCTCCTTTCTACCAATGCTGTACTACACAGCGATATACCAAGGGCGTATCATGCTGCCAAAAGCACAGCCCAGACACTGTTTAACAAATGAGGCTTGTACAGCAGAATGAACACTATACAGCTATGAGTTACTATACTTAACTGGGCGACGCTTTTTGCCTTGCCCACATAAGGATTTGCCATTTAACATCAATACAAGGCTGCACAACATCTCTCAGTTTAGCATATAAACATGTCAGGGTCTCAGGTTAAATCACATGATGTCACAGTGGATCTTTGGCAAGTGCTGCTTTGGTCCATCTGCATCTACCCAGCGCTGCGTACAGAGCGTGACACGGCCAGTCCTCCACTCTTCCTTGAGCACAGGGCAGAAGGGCCCCAGCACTCGGGCAGAACTGGGCTCTCCCTCATCCTCCACAAGGCTTCTTGCTGACTGCAAAACAATCTTGTGAAATGTCAGAATGTGCCAAGGGTGGACGAATGAATGGTACAGGCTATTTCATGCCCACAATGAAAAAAACCACCACTTTGCTGACCTTTGTTAAGCACAAGCGCTCACAGGCTAGGTATTAAGGTGTGGGAGTCACCTCCTCTCGTTCCTTTTTCTGTACATGGTAATAAAATGCAGGAAGATCTTATTCTCCCTGTGACCCACAAACTGTTATCTATCGAATGAACTACTGAAAACTCCCTAATTTTTAGGTGGGCAGATAACTTTCTTTAAGTCACAGAAAAATGCTTAGAAGAATGGGTGTAGTGTTTTGAAGCATGATTATGACTAATCACATATTTTAGGAAATCAGTGCACAGAACAGCCTCACTCTAATCTCCCAGCAGGTTCACAGCCAGGCAGCTCTCCCAGCTGATAACCAGGGAGATCAGAATCAGGCCCAAGACAGTCATTTTTATACCACTTGGTATCCTAGTAATGGCTACGAAAAGGGAATATAAACCTTTTGTTTCTGTGTATTTATTGCACTCCATTCACAGGTATTTCTAAAAGCCTGGGAACACTCCTGCTCCCGTAGCTCTTTAAATACTCATTCGTGGCAGAAAAACAGCTCTGAACAACACAGGGCTGCCATTGCCTGCTTCTTATCTCACCTTTCCCAGCCTAATCCTCTTATAATGCCATTGGCTTCAATAGACACATCCTTGATTAATGCCACTGTAAATAAGATGAAATCAGACTAGAGCCAATGCTGTTCTACGGGAAGACATACAAAATAGCTGATGACAGCCAACTAAAATCTTCCATTCAATAACAGAACTAGAAATCTTTTTATTCTAAGTAGTCAAAAAGGTTGACTTAGGGAAACGCCAATTACCAACTGGGTGGAATGGATTAGTAACAATTCACACTCGAAAGTCAGTAAACAGATTAATACAAGCTCAACATGTATGATGCTATCTCGCTTCAGACCAGGTCGCTGGTGGCCACAGACACAATTGCACGTTCACTTTGGCGGCGTGGTCACAGACCCTACGGGCACTCCTGACTCATTTTCAGTAAAACCTGCCATATAAAATAGTGACGAACTCCAACAGCACTGTTAGAGTAGTCCAAGTCCTGGTAGTCCAAGTGGCCTGCTTCCTAATGCACATGGGCTCCTATAAAAAAAAACTGTTTGCCAGAGCCTCCTGATGCAAAAGCAAGGAGCTTCAGTGGGCATGGGGTTAGAAAAATTTAAAATTCAGATCGTGAGAAGTAATAAAGTAGTTCAGCATTTCAGTCTCTCTTTGAGAGCAAAGTCGCAAACCGTTCTTTTGATTCCTTTCCTGTTGCATGTAAAATAATCCAAGCAAAACGGAAAACGTGCTCTAAAAAAGGCTACAATAGCATGACCTTGAAAGCTAAATCTCATATAGTCAACACAAAAGTTTGCAAAGTAAATCTGTCAGTGTTGTTGCAAACTGTGCTGGCCACCAGGCAGCTTTTTTTCACTTTTACTGAGGATTATATCTGTAGCGTGCAGAGGTACACTTCAGACTAGCATGCACTAAGTGATGAATCACATTATATTTCAGAAGAGCACATATTTTTTGAGATACGTGCATGGTTCTGTTTGTATCAGAATATCGATGATGTCATTTCTTCCCTGTGTTATTTTGAATATTTCTGTTGCCTATAGGGACTAGAAATTGCAGATGCAGGCAGAGATTTTTTTCTGAGTTAAATAAACACTTTCAACCAGTTTGAAGTTTGGTTTCAGGTTTCAAGTTCAAACTGGTTCTTATGTTACCCATATGTTTGCCCACTCTTAACAATAGAGACTTTCTATAAGCGATATAAATTTCCTTTAATAAAACTCTCTGATCTGAATTTTTGTAATGTGACCAGTTTTCACATAGCAAATTGAAGCTAAGTTATTTTCAGAAAATAAGGGCTTAGTATGTTCTAAAACTTCAGCAACCGATTGTGTCTCAAGCGAGAAATCTGAATACTATTAATCTCTTTACAAAAATTACTTCTTCCTTCTGTAACGGGGCTGTTCATAGTAGAAAAACAAAATTATTACTTTCTCCAGGCATTTCAGAGGCACTTATTTTTACTACATGGTTTATGATATGCATAACATATACTTAATGTTCATTAACCTGAAAAAAAATGCATTCTTTATTAAGCATTTTGAGACCCACTGATAGAAAAACTGCTACAGAAGAGCCTGGAATTAATAACAATAATAATAAGCTGTGAGTGCGAAATAATCATTCAGATCTTACCATCTTATCCATGAAAATGGGAATAACACATCTAACTTATTTATTGCTTTCTATACTTTCATCATGTTACTTATGCTGACTTTTTCTCTGTGATAAAACAACCTCAGCCTTTCTAGTGTCTCTTCATGGGGACTGTAAAAGTTCTCGTGCCCCAGGACCGAGCATGGTGTCACAGCCACTGCTGTCTTTAAAGGCTCTAAAATATTGTCCATTATGATTTCAGCTTCCCGAGTAGTTCTATTGACTTTATACAGCTTTAAAGGTCTAGCGTTTTAACATGCCACTGCATGAATGGCGATAAATGGAAGCAAGTCCCTAGAGAAGGAAAGGTCAACGTACAAAGGCTTGATCAGAGGTGTGGAAAGGCTGGGCATGTGAACTCTGGCATCTCCTCCTCCTCCTCTCTACATCTCTGAGGGAGAAGGCAGCTGAGCATACGTACAGCAGAGCCCCCATAGATGCTCCTGTAGCTGCTTCCCAGGAAGAGACACCAAATGTACAAGGTGATGGATCGGCGAGGTGAGGAGAGATGTTTTGCCATGGTCTTGGGTTTGATTTTCACTCTTGCTAAAAGGGACCTTTTCTACCCCAGGCCTGGTACTTGGAGAAGGTCAGCAGAGTGCAGAGAGTTATTGCACGTGTGGCAGAGCTGGAGGGATGGCATCCCGTGGATGGGAAAGGGAGTAAACATGAACATGATGAGGCACTGCACTATTCGCCTTTACAATGTACTGTCAGCGGTGACTGCTTGTAGGCAGATGCCAAAATACTGTTTTCTAACACTACTCAGAAATGAACGTGCACCCTTCTGATTTAAATTGTCTTTAAACGTGGGAAAGAATAGTTGGCTCCTGGCTGCAAGTTTGTTAACTCAGAGAGTAATAATGTTGTTAACCCCCAGACCTGCAAGGATAGTTAAAAATAGGATCCCCACAGGCTTGACTGGGTTAGAAGAATTTAAGGGTCCCGTATCTGTGATAAAATTCTACTTACTTACAAGAAACACATAACACTCAGTTTCCTTGAAGACAGCAGGAGCCAAAAAGCAAGAGACCTGCTTTGTCCTCACTGCACCAAAGCCCTTTCGCATTCAGTGCTTTGTCCAAAAGGTCTCTGCATCTTCCTCTAGGTGACATTCCCAGGCCGTGTTTTCTGTGTGCAGCGTTGTTACCTGTCTCTCTCCTTCTCTGTCTAACATGTCTGCTGCTTCGCTTTCTTTCCTTTCTTTTCATTTCCTCATGAATCATCATTGAACAACAGCCACCAAAACACCATATGCCGTGGAGATGTCATTTTTTTGGACTGCGTGTTCCAGTGATGGGGCGGAGACCACAGCAGCTTCTGCTGCCTTCTTGCAGAGCAATTTTATAAGCTGTGCCTTGACACCATCTTAAAGGATGAGGCCTGCACCTTCCCACTTGCATTTTTCACTGAGGTTTGGTGCACACCAGACACCAGGGTCTTGAAAACACACACTTCATGGGTTTTGGCATCCCTGGACAAGCAAATGGAATGGCAGGCTGCTTTCCTACGCTACCTGAACCCCTAGCTGAACTGCAAATACTGTTTATTCTAATAACAAACTGCAAAGTGCAAGACTATGTTGTCACAACTGGAAGATCAAAAGGTAGAGGAACTCTGGCACATTGGCCTTCTCAAGATGCTGCTCACAGCAGTATGCTGAATATATTGGATTACTTTTTTGACTCTCTTCTAATTACTGTTCTGTGCTGCATTGCAAAGCAACAAATGAGGCATTGCTCCCTTGCTGGTCACATTTCACTTGACTAGTTACCACCATTTGACATCATAAAAAAATAAGTATAGCAAACCCAGAAGTTACATTGGATAAGTTAATTATTTTTAATAAAAAAGGCTACTTTAAATGTTCCAGAATCTTCAGGTTTGTGACAGCAACTGCACATAATGATCCTTTCCCTGTGCAAGCAACAGGAATTTTTATTTACAGTGTGTACCTTTGAGGAAAAGATTTCTTCTTTCCCATTTCTTTCATTAAAGACCACCTGAAGACAAAAAGGCTAAAATATTTGAAAGAAACCTGTATCAGTCTGCTTTTAATGAACTGTGCAGGCTCCTTTGTGGCAAGATAATTTCAATTATACAGAAGTCAAGCTCCAGTGAATTCTCAGCTTTTCTCAATGAGGTAATGGTGCACCTTTCCAGGTAGTGATTTTCTGATGCCCGAGAATTGTATCTGGATAAATAACTCAAAATAAAAGCTCCCACGAGTGTTGATGGCTGGTTCTGCAGCAGTACGTTCAGCATCCCATATGTATTACCTTTCCCCAGCATTCTAGCAAATGAGGTCGCTGGCAGAAACACTTGTCCGACTACCAAACTGCAAACAAATGCTGCTTAATATTCACAGAAGGCAGATTTTACATTTGGAATTGATAGCACGCACACAAGAAACCCGATTCCAGATGTGATGCCTATGCAGTGAGAGGAAGAGAAGTGTAACATGACCTCCACACCCCGTCAAATCAGCTCTGAAGGGGACCCAATGGTTACAACTGAGTACTTGCAAACATGGATTGTTTGGTGGAACTGGAATATAATTTTTGGACAACAAATGACAAAATTGCAGGCAAAAGGCGAAAGTTGCAAACAGAAATAAAGAGATAGAATGCAAGTGAAGATTCATTTGGTGATGTGAACTTTTAAGCGCAGCTGAGTAAATAATGTGAGACAATTCTAAATGTTTTTCTTCATGTTGCAATTAATTAAGGTTTAATACCAACCAGAAATGAAAGACACTGCTTTAATACAACTTGCAGGGAGACAATGGAGAATGTGTTCAGATTTAGACTAAAATAATGAGTATATCTTTTCAGCGAAGGCTCCGTGTCTGGGTTACAAGATGCTTCAGAGCAAGAAGCTCAGCTCAAATTTAGAAGAGCTGAAAGTTTCCAAGTGTTTTCAGTGTGACTCTGGGCCCTGACAGCCTGAGTCTATGAAGATCAGATGTTGTGGCTATCTTGTGAGTGCTTTTATGAAAATTAGCATTGACATGAGAACTGAAATGGAAACCCTCTTTTTTAAAGGCCCTTTCACCCTGAGCGATAAAATACCAGAAAAAAAAAACCCACAAAAACTTAAACTGGCCCAGTAAACCAAATTTCTTGAGACTTGTAGGGGTTTACCTTCAAGATTCTGGGATGTTTTGACATTTTAAATACCAGCTGCCCTCAAGCAGTGGGCAGCAGACAGTAAATAGCCAAGACTACAACAGCTAAGGAATTCCCAGCTCCAAAATATGCCCCAGGCTATGCACTCCTGTGCCCAACTAGGGGCAGCAGCGACTCTGCCCACAGGACAGCCGTCCATTGGCAGCAAGAGCTGGAACATGTAAGAGGAGTGACTGCCAGAGTCACCCGTGGTGCCAGCAGCCTTACAGAAAACGAGCCCGTGTCAGAGGGAGCCTGCTGGGCTACTCCTCTTGCACCAGTATAGCCAGTCTCTGATCCCAGAGGTCCCAAAGCCCATTCATTTATGGTGAGTGAATGGAAGACAAAGCAAATTATATACAAACCAAAAGAAGTGGGAAAGAGCTGAAATGTGTTTTGTGTGCCCTCATCAGCGGTGACGAATGGAGGACAGAGACTTTATGTCTATAAGAGACATAAGTACTCATGGACTCAAGGAGAAAAGCATTATGCACAATCATCTCCTGAAAAGGAGATGTGGGGAAAGTCAAAAAGCAGTAGCCATGTTGCTCCCCATTTGGAAGTAGCCCAAAGGAAATAAATGCAGCAAGCATATTCCAGCAAGCAGCAGATCTCCCCCATTGTTTTCCACTTGGAGGGAAAACCACAGCAACCTGGTATGCACAGAGCATCCTTAATACTTCTCTGGTCTTGTATTCAGTTGGACAGACAAAGCAGGATGAATTGGCTTCACACGGGTGAGTCTTTTTTTGCTTCTGAATATATGGTGTTCACCATTCACTTTTGAGGCCCTGGGCTTGGGCACCGTTTCTGTGGCTGATTCTTTCCCTAGAGGAAGTATTTCTTCTGTGTGTATCATTACTGTTCCTTAGTTACTATCTATCTCTGATAACCAGTTAAAAATAACCTTTTGCTCTCTAGTCAGTTTTCAGCCCAGCAGTTCCCTCCAGTTTGTTTTGTGGCTACATGTATGCTACCAGCACAATGGAAGGGCATTGGAGAGGCCAGACTGGAAGGCAGTGAAAGACCACGGCTGCTTCTTTTGGCTGCCGTACTCTTACATGCCTGCTTAAAATGTTCATCAAGTAATAGCCTGTGCCTTAGGTTGTGGTTTCCTTAACTGTGCAGTGTATCTAGTGGTCCTGAAGCAGGTAAACGTGCCCTCCCTCCAAATTGTCCCTCTTTTTTTTCTTCCTCTCTCATGCTCTCATCTACATGGTCCCACCTTCATATCAGCTTTGGGGCTCAATGGACCTTCCATAAACCAATCCAATTCATTAGTTCAGCACAAGCTTGCCAGGTGGATTATGTTGGGTGGAAAGAGTAGCAGCTGATGAGATGTCTCCACTCGCAGGTGGTCTGGCCAGATTCAAGGCAAGAGAAGTGGCAGCATTATTAAGATGAGAGCAGTTTTGACGGTGGGAACTTCAGTTCACTGCCTCTCCTGAAAGCCTTAGATAACCCATGTACAGTAACACTTAACTCCCAGAAGTATCTAAAATTCAACCACTGCCTCCACTTTGAGCCAAGGAGCTGACTTACCTTGGGCTTCTACCCCTGCTCAGAAGCTTTCAACTTTGAAGCCAAACATGAATTAATCCAACTGCAGGACTGACTTTCAGCAGGAAGTGGCCTCCTCATTAGGTTGCAGAAGCAGGTTTACATTTTCTTGTGTAGTCTTTGACTCCTGCACTCTTTTATTCTTGATTACACAGTGGCAAATAGTCTTCGCTTTGCCCAGGTGGCTGTAAGTCTTCTCTGGAAACCTGAGAGTCAATTGCATCTCGGGAAGAAGATGACCTAGAAAGTAAAATCTCTTAATTCCCTTGGAAGTGTCATCATTGCAAAAAGAGTCTTTCTCTTCCCCATACTACCCCCAGAAAAAGCTCGAGTGTCTTGAGCTACCTGGTCTGTAGCTTGGAGGCAGCCATCCGTCCAAGGCCCTATGGTCGGCTTTAGCCTAAGCTGGCACTGCATTGACTCATTCCATCGGATCCTAGCTTTAACGTTTCTGCACAGAAGTGCCATGCAATATCACTGCCCTGTTTCATTATTCAAAAGCGTTGAAGAATTCATGAGGTTTTAAGCCTTGAGAAAAAAATGAATGACCCTACTTTTTAGAGGTTTGGTAAAAGGGTTTCATTGTGTTTTGCTGGAATTCTTCTACTTGTTGAAAAGACATCCACCAACGATAAATTGCAGAGGACTGCTGCTAATGGAGAGCTCTGTCCTCAGCAGGACAGCATTAGATGGGCTGCACCAAGCTTGCATCAGCTTTTGACATCAACTTCCCACAAACTGTCTATGCAATGGCAAAGCCTTCAAGGCATGCAGTGGCTCCATTTGAGCAAATTCAAAAGCTCAGCTAAAACTCTGGAGTGAGAACTGCAGCTAAAATCATGGCTTAAGCAGAAAGGAATTTTGGAGCAGAGGGTAATGCCTCCCTCTCTGCAGGGGAGAGCTCTCCTGGGAATAGTTCGCAGACCACGGAATGAACTTCCTCAGGAACTTACAACTGACCACAGCAAAGCACGCTTTTTTCGACCTTGCTCTCTCTAAGGTAAACACACATCACCATTAAAAAACAGGAAAAAAAAAACCACAGTAAAAGCCTAACTATCTTACTAAGCCAAATCACCACACAGAAACATAACACCTCCCCTGAAGAAGAATGGGCTCCACGTGACAGATTCCTGCTGCACCAAAGGCACAAGTGTTAGAACTTTGGCATTACAGAGATGAAGGAGGAGCAAATCAAAGCTTCATGCAATACCTCTGCATTGCAATATACCTGCAGTATCAGATTTGAAGGGATGCAGATCTGCAAATATGTGAAATTCCCACATGCTGTAAGAATCCCCAAGTTTTAAGAAAGTCACAAAGCACACAGTAAATTCACAAGCCATTCTAATAATGCTCTGCCTTGAAAAAGGGGGCTTTGAAATGGTCACTGCCTGCGCACAAATGGATTGACCGGTATCTTTCTCTAGTGCACTCTGGACAAAATACAAACTCTTTCTCTGGATTGCCAGTATTGCCAGTATAGAGGCCCTTCAAGATGCAGAACCTTATGTCTAATCGGACAAACCTTATACCTCACAAAGGTCTACCTTAACACTATAAAAAAAGCACCACTAGACTCCTTCGTTTGCTCATGGATGCCAAACCAATTTCTCCTTAGAAAGTTGAAAAGTATGTTTTGTTTGAAATAAATAAATCGCTAGATAAATGGATGAATGACAGCATGAGGAGACGGGGAAATTGGATACGAACTTGTATTCCTTAGGAAGGTTTGTGTTAGATTAGGCAAGAGCAAGTAAAAAAAGAACTGCCCACTGTAATTTGTTATTGGAAAATAAGGAGGTTTTACCTTTTAGGTTTTCTGTTTTGTTTTTATTTTACTGCTGCAGCTGCATACAGGAGTTTCTTACTTTCTATTGAACAGGTGTTGACTTTTGCTAATGGATTTGTATAGCCATACTCTGTCAACACATCAGTATTACTCAGTGTTTCAAGAAATGGACTGACTGAGACCCGGAGCCACATTCAGAGGCATTTTAATTCAAATCTCCAACTGCTTTTAAGAAGCCATATCTAAAAGCTCCCTTCCAAGACACTGGAATGCGAAGTATGTGGGAAATGTTATCTTATTGGCCTCATGTCTGCCAGTGATTGTGAAACAGCTTCATTATTCTGGGAAAAAAAACAACTATGATTCCAGGCAAAGAGGGATTCATGTAAACTTGTTAAACCTTTAGGGAATACAAATAATATAGAGTCTGGAGAAAATCTTTAATGCTCCATCATGTGAAGATAGGATTGGTGTGAAAGACGGCCATTTGTAAACACTTTCCATAAAAACATGCACTTAGAAAAAACATATATCTAGTACAGCTTGTTGGACCGAATTCATCTTCAGATCATTTGTTCTCAATATGGTCTATCTTCCCTGGAGATAACAGACTATTTCCATTGAAGTGTCTCACATACACAGGTGAGAGAGAATAATCAGACGCTCAATCATGATGGACATGTTTATCTTGTACTGTAGCCCATGGAGGCAAAGTGGGGTGGTATCTACCCTGTGAGGTACATGTGTACTATGGTACAACCTCATCTCTTGACTCAGCCTGGTCAAAAGACATGGAAACTCTCATCCAGCCTGTGGGCCTTTCCAAGGAAATGAGCGTAGTCTTGCACACACTTAGAGCTAGAAATTCAATTCTGGGTGCTTCTCGGGTCTTCATTTCAGTCACTTCTAGATGGCCCCAGAGACTGGTAGGTACATCCACTCTGCGTCATGCAGTGCTTATGAAGAGATACTAGCTGTGGGTTACCATACTTCTGCCTGGGAACTCCCAGCATCCTATATCACAGAAGAGGAAGATTTCCCTGACAGACACTCAAACAAATATTTCTGTACAAGTATTTCCTTTTCAGGCCAGGTGCAAAGCAAATAAGCAGTGAGATTTTTTGCTCAGAGAGCTAACATGGGTCTTAAATGAAATGAACTTGTCTCTGGGCATAATTTTAAAGTTCTCTTAATATTTACACAACCAAGTAAATGCTATGTTATGCTGTGGAGCGATTTCAATTTCAGTAGTCTGATCTTTTCAGTGGTGTTAGGACATAATTTGGGAAGTTTCCCAAGTTTGCCTTGAAAATCGTGTTGAGCTCCCTATCAGCCACACAGTTTCAATACACAATGCATTACGTATATGCTGGTTGCTGGCCAGCTGGCATTTTAAACAAGTAGTTCAGGGAAAAGCAATTTTGGTGAGGGCAGACCACAGCTGGCTTGACATTAGACTAGATTTTCAGGACTTAGCATTGCCAAGCCTCCAAAGTCTTAAAGATGTACTTAACATTATTTTAAACATTGTCTGACTCAACAGCTTCAGAAAATATAGTGGGGGTGAGGGATCCTCGCACGTGAAATCCCTGCATATATAACTCCGTGTATTTCATTTACTTATTGAATACATGTATTTTACACTATATCTGGTTTTTGCACAATGATTTGAGTGTCATTCTTGTTCTTGCCACAAAGTAAGTGTGGTAGCTGAAACGCTTCTGTGAAGACATGTGACCACCACATAATGTAAATATTGCCAAATGTTGCCTCTTGGCCTTCGGAAGACCATTAAAGGAATATAAATCTGCAGAGAATAATGTGTCAATACAGTGTAACTAAGCTTGTAGTGCACTAAAAATGGTCCGGAGTTGTCAGAAAGAAGCAGTAATTGAGAAATCAGAAGGTAGGGTGTTTTCATCACTTTTTGCACACGGGTATTTCACTCCCAAATGCACCAAAGTATACGCTAGTAAGATTTTCAGTGATTTAAAATATGTCCCTGCAGGAAATAGTAGTTGAAACACAATTATAGATCACTGTTTTCTGACAGAGATTCTAGCACCATTTCTGGCTTCAGCTTAATTTCTTTAGGAAAAAGTCCTATTTGAAACCGTTTGTCTGAAATATGTCAAAGTAGTGTTTACAAAGACATTAAGTTGTTCTAACTTTAAAATAATATTCCTGCATTATACAAAACTTTCTGTAAGTCATAAAATGTTGGAAGAAAATCAGAACTCTATTTCTTTTAGAGATCTGTTAAGAAACAGTTCAGTATAGATCTGGATGCATCATTTTCTAATTACCTCTGGTGAGTAATAATATTTAAGAGACTTCCAAATAATACTACTTTTCTCTCCTACACAGTTTATATCTTCAAATGTTAACTGGTCCTTTTAAACTGTGAAGGAGATTTCGGAAAAACTGTTGTCCTCGTCTAAAGACTGAGCAAGAACAGGCATATCTTCTAGTAAATCAATAACAAAGCCATGACAAGAACCCAGAAATTCTAAGCTCAGAACTTGGCAGGTGTCTTCTGTCCAAAAGGACCGAAGAAAAAGAGATCTGAACAATATATTTGAAAATATATTTCAAATACATTCAACAAGAGATATATGGTGACTAAGAAAGCAATTAAAACTAAAGCATGTCAACAGCAAATATTTAATAATTAACGATTAAAGTGTGGCGCGTCATTTACTTTCCCATACTGCATCATAAAAACTCACAAAAATAGGTGTATCATCATGAAGTTAATGCAAAGAGCCTTAAATATGACTTCCTAGCTTTTGAATGCTTGATTCCTGAACTTTTAATATTCTTACTCCAAAATCTTACCGTATAACATGAATAAAGGAAGAGAAGGTATTGGTTCAGGAAATTACTGACGCAAAGGAATTCTCAAGATATAAAAAATATGTAGTCATTTGCGTTCATTAGGATGGCCATGAAAATTTCACAAACAAAAAAAGTTACATCAGTTCTCACGTGAATGGACATGTCAACAGCAACTAGGTGAAGAAGACCTCCTATCCCTCTGCTGTCCCTCCAGTCCATTCTTCGTTCAGTAGGGTAGTTATTATTCCAGGAGGAATCTGGGTGATCATTGTGGAAGATTCTGCTTCCCCTCAAATATGCAACAGTGGTGCAGACTCAGGCAGGGTAATAAAGTAGCTGGAATAATCATAATTTCAGAACTTCTTTTAGAGTAGATCTTCATGCAGAGCTGGTATGGTGCACACTTCCATTTCTCATTGCAAACATTTTTCTGAGTACCTCAGTAGCTTCCTTGAGAAAGTAATATTGGGAAAACAGAAAATGGGCTTTTCAGTGTCAGTGTCAGCGTCAGTGTCAGAAGCAGTGTCAAAGTGTAATATTCTCTGACCAGCTTCTTTTTGATATTCTGCACAATGAGGG
Organism: Larus michahellis; assembly: GCF_964199755.1. Lineage (NCBI taxonomy): Eukaryota > Metazoa > Chordata > Aves > Charadriiformes > Laridae > Larus > Larus michahellis. The sequence continues at coordinate 140,717,417 of NC_133896.1, read as the reverse complement.
TTTAATGTTTAATACCGCATTTACATATCTGACGATATTTGATATTACACAGGATTTTGATTTATCAGAGTGATACAGTAATGTGCTGAAATCAGAATACAAGCACAATGTAGCACTTGCAACACACAGTTGGATTACAATACACACATGATTGACATTTCCAGTCTCTGTCTCTCTACACTCACTTTCACAATGTTGGGCATCCCCAATCACTGGGAAGGAATGCTTAGGTTGAAGCCAGTTCAAGCATGTTGCTCCCTTCGAAGTTCATTTTTTATACCCTATGCTGAGCCATGCATACACTTTCCCAATACTGGTCTCGCTAAGTCAAGAAGACATTCACACTCTTTTGATTAACTCAGGGAAAACTCAGCGTATCAGCTGATCCACTCAACTGATACAGCCATTTTTCACAAACAAAGGCCACCCTCCAGTCCCCTTTGTGTTGAGATGAGTTCAGCCCTATGTGCAATAGCTGTGGTCACTCCCTACATTCTTCCCTGAGTTTCACGAGCACATCGCCAGCCCCCTGAGCCTTCTTCCATTGTTGGGGTTTGTCCAGCAGTCCCAAGCATATGATGCCAAAGGCTAGTCAGAGATTACCAGCAATTGCTCCATAGACTACAGCTAGCAAATACTTGAACTATCATAATTGCTCTAGTGCCATGAAGCCAAATCGAAAAAGAAAGGTCAGGCTTCACTTGAAAGTGATTTTGTAAGCTATGCTGGGGGACGGGAAGCAGAGAGAGAAGTGTAGGAAGCATATACCCTCTTCCCCTGTCCAGAGCACAATTTATTTTTTTTTCTGAAGTGAAGTAGATAAGAAAAGTAATTGCATGGAGTCCTTTTCTTTTTTTCCCCTTCATTTTTCCATTTTTACCTTGTAATTGCATTTAACATAACCATGACTCAAGAAAAATATGCTTGGACTTCACAAGTGCAGTACGCCCCATTTCCTGCAGCTAGCAGGGGATATCAAGTTTCTAGCTGTGGCTGAACAACGCCCGCTGCATTTGGCTTCACAGGGACGAAATGGAGCACCTGGGCTCACTGTGCTGCTCACCCCATTTTCAGAAAGCTTGATTTATGCATGGCAGAGTCTCCTTACACATCACACTAAGAGCATAATCTTACTTTGGTGTGACCTTATACAGCAGCTTGCCCAGAGGAAACCCTTCAGAAACAGGAATGGTACTAAACCCGTGCTCTCACATTTGCTAAGGTTGGGACTGCCAGAATATTTAGATTTTTTAGATCTAAAGCCAGAAGAAAACACGCAAATAAAGCATTTTGTTTTGGATCAAAATGAATTAAAATCTTCCTTTTTCTTGCCAAATAAAGCAAAAGCCAGAAGGTGGATGGAACACTTGAAGGTTTTCCATGCAATCTAAAGAAAAAAAACATTATTGATTTTGAAAGGCATTTGTAAGAAAGGCAAAAGAGCAGAAGGTTTAAGTTTAGAAAGCTGTTGGACAGTAGCTGTCATCTTGCTCAGTAATTGTGATTTTTAGACTCTTTGCCCAGGGCTTAAGAGATGCAGGTCCATCTTATTTGCTGCCTGTGGCAGTTTGAACTCACATCTCCTACCTCCCGGAAAAGCACTTTAACCACCAAGGCATAGGATATATGCTGGATTGTTTCCCTTCTGTTGCGGTCTTTTGGGGTTTGGTCATGCTTAGTCTTTCCAGCCAAAAGTGGGTGAGGATAACACCTCAGGCTACTGACAGGAGTCTTAAGGTGATGTGGCCACAGGTAGTATGAGGAAACTCCAGCCCCCAGGCTGCACGGCTCCCCAGTCCTGTTCTAGCTGAAAGACTATGAAAGGTGTGAGACACCGGACTTACTTCCTGGTCAGCTGCACCTCTAACCAGGTACCATAAAGCAGAACTCTAACCATAGGAGAGCAGAAGTTTGTACACACCTGTTTACACAGCTGAATAGTCCAGAGGTGTGGTTTTAAAGGCACAAAGAAGATTTGAATCCAGCTCTCCTGGATGAAGAATGAGTTGGTCCAAAGGGACGTTCAACCATTTCGTTGTTTTAGACCCATTTTTAAGAACCAAAAGTTCAGATCTGATTCACCTTCAATTCATAACTTTTTTCAGGAAACCACTGAAAAAACAGCAATTTCGTCCAACTTGACGTTTGGCGTTGTGCTACTATGCAAAATCACATTATACAATGCATTAGAGCAGAATATCTGATGGTCCAAGAAATAATGGTAGAGAAGAGAACCATAACGACAGATGTTTTATAAGCTTCTCCTTGGCAAATATGAATGGGCAATATAATAACGTATATATATCCTGGTAAACAATTTTCATGTCCCAGCTATTCGTCTTCTATCTGGGCGAATATTGACCCAACGGTCTTCCACAAACCCCAAATATTGCTATTCTTCTGCATTGTTATCAAGTTAATTAGGGAACAGGGCAATTCTCCCACTTCAATACTTCCATCTGTTTCTGATTTACCAGTTTCACATATTATGAAAATGCGCCAGACAGCAGCTCCGTCCAATATGTTTCATGTTCACAGTATATCTACGAAAGATGGTTTAGTATCAGTAATTAAGCATTTACTGGCCTTCATTTTAGCTCAATATTTCTTCTGTGGAGGGGAAAAGCTCCAGCTCCTCAACTATTTGTCACGGTGACTCTGCAGCATGCATATGGCACGAGGAAAATTGCATTTCAGCCCCCCGCTGGGATGTGCCAGTAAATTGCTAAATGATAAAATCCTGATTCATATAAAACAGTCCTGTTTACATGATTACGTTCCTAGAGGTTCCAAAAAAATATCTAGATTGCATCGTGCTGTATCTTGTCCAAATATTTAGTCAAAGGCAGCCCCTACCTCAAAGAGCTTATACCCAACATAGACAAGAGAAGGAGTAGGGGAGGCTACAGCATTCCGGGCAGGGAGAGCCCAGGCAACAGATCTCCCCCAGTAAGCAAGAAGTCTGTGGCACTGCCTCAATCCCAAATCATCACTCTAATGACAGAAACATCCAGCTGCCTACAAGGCTAACAACATTTCCAGCTATACAGTTTTCTGCACACGGTAATAGTTTGAGGGGGGGGGGGGGGAAAGGAAAGGAAATACCACAGATGAAAAATATGGTCAATTGCTACAAGCATGACACACGCAAAAGAATGTGCTGTGTTTCATAGGGCTGGAATGAAACGGCAACCCAAATCATTGTAGACAAAGGAAAAGACCCCTCCCCCAAAAGTAGTAATGGGTGAATTTCTGGAGTCATTAGTCCTGGGGGTAGGGAGCTGTCCCAGTTTTACCGGTAGTTTTCTATCACAGGCATAAGGAGGCATCAGAATGAGGCAAAATATTCCACAAGATGCAGAATATGGGGAACCAGAGGAAATGCCTTCCTATATCTAACAAGGCAGGCCACACTGAAGAAATCAGGTGACAAAACAGAGACTTGCTTGGGAGCGTACACTCTTCTGAAGCAAGAAGCACTTGTTAAAGTTACAGAACTTACCCCTTTTTCATTTCTATCACCTCAGAGCATCGCGTATTATTTGATGTGTAAAGTGGGCATCCGATGTTTCTGGCTCATACAGGATACTAAAATGCCCACAGAATTAGATTGCATGATGTACCTTATCATCGGCTGATGAAACAAAAACTAGTCTAAATCATTTGATGTTGAATTTTATTATATTTTTTTAAGTCCAATAGAGACATGAAGGAATTCTTCTTTTTCTGCTTCTTCTTCCCCACCAACTACCAATTACAGTGAATGCCTTGTAAGGCCCTGGACAGCCCGGCGCGTCTGCAAACTCATACTCAAACGCAACTGGTGTTTGTCAAAGTGAGTACTGTAGTTATTAAAAGCATACATTCCTTGTGGATGTCTTATCCATATAAGGAATATTTTTATCTGACAGTGGCACACTAATAAATAGTAGGATTATGCAGTCCTCCAAATTGCAAGAGATCACCTGAATAGCTTACTCTCTGAAAGAGTACCAGAACCTTACTCTCTGAAAGAAAATAATGTTTATTGATATAAATGGCAGGGTTCTTCATTATGTGAGAGCCCAACTCTGCAAAAGGAGCTGATATACATGCTTTCCAAAATTTTATTTAAAAAAAAAAAGTCTTTAATAAAACGTATTCAGAAAATGGAGTCAGCATCTGCGGACTGATTTGGATTCAAAATGGGAAACCTCTTCTGATCTGAGATGTGGAGTTTTTCACTTTTGTGTGCAAGCTCCCCATTCAGTTGATGTAGCCTAAGATTTCTGAAGTTTCTCTCATAACTCCTAACTTTGTCCACCAGAAGGAACCGCCCCATTTGCAGGGGCTCCGGATACTCACGAAAGCCCACTGCGCTAAGTATCCTAAGCAGCTTTTAAAAATCAATTGCTGTTTTGTCTCTAGTGAAGACAGTCACATTGGCATGCACAGTGGATTTACTCATATCCAAAATAACCCCCAGACCTCCCACATACCTACAGAAGCGCGCCGTGTGTCAACATTAACTCACTGGGGCTTTTTTTTTAGTGCTTTTTTTTTTAGCGCAAGTACACCTTTTGTTCAAACAATCCTATTTATTTTGGAGTACCTGCTGATAAAGTAAGCTCTAAAAGCAGAATTTTTAAAACTGTGGACCAAATCAACAGAAACACACCTTGCACCTCTGTGAAATATGGCTACAAATGTTTTTTTCCCAGCTGCAGCTGTGTGAATGGAAGAAGTTTCAAACCTTGCTCCTAGCTGCTTACAATTGCCTCTCCATGCAATCCACCATCCATCCTACCTGCTAGCTGGACCACCATCAAAAGCTATCTCACCTGCTTCACTCAAAATGAGTCAAGTTATTTAAATACCTTAAATAATAGGACTTAAGAGTCATTTGGATCAACATAGGCCAGGGCACCCCTCCACCATGGCAGGCAGCAGACACCAGCTGAGGAGCAGGAAAAAAGGAGCACCAAAGGCAGTACGGGGAGAGGCAGGAGCAGAGGAGGATGGTTGCCCAGAGCTAAAGTTTCCAATCCCGGTTTTAAAAGTATTTCATCCGTTTTCCTGTCGGAAGTCCTGGACAGAGGAAATTCTGAAAGCCGTCTCTGTCACCAGACTTTTTGTACTGGATGCATTTTAAAGAGCCCTACATAGCAGAATTTTTATTTTTTCAAAAAAGTTCATAAAAATCAAAGTGAAATACTTCATTTTGGGGTGGTTGGATACAAATCGGAAAGTGTTTGTGGTCTGAATGACTCCAAAGGCTTTTTTTTTTTTCTTTTTCTTTTGATTTGGCACGAATAAGCAAATGCATAGTGACCTTTTCCTAGTGTTTTATACCTTCTGTGGTCTATAGCTGTGGACTTCCTTTCTCTTGTTCTTTTGCTGAAATTACCCGTTTCTTGTAACGCACATAACGCCTTTCTGAACACAACTGTAGGGTTTTTCTTGGAAGCCCTGTGATTCTGAGTGCATTACAGAAGATGGAGTCAAGCCAAGGACCCTGCTCACAGTGTGAGAATGAATGAGATTTGGTACTACAGCTCCCTCAAGACAATGCACAGTCGTGATCTGCAGTTCAGTGTTGAAATGAATCAACACAAACCATTGTGATGCTTTTGAATAAGCAAAGTAAAACATTTCAATGAACTCCAGATTTATTTATTTCTTAATAATATTTTTTCCTAAGAATTTTAGAATTTCCATTCTAAGGAAGGTTTTGAAATCTCTGGATTTTGTCCTGTTGTGAAATGAAATTACATATTGAGATGCCAGCAATTTCTATGGCAACTCTACAATTAACGTGGCTCTAAACACGCATAGCATTTTTTTATGCTCACTGAAACAGGCTCATGGGTATAACTGCAGATGTACCAGAACCCTTATGAGACTAATACCTTCAGCTTTCCCAATAAGCCACATGGTGGCTATGTAAGTATACGGCAGTTCCTATGGGGGTTATTTTATTCAGTATCATCAGAAAGAGGTTTTTCTCATTTATATTTCTGTATCTTGGTTCCCATGTACTGTAATCCCAGTTGTAAATACAATCCATCTAGTTATAACAAAACGTCTTTGTAGAGCACACATAGTCTTTGTTTCAGGGCCTGATGTTAGAGGAGTATAAAGGCTACATTCAAGGCACTCCAGCCTGCAGCTGGAAAAATGGCTGGAAAATTACTTCCTGGCCCACAGCCAGCACTAAGTTTGCTCAGGACATAATGCAATCTGGGACGTGCAAGGCTCTGATCCATATCTGGTTTTAAACTGAAATGGGGAAACCCTGCTACTTCTCTATCTACAATTTGTCACCCATCACTTACTGACAGCCCAGCACACACTGACCACATTGCTGGTCAGCATCTTGAGGGCACCCATGTGGCCATCCCAGGGCCATGTCTCACCCCAGGGCCCCTCACCAGACCTGGTCCTGACCCTGACCCGTGGAACCCTGACCCTCGCCCGGCTCAGCCTCAGCCTGTCCCCGTCCCCAGGGAGGTGCCTCATGCCCAGGGCTGGGGCTGCCCGGCTCCTGGATGGGGGTGGGACTGGTCCTGGCTGCCAGGCCCTGCCATCACCCTCTATGGGGAGCCCCTGACACCCCCAGCCCTCAGGGAGACCCCAGCCCCAGAGAGGCCCTGACATCACCATGCTTAGTCCTTTTGTGAGGCTCTTCAGGTTGTAAATAAAAATGACTGATAAAACAAGCCATTTTTACCTATTTCTTTTACCTATTTCTTACTTACCTATTTCATAGAGTACCTATGAAATCACTACCTGAAAGTTGAACCCATTTCAACTCCTTGTAGCCCAAAGAAATGGAAAATTATCAGTTCCAAACTAAAATATATTGTTCAATTGGTTACATTTCCACAGAGAAATGGGCAAAACAAAAGAGGAGAGGGGAGGTCTCATCCTAATACGTCCTCATGGTTAGAAGCATCACCTGGTTTGTGGGAGCTTATGTTTTAAACAAATAATGGAGATTACTATAACCCCTCTGCAAACAGCTGGGCCTAACCAATAGGACATACTATGGGGTATCTCTTGTGGGCCTTTCTAGTAGTCTTTACTTATTCATTGAAGCAGAGATCACAACCCAGCTGGTCTGTTGGCTCTTGTTTCCTCTGTTCACACTCTAAGGCTAATGTTCTAAGCATTGGGCTAGAGGGTTGATGAAGGTCAGCATCTCCTCAGCTTTGGGGAATAGAGACCTGATTTTATTAAAATATAGCCATCTCTTGGGCCCAATGGGTCTTCATGCATCGAAACTTATCCTGAAAAGGGACTAGCACATAGGACATACACAATCCATTGGCCAAGCACAACCCCTTATCAGCAAGGGGATAGAAAGTGGCCTGGAGACAACAGTGCAGTGATTTTACACTGAGGAGAAATCCTGTAGAGCAGAAAAGTCCGCCTCCACTTCCTGTCTCCTGCCAGCCCCCCAGAAGCGGGACTGGTCAGGCCTCCATCCCCTTGTTAGAGTGTGACACCAGCAGCTGGGGCACCAGCACACAGGGGTGCCCCAAAGAGTGCAGTGGTTCGTGTTTAACACCTGAATGGGACTGTGGAGAAAGCAAGTGTGACTTCTGTTTGAGTCTCATCCTACAAACACTGACCTGGAGGCACAGCCCCAAAGCTGTCTCTTCTCCAGGCTGACCCAGCCCAGCTCCCCCAGCCTCTCCTCACTGGGCAAGTGCTCCAGCCCCCACCACCCTGGGGGACATCCCCTGCACTAGTTCTCTTTTCTTTCTTGCATTCTTGAGGTTTTCCCCTTTGCCATGCTGAAGGTCCTCTTTGGCCCCATGCAATGCATTTTGGGAGCTGAAAAGAAGCTGTGGCACTGCACTAGAAAAGTAATGATGCTCACACTGCGGTAGCAGCAGCAGCAGCAGCAGCACAGGAATTACAGCTTAATGGGGACTTAAACCATTGTTGTTCCCTGTTTCCCACAATACGCAGTGCAGGGTCACATCCTGAGCTCACCACCAGAAAAAGCATGAGAAGGATGTTTCCCACTGCCCCCACCACACACTCCCCTCCCTTCAATTCACGTCGGGACTGAGGCTGCAGGTTCCCAACACCATGAAAGCCTTCACCCTGACATTAAATTTTAGGAAGATGGAAAGATCACAGAATAAATGTCATAAATAAATCAAAACCCACTACAAAGCATGAGAAATAATTGGAAGTAGAAATCAAAGGTAGGTCAAAGGACAGGGAAGAGGAAGCCTCTTCTATTCTGCACTGAGCAAATTATATGAGAGTGAATTACCACTTAAAATGGCTTAGATGATCAAGCAAAAACAGCACTAACAAATATCTAGGTCACTGAGGCAGAGATCTGCTTTAGAATAATCTAAAATTTAACTGCATTCATGATTCCAGGCCACATTGTAGCACCTACCTTTACACAAGCATTGAAAACACCTGAAGAAAACTGCTACTTGTGTGTGTGTGTTTGGTGATGGGAAGAGACGTCTGTGTCCCAGGAGGGGATTCTGAGCCCTTAATGTTACATCTTACACCCAGTATTACACTTGCAGATGAAATCAGTGTCTGAGCACTGCCCAGAAACCTGCCTGTCTGGTGGACTCCTATGCCTGTAGGGATGTGTAAGCAAGCTCCAGCTACAGAAGGAGCTGGCCTCAATGGAGCCTCTCAATATCTACACACGCATAACCACAGGGCGAGAGACATGTCCATGTAGACAATGCAAAAACAAGAGGGAAGGACACAGTAAAAAAGTTCTGCATGTGTAAGAAGTGCCTCCTCCTTGAAATACTTCAATTTCTAGTTTCACAACTCAATAACGGTAGCGTCCTCTCTCACAGCAAGAGATGGTCAGGTAATGCTAGGCTGATGTGAACACTGCCACCTATATTTAGCTCTGTAATATGAGTGGCGTGAGTGGCAATATGATGATCAACTGACCAACTGATGATTGTGTGTGCTCCAGTGCTCGAGCGCCTCAGAGAAGCATTGTCTCCTCCAGTCCTTCTTATTGATCTATTTAATGCTGGGAAGCTAAGACAAATATTAGAAATTTCTAGTTCAGAAGAAAATTACTAATGTGCCAGAGAAGCACTGACACCTGCTTTTTGAAAACTAGCTCCACATTCCCTTCCTCTATGGATGAGTCCTCTTTGATGTTAATATGCAAAATTTTAAACCAGCTCAGATTGCCAAGAAGGAGTAATTGACAGGAAAGTGGGGTCACAAACAAGTAGGAAAAATCTTTGTAGGAGATGGAAACAAGCAACCTCAATGGGGTTTTTGCAAAAAATTTCCCAAACTCAGAGCTAATTCTGACTAAGCAGAACTCTTGTTTCTGAAGGAACTAACAGTAAAAAACTCAAAATGTGTCTATTTTTTCAGATATTCACTCTTCACACTCCAGGAAGAGGCTTTTGGTAATTAACCAGCGGGTTAAAAAAAACAAACACTGGTATTTCAATATATCATTTAAATGAAAAAGTTCTGGTCTAAGGCCAAGAGCTTAAGGAGAATGCAATATGCAAGCTCACTTACTACTATGAATATATATTTTTCCTATTATTCTTGGTTATTGTTTCAGCCCTGATGGGGCCAACCCTAGCTGAACCCTAGCCATGTTGCTGCATTGGAACCTCAAGGACAGACAGGTGAGTTTCATCTTCTCTTGGTCTACCTGGTCTTTGTCCCATCCTTGGCACCTCTGGCACAACTCTTAGATAAAATGTGGATATCTGTTATCTCGTCACAGAAATGGGGCTAAATGGCCCCTAGGCTGTCCTAGCCTGTCCTAAGCTTCCAGACACCACAGTGATTTAAACACAATGAATTCCTTAAATCTAGCCTGCAGCATGCTGGAATTACATGTTACTCTTCAGTGATACAGGACGGATGAAAGTTAACAGATGCCCAAGATGTATATGGGTTTCTAAATACAATTATCCTCTACTTCAGTTAGCACAGGAAGGATACAGAACTAGACAAAATAATAAACACACATCCCTCCGTTTCCTTCCCCTGATTTTTTTGGATATGTCAGAATCTTTTTGTCTTTTCTATCTGAACTGTGTGTGATTTGAGGTGGTAGTTGTCCTTTGGATCCTTTTTTGAATACTCTTGAATCTCTCTGTCTCTCTCTCTCTTCTTTACACAGCCATTTTTCTACTTCCTTGGCTAATCCTACTTTAAGAGAAGCATTACCTTCTCTCCGGCAAAAAGTCCTCAGGTTTGAAATCACTTTTAGTTAAAGGCTTGCAAAATGACATCTAATTCCTTTGTTCTGCCTCGGGGAGAAATTCCACTGCTCTGAGCTGGAGCTCCCTGAAAAGAAGTCAGAAAAAACTTACCCTGGCAAGCTTTAGCTATTGGATTGCCCCATTTACTTTCATTTCAATGAGATTTCCTCAGGTTAATGACTTTCCATTATTAGAGTTGTGTCATTATCCCATTGAATTTCAGCCAAATATGGCAGTAGAAAGACAGTGGTGAAGGCACCCAGTGCTACATTCACACAGGAGTTTGAAATCTCACATAGATGCTCCTAATTTAAATTAGAATGCATAAACTTTGCATCAACCATCTCCTCTAGCTTGTCACAGTTACTATTAATTTATTTCATGCTTTTTAAAAGTCCAGTCTTTACCACAGCAACAAAACAAGGCGGCCATCACCATACCTACCTATTGCTAAGCTCAGTTGTACAGACACGTTGTGGTCTAATTAAGCCTGTGGGTGCCACACTCCGGCACTGATCTGGGATGATACTGAGCTCAGGAGCTCAGCACATGATGGCATGACTCAGCCTAGGCCAAATACTCAGCTAATGGTAGGTGCAGCTTGCGTTTGTTTGATCTTTGATAAAGTGTTTCAGATCATTTTTCAATCACGTGATGACAACAAGGCCATTCTAAGCAACACCAGGCACTTTTTGAAATATGAGATTCTGCAAATCTTGAAAGTAGATTAATTACTTTCGCTTTGGGAGAGGAAGAATACAGCCACAGTAAACTAGTTATGGCTGGGAGGGAGAGGTCCAAGGGGTAAAAGAGATAAAGCACTCTCTTTTAATGATATTTTCCTGCGAAATCAACAGTACATTTTTATATCATGGTTCTAACATAACAGCAAGGAAGGGGCATAATCCAAACTACTAGTGACTTTAAAACGATGTGACACCATGAACTGAATTGCAGTTTTAGTGGTGATGACATTTATTACTCTGGATTTGTAAAATGACAAAAGTTGCTCCAATTATTAATACGATAGTACAGTTTTGTGGACAAATAATCATATGAAATATCGCAAAAACCTCAGTTCAGAACAGCTAAATCTGCCTTCAAAAGCCAAACAGTTGGAACGGTTTTCAAATATCTCTGTTGATAGCCTTGTAAAAAAATTGCTGGAGATAATGATGGATGTTTGTAATTTTACCTGTTGCAAATTATCTTACTGCAACACCTTGAGACCCCAGTTGAGATCACAGCACTGAGCTGAAATGACAGTAAAAAGGAACTATCACCCCAAAACCATGCAGTTCAAATAGAAAATAGCCTGGAAGGAGAAAGGCAGTCACTCAGTGATGTGTGGTAATGAATTCCAACTGTACTTCTCCTCTGACAAGCTGCATTCCCTCCTTTCTGCTGTGCTGAAAAAAAACCCCTGTTTTGTGATGTTTCTTCTTTCAAATATTCTTACAAGGTTTGTTTTTATAGATCTTGCTTAATTGTTGTGGTTATTATTATCATCATCATCATCAATATTATTATTATAATTATTATTATTATTGTTGTTATTTCTAGAATGGGCATATTTTTCATCTCTTTTTCATACTATAATCAAACCTCAATAGAACAAAAGAAAATGCAATACTTTGAAGGACAGATGAAGGGGACTGGTTTGAAATGGCAAATGTTTTAAATATTATATTTTAAAAACAATACAGAAAAAAGCCATGTAAAAGTTCACTTTTACCCAAGATTTGTATAAAAACAGACACATAAAGCAGAATAATACGAGCTTTGTCAATAACAAAATAAAAAAACCCACAACAATTACATCTATTTGTAAAGAATAAATAACTGATGACAGTCTCTTTTATGTTTAGGTTATTTTAATTTGAAATTATCTTTGAAATCCATTAAAAAGGCAGAACCGGAAAGGATATACTAACCATCTCCTCGCTGTAGGATAACAGGTTTACTGTGGGGCTGTAATAGAATAATCCATTTTTGGGGGGGGGGGGGGGGGGGGGAAGCAAACAAAAAAAAGTGGTAAAGTGGATCTATTTTTCAGTAGTAACCAAACCTATCATTTACAAGTCTGTCTGCGTGTATGTGGAGGGAATATTTCATGTCATATATATCACATTAATTAAAACTGTTAAATCAATGAAAAAATAAAGAATTTCTGCACTTTTTCAACTGTAGCATGTGAAGTGTTCAGTGCATACTGGAAACACATTTTGTTTGCTTGTTTGCTTCAGCAGATGTGGTGGAGATAAGAAAAATACAGCAGAAAGATTAAAGACATCTACGCTACCCTCCCAAGGTCTCCTCTACTGCTTTCATTAACTGCTCTGTTAAACTGGCTAAAAATGTTTTAGGAGCTTAATGGATATGGCTTTCCAGAATTGCTCTTCTCTAAACTTCTTCTTGAAGTCTAAATAATTTGGAGGGACAGGAGATCAGAGGCAAGTCATAAATTCGGGATTATGAGATTACCAGGGCATTCGCGGGAGGGTATAATCCTCGACAGGGCCCTGAAGGGGAGAAGTCTCTCTCACTGCTCTATGTGACCACACTGAATCTTTTGGGCTCTCTCCTCTGATGGAGCTCAGGCGCTTCTGCAAGTCCCATGGGGCAGCTGACTTCTGTAGCAAGGCCCCAGCATGGTGCGTCCACCTGACTAATAAACGAATCACAGCAATAAACCAAACTACATGGGAAACAATATAAACAAAAGCAGGAAGTCCCGCTATTCGTGTGTGCGTGTGCAATGGCCATGCCTGTAATGTCAGATTCATTTACATGCTTTTGGACATGACAAAGTCTCATTACATTTTTTTTCCTACTGGGTGTAGTAATTAAAAACTACCTGCTTAGCTTTACTTTGCATATAGCCTCTGGACTGATTAAGCTCATAAAATTTACCAACCACAGTCTATCAGCAATAAAGCAAAACTGGTGAGTCACAGTTCAAACTACCGTGGTTTCAAACTCAAATATGGGACACCAAAACCAGAGGGCGTGGAAAGAATGTTTCCTTTATTACAGGCTCTGTCCTTTGCCTCTGATGTGGCTGTTTTTTCCACAGCTCAGCAAAACAAACCTGCCCTAAACGGACCCTGAGAACGCCCCTCCCTGACAAGAGCAACGTATCAGGCCTGCGTACCAGGCAGGACAGGGAGCAGGGCTGAAACGTAATCAAGGTGGCTGTGATGAGACTGGGTGGTTCAGAAGGAAACACAGAGCTGCTCGCCTGACCTTCAGCCCAGACACGGTGTATCTGGTCCGAAGATCCCTGAATTAGTTTTAAACAAGCTCGCTTGGGTGCAGAATCAGCCCTAACGTGGAAATGTAGAGTTCCCTGGGATGCCTACCGCTCCATAACTTAAAAAGAAATTAAAAATTATTTTGAATTTTGAAGCAGAAGATTAAGGCCTTTGGCAACACATACTGGAAACAAGCTATGATGTGTCCCATCTCAACTGCTAGCGGTGCTCAGTATTATCTTGGATCATGCAATACAGCAGAACCAGATGGGATGTGTCACCGTAAGTGCACAGCAAAAAGCAAACAAAGGGGCTTGGAAAAGGCGGAGAAAATATGCAGGATCTGACCAGCATCTGTGGTTCTGCTTTCTTGCAAAACTATGAGATGTTGAACTATAAAAGAGGGGAAAAAAAAAAAAAAGTTATATCCTTACTGTAGAAAGAGTAAGAGGTCAGGCAGCCCACAACTATGTAGATATATCAAAATCATCCAGGCTTCAGAATACCTATTCCTCTCACCAGTGGCTCATGTCTGGAAACGTTACACTACCCAAAGTTCTAGCCTTATCAATATTATTATCTCTTTACTGCTTATGCATGAGAAAAGAAAACATTTTGGTCCTGTTGCAATTTTATTTACCCCAAGGCCTGACTGTGCAGAATGCACTGCAATCCCCATTCCAGCACTGACAGATTTGCAAAGGGTCAAATCCTCCTCAAATTCTTAGGGAAACAAAACAGATCATTGCCTGCTGTTCTTCTCTTTGCTTTTTAGTCACATAGTGTCTCTTCTGCTCCCTATTTTTTCTCTCCCGTTGTTGACTCAGGCTTGTGTCCTGCCTTCATAAAGATGTTACCCTCTCATGTCCCTATCTCCTAACACTCTTTATAAGCAACAAACAGAATTTTGCAGAACTCAAACTGTGATAGAAACAATCTTAGCTGCCATGCAGGAGTTTAGGGTATTTTCTGCATCAGAGCCAATCTTTGTCGGAGAAGGGAGAACGGTCCTAAATTTTTTGCCATGACTAATTCAATACTTTTACTCCATTTTCTCTGAACTGCCATAGGGTGCTTAGTTTTGATGTTCAGATTAACCATATAAAAATAAACCAATTCTCAGTGGATTAATAAAATCAACACACTGAATGAAATGTCCAGACCCTGATCTGCTTTTTTTTAAGATGGTGGAAGGTTTTCCAATGCCTTCTGCTGGCTTCTGTTCCGTGCAACATTAGACATTAAAATGCAGTTGGACTGTAAAATCTTTAAGACAGAAATACCCTGCTTCTGTGTGACTAATAGAAACTGACCATGACCCTCAGTCTTCATTTGCCTCCTGTTCCAAAACAGACCGTACAAGTAAGGAGAGGCCTAGACACACACACAGTCATAGGATTAGTAACTTAGTCAGAAAACCCTTCAAAGCAAAGGAAATCTTGCAAAGGCTAAGTATGAAATACCACGTGATATTATAACTTATTTATTTTTTTAAGATTGAAACTCTTCAAGCAGAGTGTGTAGATTGCCCATCAGCACTGAGAAGGGAAGTTATCTGCAATGTTCCCTCTATTACTAGCACAGGTGAAGTGGAGGTATGTGGGTGAATCTAATTCATCTGTTATGTCTTGTGTATATAGGAAAAATGACCAGGTATAAAGAGTACGCTGATTCATTTTCTCCTTACACCTGTGACTATTCCATACATCCACTTAGAACAGCATCTCGTTTCAGTCATGGCTTTAGTACACAACAACAGCAGAAGCTGTGCTGTAGATCAGTTCCAGATATTTTCATCAGTGGCATCTGGTCACCATGAAAAACAGTTTTCTACTATAGTCTTGTTTACGTTGCGCTCGAGATGAACAGAGCTTTTCTCTGCCACTATAGATGGTAGAAAACGCTGGCCAGCTGAACAATTCTAGTTCCTGCACAGTTTGATTCATCTGAGAGTACTTGCCTTGGGAATTGAGACCTTCGCTCTTTGCATTTGGAAATAATTCTTGAATTTGGGATAGCGCCATCTGTTTCCCCATAACGTCATTCTCCTAATGGGGATCAACAAATTGTTTCTGCTCGGTTTCCACAGGTCAGCTCTGAATTTACGTAGGTGATGAGATAGGATGCATTATTATGCATAAATATCTGTACCTACCAGTCTTCATTATGGAGCAGAAACCAGCTGAAAGGTGATATTTTTTCCGTTTGAAAAAATTACTATTAATTGCTCAAAGGAAGTGCAGTGATTTCTGAGGAAGTGATCATTTGAGTACATTCTAGAAAACATCTCTGAACAGTATCCCCAACTACTGTGTGTTTTGAATTGCATTTTAGAATATAATAATCAGATAGATTGTAGTGAGAGTACTCCAGAATACTTGGGTTCCTATATATGCAGCATATGTATAATAATTTACCAGATAAATTGTTAACATACAATCATTTCTCTGTCATATAAGAAGGTCAGGTGGCCAAACTAATCCAGTTAGTCTAAGGACCTGTTTTCTGTGATACTGGGCCAGAGACTGGTTTGTCACAGAACAGCTGAGATGGAGAGTTCCCATCTTCTGCATTTCCCCTCTTTGGGTGTCGTACCTGATCTATGTCCATCTGTATTTCAAAAGATGACTACATTTTAGGTATATGAGAGATAGAACATCTGACAGCAGGATAGGAACAGGACATATGACTCTTGAGAGAGTATGTGACCCAGCCTGCACAAATGATTTGGCATTACTAACCTGGTCCTTTTTCCAAGCGACTACAGCCTTTTTTCTAACCATATCACAAGGTTTCCTACTTGGATCAGCTTCCCAGCTTGCAACACCCTGTAGCCTTGCCCCCATTTTAGAGCACACCTACCTAATTGTACTCAATATCTTGTTCTTATTTTTATCTTGTTGGAAAAAAAAGTCCTCATGTGTACTTAGATTTGTACTGATGGAGTACCTGCCTATATTTTTGCTTGGTAGAAAGTTTCCTCCTTAAAACTGAATTATCAATGTAGAGGGATAGTGATGGATTTCATCCACCACTGAAATAGATCCCCTCTATAAATACAATATAAGAAACAAAAGTACGCTTGGAAAGGAAAACGAAAAGTGTACTCGACTGATAGGGAAATGTAATGAGATAGGCAAGTGAAGTGAAAAAAAAAATCTGTAGCCCTCAGCACAGGAAAGACACGGGCCTGTTGGAACGGGTCCAGAGGAGGGCCACGAAGATGATCAGAGGGCTGGAGCACCTCTCCTATGAAGACAGGCTGAGAGAGTTGGGGTTGTTCAGCCTGGAGAAGGCTCCAGGTAGATCTTCTTGTGACCTTTCAGTACTTAAAGGGGGCTTATAAGAAATGTGGGGACAGACCTTTTAGTAGGGCCTGTTGCAATAGGACAAGGGGTAATGATTTTAAATTAAAATGGGGTAGATTTAGACTAGATAGAAGAAAGACAGTTTTTTATGCTGAGGGTGGTGAAACACTGTCACAGGTTGCCCAGAGAGGTGGTAGCTGCCCCACCCCCAGAAACATTCAAGGTCAGGTTGGACGGGGCTCTGAGCAGCCTGATCTAGTTGAAGATGTCCCTGCTCATTGCAGGGGGGTTGGACTGGATGACCCTTTAAGATCCCTCCCAACCCAAACTATTCTTTGATTCTATGATTCTGTGATCTTATTGCCTGTTTCTTTTCTTCAGGTAAGAGCAAATTGGGTTGCTCTAACACCAAGGGTACAGTTATATTCTTAATTATAATATCATGACCAAGTATGGGTAGGAAAATATATCCGTAGTCTATAGCCTCAAGATAAATCAGTCCAATTAAAAGCAGGACTAAGAAAGACAGGACTGTACTGTAATGAAGAACGCCATGAGAACTTGGGTTTGCTATTACGGACCTTGTCTTTGCTCTGATTGATAAGATTTGTTAGTACAAATGTATTATGGCAGTAAGACATAAACTATCATTGGTTGATTGACTTTTCGTAGCCTTTCTGCAACGAAATATATCCATATCCATATCCAAAAGGCAGGCACCTGGCCTGGTCAGTGGAGGGAGACAGCCACTTCTAAAAGATATTCACTGTCTCCTCAGTCAGTAGTTAAACACAAAGGGAGATGAAACCTGCCCTCCTGGTCTCTACTACAGTATAAAGCTTCATGGTGACTTCTCCAAAGAGGGTTGGTGTAGGAGAACTCCACCTTTGACAATGAAAAAAACCTCTCAAGTTTTTTAAAGGCTATTTACCATTAAACGTTTGATCCTTCACCACCACAGGAGACAAAGCTCTTTGACTGGTGGTGATATAGCAGAGAAATTGTGTACAAGACAACCAGAGGGAATTGGAAGCAAGGGTGTAGCAAAGCAAGCTACAGTCAGTGCCAGGCTAGGAGGCCGTAGGGCTGAAGGCTGCAAAGACAGAAGGAGGCAGACCAGGAACTATCAGTCAAACAGGCACTGAGTGGGCTCCTTTCTGTTGATCTACACCCTGCTGACTCTGCTGCATTAGACAAAGGAAAATATTTCATTCCAGAGATTTTCATCAGTCTGTCGTTAGCTCCCAATTTAACCTACAAATTGGGGAAAATGAAGCACCCAAAGCACCCCCAACCCTAGACTTTTACTCCTCCCGTGATTCCTAACATGAAACTAGGCAGAGATATTGCTTAGTATTGTCCCTTTTTAATGACAACTAATATCATAAGGAAGCAGAACCACAGGACATCTTTAACAAACTATATAAAATTGTTTGCATAATTGTAGCCCTGATAAAAATGGATTTATCTTACTGAATATATATCTCAGAGTGTTTCCAATGCTTTTCTTCTGATGGATGTTTTCTCAGGCCTCTACTGTTGTTGAAGCCTTACTAAATTAGTCATCCTCCTTGACTCAATTAAAAACATTTGTACAGTCTCATTTTAGAAACTTCTAACTTTTCCTCTTCTTCTTCTGTGGGTAACTCCTCCTTCAGCCATAACCAAACTCGCTTGCTTCAGCCAGGTTGATGGTAAGTGGGCAAAGCAAAGCTGCTACAGCCTTCACATGGGCCCAGTAAGAAACCTGGGTCTCCTCTCCGTAGGCCCTTCCAAGCCAGTACTAGGTCCTGCCACTCAACCTAACGTTTTTTCCTTTAGGGGCTTTTTGAAACCACACTGCAAAATATATATATATTTTTTTTTTTTTTTTTTAAGGCTGCCTTTCAAAACAAAAACAAAGTGAAAAGGACTGCTCAAAAGTTAATGTAAGCCATATTTCCACAGTTTTGCTGAGACCAGCCGTTTCCTCAGAAGTGAAGTCCTGCAATTTCCTCAAGCTTTGTCCCTCCTTCCTCTGAGGCAACAGTTTCCCCTTTGGAAAAATCAGTTATTAGGCTGGATTTCACTATTGGGTGAAATTTGGTCAAATTTGATTCTTCATATCCAATACCTAAAGAAATCATTTACAAGTGAGTGAAAAAGCGCAGATAGAGATGAGCCCAAATTGCTAGAAAAGTCACTTCATCCCACACATGCAATTCCCTTTTCTTTGTATCTCAGTTCGTATGGATTTAAACTCTCGTGCCCTTGCAGAATCAAAGTCCTGCTGCCAATGCAACTCATTAGCATTCCTGCAAGGCTCACCCCTAACACAACCATTCCCAAGGAAGTGGTAGGACAAAAGTCTGGAAGAGGTCTCCATGACGTGCTATGGTTGATCCTTCCCTGTTCCACACTCCCCTGTCATTCTCTTGACTGCTGAGCTGACAATTCCCGCATACTACCTCTAAAGTTAAATGTCCAGTGTAGTTGGAGGGGGAAAAAGTGAGCTTGTCCATATCAGAGGGAAGGAAAGAATATAAATTGAGTCCTATTGGACATACAAAAAAAAAGGAAAAAAATGAAAAAAAAAAAAACAGAAATAAACAGCCCTCCACGCAAACTAACAGCTGAGTGGGCTTCAAGCTGACCCAGTCAGACTCCTTGCTTTATCAATAAATTGCATTATCTCTGCCGTGATTATTTCCACTCCAGAGGGTATCTGCAAGGTTATCAAGACCCAAGTGACTTAATAAGATCACAAAAAGATACAGCTGATAATTGTTTTCTGACAGGTTTATGTCCACAACTGACGCGTCTTTTAAGGGTTTGATATTTTTGCAGACAAGTCTAAGGAGAAACATATGCTGTGCCTTATCACGTGTGGAGTCTAGGGTGGTGTGGGGGAGAGGCAGAGGGGGAGGTGGCATTGATTTGAAGCAAGGAAGCCCCTTCTTGTCACTCAGCCTTGAGAGCTTCTTAGTGCCTTGTTAAATGCACTGATAAATGCATATCTCAGCGAAGCTCCAGGAGGACTACTTCATGTTAGATTTTATTTTACAGATTGCCCTCTAGACAAGAGAAATCTGATTTCTGAACCTACACAAAGGGCTCGCTGTGCTTTGTGGGTGTATTGATCTGGCAGCACTACAGCAGCTGTGAGCTCAAATGTCTGTGCTGCCGGCATAATCAGAAACATGCTACATACAGGATGCAGCAGGCTTCA
Organism: Larus michahellis; assembly: GCF_964199755.1. Lineage (NCBI taxonomy): Eukaryota > Metazoa > Chordata > Aves > Charadriiformes > Laridae > Larus > Larus michahellis. Next base: position 140,697,424 of record NC_133896.1, on the reverse strand, counting down.
AGAGCTTAACAAGCCAGATAGGGGGCCTGTCGATTCCTTTCAGGGCTAACAGCAGGGTAAAGAAGCGGTATACATGGGGAACTATCAAAGCTATTGCAACAAAAAAGAGACGAGGAAATGACTAAAGAAAATTAAAAACCACAAGAAAATCACTGGAAGATGTACAGTACCCGTTTATTCACCTATCGTGCAGATATTTTAGCATTACAGTACCCACGCAAATCCAACATGCAGCCCAATTACAGTCCCAAACCCAAAAACCTCCTTTCAAAATGTCTGGGTGATATCATTGTACTATGTTTACCTTTCTCATATTTTCCAGCAGTCATGGAGCCCTCCTGTGTTGAGCAAAGCTTTTTATGGTAGGAAAGAATCTGCTTTGTTACTCTGAATGTTTTTCAAGCATCTTTCATCATAATAGAACATCATACTTTTGGCTTGTGGATACGTTTATATATTATTTTTATCTTGTTTTCAGTACATATATGTTTTCTCCTAATGGCTTTCTGGTAAATGCATGAGCTGACTTTGCACAGTTTGCATCTTGATACAATACTTGTACCTGACATTTTCTGAAATGATGGGTTTTGTTCAGGCAATAACAGAGTGCACAAAAGAAAGGTAGTACTGGTGGTTTATAGCATGTGGACTTGGCTTTGAGGTTAGCAAGACATTAACATACGGTCTATTCTTGCAAATGCTCACACACAGAGCACCTTCAGGCGTGCGAGGAAACACAATGAACTGGGAGCACTTCCTCCGCATGACTTTGCAGAATGCCTCTCAGTTGTTTTTTTTCCGGAGACACACCATGGAGATAGAGGCTGAAAACCTGTCGGTGCTGCTCAGCGTTAACACTGCTGGAACGGTGAAGTGGGCTTTTGTTTGCTCCCTATGCTTGTTATTTGCAAATCATGTAAAAAGCACAGTAATCTCAGTTCTGCTTTCTCTTCAGCGTGTGAGTTTTCTAAGTGTTCACTAAGCATGCTTTGTTAGGCACCTACCCTCACTACACTTCCATAATGCTCAGAATCAATCAGACTTTTAAACCAGCTTTTATTTGTCTTTCTTTCACGTAGTTAAATGTAGAAACTACTTTCATAATTTTTAATTAATGGAAAAGAAAGGCTCAGAGGACAATTAAATTTAAACAGAGGGTGGCAGCAAGTAGCCCTGACCACAGTAGTAACATCTGGAAACAAACAATTATCTCTCTTGGTTGGTGTGCAATTTCTACAGAAAGTACCTACCAGTGAAAATCCTCATTAATGCATCATTCTTCTGTGATGGCTGGGTCACAGAAAGCATCCATTAACAGGAACACTGAATCTTACTCATCCAGGAGCACCAAGATTAATCAGACCTAACTATGTACTAGAAATACATCATCCCACTATCTTTGCTTTGGTAATTAAGAATTCAGAAAGGTAGATGTATCAAGCGATTTAGAAAGATAAGATGTATTCACCACACAGCTAAATAAACCATTCACATATTCATGGAATAGCCTACCTTCTCTCTGAAAGGTACATATGAGTAATTTTAAAATGTATTTTCCAGCCTTAGGTGTCAAAATTGTGGCTGTCAGCCACAGAGCTCTTCTGAGCTAACAGAGCCTTGTCCAGTAAGCTGCAGAGCCCACAAAGCCAAGTCACTAAACCTTTCTGTTCTCTAGTTATTCAGCTGGAAAATGTGGCCACTATTAAAGACTCATTCTTTAATGGGTAAAGCATGGGTAAGGCAGAGGGCTCCAGAGCTCCACGAGTCCTTGCTCAGGAACCACCATATCTAGAACTAATTCAGACAGCCCTGAACATGCCAAGTGTGCCTTTGCTTTGCTTCGTTTCTACCTCAGAAGTTGGATATCACAAATTCAATTCTTCCAACCAAGAGCTAGAGAAGGGTGGCAAAGTCATGGGATTTCTACATACCTTTGGTATCACAGAACTCACAACCTAGGGTTGCAAGTCTTCCTCCCGCCTGCAGGTAGGGTCTTCCTCCAAAGATGAACCTGTATGCCTTCATCAACTCAGTATGGAAGCCGGACACTTGCTTCGGGAGGACTATTTCATGAGACAGCAAAAATGCAGGTGGACTCGATCTCATTCCAAGTTCTACTTTACTTCTGCTAATGGAAAAGTAGCGTTAGCTACAGAAAAAAACCCATACTCTCACTCATCCCCATACTACATCTAGATTTTGGTCAGAGACAATGGATGCAACCTTTCTTATTGCAGAAGTATACGAAACACCAGTTCAGAGTCGGGCATGGTTGGGCTGCTGGTGGGCAGATAAACCGCACTGCAGTCTCTCCTCGTTCATGAGACTGGAGTACAAGCAGCGCTAGGCAGAGCTAATGGAGGGATAGCTCCAGCCCCCTCGCTTTTTCCATTTCCCTCTGATAAGCCTGAACCTATGCAATTGTAATAGGTACCTATTTACTTAACACGCCGTTTCATCTGCCTTCTTGTTCTTTTCTATTCCGCTCTCTGCCTTTCGTCTCTCACTACATGTTGAAATCACTAGGTCATTGAGAGAAGGACTGATATTTATTTTGTGTTTATAACATCTAGTACTATGAGGTGCTAAATGGCAGCTGTAGGCACTTTCAAAAAACAAGCGAGTAATATAATGCCTTTTGAGCAATTACTGCGGCAGTGTTAATACGTATTTGCCCCATTGGACAAAATGATGCTTACAGAGCAAATGCAATTCACTGTGTAACGTGAATGGTGGTAAATCAAACTTAAGAGGAGATGAATATTTCAACTTGCTTAATCTTAGTGACTCAAAACAACTTAAGTCTGCTCAGCTTTCACTACAGTTGCTGGAAATTATTCATGTTGCTTTCTACCTCTTCTCCAGTTTTCTCTTACTGCTGAAATACCATTGGTCCCAGTGCAGCCCGTAACAATGAAGGCTCAGTGGCACTGTACTGACACACTGGCTTCTTACTCTGATTGGGAATTAAAACATATAACAACCCGATTAACCTTAATAACACATATCTTTATGTATAAGAAGTGCTTTAAAGATCTGACCTAGATCTGGAACTCAGCTCTAATATTTAAGGAGGCATTTCAAATCTTGAAATCAGGGACATCTTTCAAATCATTAAGAAATGCAATGCCTGTGTCCTAGATAATAACTTAACAAAATAATTGTGATTTGTTTTTTCAATTCGATACTATCAGGAAAGAGTTGCATTTGGGCCAATGTAAAATGGGAAAATTCACAGGCTGGTCCAATCTGTGGGGCCTAACTTCACACCTGTGAATGCAGCTGTAGCAAGGGATTGTCCTTGGATTCAAGCACAGGGTTGACACCCATATTGCCTGATACTTCAAGCAACTAGATCTAAAACATCACATGAGAGAACACCGTGACTGGATCCATTTATGACAGTGGCTACAAACACCTAAACAGAATAAAAAAGACTGATGAACAAACTTCTCTATTTTGCTATGACTATTGCAAGATATACAAATATGGTGGCAGTGAAAAGGATTTATCCAATAGCATTTTCTTTAAGTGATATCTTTAGCACATACATTCAATAGAATAAAGTCACTGTCCACTAAACCTGTTTTAAATCTTGTTCTGCAGTGGTCTGCAGATATAAATCTACCCTAAAGTATGGTCTGTAGTCATCAGCCTTTTAAATGACAGACATTCACAGAGAGAGGGCAAAAGCAGGATATTGCTTTGTTTCTTCTTTATTCCTTCCCTAGACCAGGCAAAGCACTTCTAAAAGGAAGAGGTAAAAATACTTATTTGATTCACTAGGATTTAAATGGTTTTACAGGAAAACACTGACATCCTGGGCCAGCCAGTTGCCCTGTAGACCCTGTGTTAGTTTTATATCTGCTCGTTGTTATCTAGGCTTTTTTGGTTCAGGTCTCAGCATCTGTTATTTTCCCGCACAAGCACATATTAAATTCTTCCTCTTATAATATTTAAGGGAAGATTCTTGCCTTCCAAAGCTTTCTCTATGTTGCAACTCAGATACATACAAAATATCAGACAAAGCTGGAGATGGTGCTCTTAAGTCTTTGACAGTTTTTATCATGGCTTTCCAGATCAGCAGAGCTCAGAGCTTCTTTTTCTTTGCCAAATTTAGGACCTGGTCACAATCGCTTATAACCTATTACGACCCATCAGTTAGGTCATACTTTTTAAGTAGTGGCAGTTGATATGAATAGAATTAATCTAAATTCTGCCCCTTGGGCATTATCCCTGAAGACCTCAGTGAGAACTTGACAGACCCATTAGTTAAAAGTGCAGCCATGGCTTCTTAATATCATTTTGGCTTATTAATTAATGAACCATGTAAATCACGTTCAATATTGTGATGAGTTAGCCTCAAATCAAATCAGTACGGAGGTCAAGGAAGGAAGGTGAATAAGCTCCTGGGTTTTGTAGCCTTTGGCTATATATGTTTTTTCTTCTCCTTTGACATACCTGACTAGTTCATACAGCCAGCACTGGCAGGGCTGTCTCTATTAGCATGAAAATAGCATGAAACTCTCCTCACCTCAGAGAAAAGCTAAGAATGACCCCTGAAACAACCTGCAGAAGTCACATTACCAGAAACGACCTTTTTCTTCTTTCCAGATAGCAAAGGATTCATTGTGTGTCTGATCACTTGGGCTCAGAGGGGATCCCATGAGAAGAAAACTTTCTCCTTGGGCTATTTGCTCAGCCTAGGGCTGACAACACGAAAAAAACCCGTGGAGTTGGACACAGTGTGCTCTTCAGTCATACAAAAAAATTTAAAAAAGTAAAGGCAATAAGCACATCCATCTCAGACGGGAATAGCTTCCTCATATATTTCAGAAAACTCAAAGCTAGCAGATATACCAGGGAATGCCATCAGTGAGCAAGAGATTCCCTCCCCCAAGCTAAAAGACAGAAAATAAAAAACAAAGCCGTGGGAGAAGAAAAAAAATAGAAAAATTAAGAAGTACAGATTACAAATTATCAGACAAATTACAACAAAGGCTGCTGGGGTTATCACAAGTACAGCACAAGAAGCCATGAGGAGCTCCGAAGGAGTCACCTGGTTGAGGGGAGCGCCAAGAAGGGTCTGTCCTCCGTCCCACTGCCACAGGTGGAGCACAAGGGGAAGGCAGCACCCCTGCAAGGGAGGCTGCTAGCTTCCAAAAAGTCTCCTGCCCAAGAGGCTGCTTGCACCCTGGCTCTCCTTGACACTGCAAAATTTCTGGCGAGAATGGACTGCGAAGCCAAAAAGGGGACATTACAGGACTGTGCAAAGTGGGAGCGCCTTCACCAGTCCCAGGCAAAGGTAAGCCACAGTGGACAGAAGCCGGCATGTAGGCCGTTGTTGGGTCAATATTTGTTTTCCCCGAATGCATCATCTAATAAATATTTCCCTGGAGTCTGGCTGTTACTGAGTTCTGTCTGGGCACCTTCAGAGGACACAAGTGCAGATGCTGAGCATGACTCTCGGCTGCCGAAGTGGCCCCCACCAGCACCAGGGAACTGCAGCACAGCCCAGGGGAGGGAGGATGACATCGCTGCACCCCGTCTAACGATGCCCCCAGCGAGGCCATAAACCCCAGGGAGCTCAGGGCATACCTGAGATATCATTAGCTATGTTAGCCTATATGTAATGAAAGCTTAACTCTTTAGTCTCAAGCCATTCAACAGGGCTATTTCACTAGCATAAATATCTCCACTTTTCTTTTTTTCTTTTTTTTTTTCCTTTTTTTTTTGAGAGAGAAGTGGTTGAATAACCAAAACCACTGAATTCTTACACTGTCTTTGCCAACTTGTGTGACTGACAGCATGTCATTTCACTTTTTTGTCTTGCTTCTCTTCTAGTACATGAGGATAACAATAGTCCAAATGGTTTTGAGAGACTAAATTCACTAGTGTCCTGAGCCAAAGCCCATTGAAGTAAATGGAAAAGCTCTCAATTACCTCAAAGGGCTTCAGGCCAGACCTTTCTTATTCAGCATTGCAAGAAGCATTTGAAAACCCCTTAAACAGTGCCATATGTGTGCAAAGGTATTGGTTATTACAGGACTGAGGAACAAACGTTTCAACTGATACAAGTACACATGAATAATACCTTTTCACAGTCTCAATTTTAGCGATCTTTGCTCCTTCTGAAAAAAACACCATGTAATACAAATAATGTCAATACTCACAATTATCTTCAATACTCTATCAGACAAAGCATTTATTCTGTTAACCACAGACTTCTTTTAATTTGGAAAAAAAGGCAGATTTGGACAGACCTGAAGGTATTGCAGTCATGCACAATAGCTGTCATTCTTCAGCAATTTATGGTCAGTCTTTAAACCTTTGTGACAGGTTTCAGTTGATTGACAGCTGTGGGCCAGAGCCCCACAAACCCGTTTTAAAGCTCCAAGACAGACCTAATTTTCTCTAATAAGATTAGATGCCGCAGTTCAAGACTGCCTTATGAATAAAAAAGCCATCTTTTATAATGGTCTATCTACTTTTATGCTCTACAGAGACTGACAAACTTTACTGACGCCCCGGACTGAGGTCAATAATCTCTTAGATCTGTTGAGAGCCTTTATGGTCACAAAGATCAATCTGATGTCAAGGTCAAGGTCTTTACTGCATCCGGGCAATTTGGTACAGAAGCTCAGCAACAAACCGATGTGCAACAGAGAGAAAGCACCAGCGTTGCAGGGATGATGGTGTTTAACCGTACTCTGTTCAGGCAAGAGCAGGAAAAACCCACAGACCAGGCAGTTCACACTGAATAAAACAAAGAGGAAAAGAGAGAAAGGTGCCATTTTGAAAGCACTTGAAAACAGCTAGCATTAAAATCCGGCGCTATGTGATATTTCTCAAATGAAATCATTTTTGGAGGAAAAAAAATTACAATCAGTGACAACCATTTAGATACAATCAAATTATTCACTTAAGTTACAGACCACAGTGAAAAAATTAAGTCAAATTTGTCAGTGTTTTCTACAAAAAGGTGTCCTGTTTCTTCAGTATCTAACAACTTTGTGACAAACTTTACCTCATTGCTATTGGAAATCTGCAAAATCTGCTTGAAAAGATTTTAAAACAACAGAACAAAGCACTTTCTGTTGAAGTGAAACGTATTATTCAGAACAGCTTGCTGGTCCCTCTGCATTTTCAAAATGATCAACAAATTAGAAAACAAAACAAAAACTATCGTTCATCCAGTCCTAATCAAATAATTGCTTAACAGAGTTGTGCTCGAGGGTTTGGAGTCTCCGGCAGTTACAGAGTACAAAAAGAGAGAAAGTGGGAAAGATAAGGTTGCAGGGGAACTCTAACCCAATAACCCAGACATTTTGCAGGCAGTAAATGCTGAAGTATTATCATAGTAATTGACATCATAAACGCTCCAAGCTAAATATATTGATTGCCAAGGTCAGCATTTTAGGCAGCAACAGCAGACGTCCTCATCCATTAGCCCTGAAATATTGATTTCAGTCAGGAAAATAGAAGCCAGAAAAAGGGAAATACTTGAGCAATAAAATGATCTTTCTCTATCTTTGTCCTCCAGACATGGGAACAGACACCCTGTTCAGAGTATGTCAGCACTTACAGGATTGCTGAAGACTCAGATGGATTTCCCATTCCTCAGCCTATTCAACATGCATTTGTATTCAAAACGGCTAAAAAAAGACCACTTCAAATGTAGAAACCAGAAAACAGACAGGGGCATAGCTCTGGCTTTATCTTGCTCGATAGAGCAAGAAGTATCTCAAACCTGCAAGTTTTCTTCTTAATGCCATTAAAGAAGGTACAAAGAAAGCGTTATGTAAATGAAACCTGTAAGTGCCAAATGCTTAATTATACAGCCGGTACCAACCATTAAGAAAGTCTCCCAAGGCTAAAAACTTTCCGTAAAATTGCTTTCTCAGTGATTATTGCCTCTGTTTTTTAAGGTGTATTACTTAAAATGAAAACCAGTGTGATGAACCACAATAAACTAGATTTTATAAACCTGGACAGAAGTGAAAATTTTTCCCACTTAACTCACAGCATGTATTTTTTTAAGACAGAAATAATTGTCTCTGCCTTCTCTGGCTATGTGTGAGACTAAATGTTGTTCAATGCTAATTTATATCACTGGGTGAAACCGTGTTGTAAAAAGCTGCTTTATGAGGATGACTATAAAATTTTCTAATCCATATCTAGAAGGCAAAGGTAAGCATGATTCTCAGAATAACTGACTCTCCAGGGGTATAATTTTTTTTTTTTTTTCCATAATAGCATTCCTTGTTCCCTGCTAGAAATACTTATCTTTGTGCTTTTTTCCTGTCACACGGCAAATTTTCAGGAGGAATGCAGCAAGGCTAGAATGGAGCCTCAGCAAACCGACTGCTATGTGCATATGGGTTTAGCGGCCCAACTAGCAGGCAGACAAAGTACACTACATGAATTTGAACAAATAGCTGACATCTGACAAATAAAACCATGCAGCAAGAGCTGTAGCAGCCATAACTACAGCAAGCAGCACACAACTGAAAAGTGTTGGTTATATCCCAGGAATCTTGGAACACATAACAAAACAGAGCATGGCTGGAAGTGAAATTGCTGCCTTTCAATTTGAGGGAATGGTAAGAAAAGGTAGCACATTAAGGGGTTATAGAAAGTAATAACGAGCTTGACTTGACTATTTTTGGTCCCAGTATTTATGTCTGTGAATTATCTGCTGGGACTAGAACAATATACACATTGCGTGTTTTCTTTTTACTCTAATCCAGTCACAAAATTAGCCCTGCTTCAACATGCTTGTGAACCATTGCATTACAGCTGGGAAACTTTCATTGTGAAGGGAGGTAATAAGTCTTACATTTATTTCTTACATCTCTTTCTTCCTGTAAGTTTCCATTATATGGTAGCAGACTGCATATGCACAATGCAGATACAGCTGTTTCCTAGAGAAGAACGCAACAGCTCAGTATGACCACAACTTGGGCGGCAGCAGAGGGAGGAAATTTTTGCCAAGAACACCAGGAAAAAACGCCATGGGAAACATTAGGTTTATGCAGAAAGACACATTGTTAATGCGAATGACCAATGCAATACAACACTGAAACATATTCCTTTATCAGTTTATTCCCTTGGGAAAGTGAAGGAGTGAAGCCACTTGTACAAGCAGTTCTAGGGCTCCCAATCTATCTGAGTCTGTCCTAAGAACTTACTTATTTAGGGAGAGGGAAGGAGGGGCAAGTAGAGGAGACATTACTAAATCCTCTTTTTTTTCAGAGGACGTCAATAATGGTGGAAACAGAATAAATTGACAATGCTGTCTACAGGGATGGGCACAAGCAGCTCAGTGCCTGCTCCACCTGTGCTCCAAAGCAGCCAGGTGCAGGGCAGGAATGGTCTGTGCAGTCCCGATGCCTACGTGTGGAGCTGGCTTAGAGCAGGGGTGGAAAAAAGCCACACAAAGGCACTCATTTACGTGCCAAGGCCCAGTTGCAGCTGGTAGCAAGTCACAACGCCTGGTGCAGAGACGTGGCTGCAGCAGGAGAGGGAAGGGAAGCCCTGCCCTCAGGCAGCATCCACAGCCTTTTGGCCGGGGCCACAAGCATAGCGACCAGACTTCAGTTCATCCTTCCTCGATGCCAGAGCCCACCTGCCGTCCCTGCAGATCAGTGCCCACGTTATCTGAACCTGATCTAAAGAGGGGGGAAATTAATGGGACCTTTAATTTCAAGAGGCTTTAGGACAGGCTTTCCCATAGAAAAGGTATTTTTCTCTGGTCCTTAGCATTCACATTCTCAGCAATGAGATAACTACTGACTGCTCTGGCTAAAAACCAGAGCTCCCTCTCACCCGTGGAATAGTGGTGATTTTTCAAAACTGATTTTTAAGAAGGAATTTTAAAATAAAGTGCAAGAGATCAATAATTAAAGCAGGACGGCTACCTTACAACACTCATCCCTAACATGAGCAAACACAAAGGAGTCAAAGAAAACTGGCCAACTGCTCTAGCTGGCCTACACCTTAAATCCAAAAGAGAAGCCCCTCGATACACAATGCTACAGTGATTTGTATTATTATATAATCTCTATTATGTATCGATTTCCAACACAACTGGCAGGACTCCGTGCAAAGGAGTCAGGACCGCTGCTTCTACATGGGGTCAGCAGTTCCTGGCTTCCCTTCTCTCCAGTGCGCTTAGATGAGATAAAGCTCAAATAACCAAAGTTATTGTTGTTTCCACTTTTATACTGTCTATCATGGGCCAAATAATCCTATGAAAATCATCCAATCTGCTCTCACATCAGTTTTGCAGCAGACACTCAGACGACTTCACTTATACTTTCCAAATGTATGTTTTCATAAAGGAGAGCAAAATTTCATTCACTGTACAGAAATTCAAATTACCAACAGACAGAAACCAGCTGCCCTCTTTTACTAATTTATCTGTCAAACATCAGGTTTAGCAGTTCAGCTCAGGTGGAAAAAAATCTTACAAGACAATTCACAAGTTCTTCTTTATCTTCAGAAAAACTTTAAGAGCATTTTTTACCACTTCCCATTTCTCAGAGAGTCAGTCTAGATAAACAACACAACCATCAGCAGTATTTGCAAGTGAGACAAGTGACAAATGATTAAACATTTAATGCCTTTAAATTGGAGCAATTTCCTTCAAGAGGAGAGAACATTCACTTCCCTGGAGCAAATGGCTTAAACAAAAAAGCTCGACTTTATCAATATCATAAATTTATTCTACCTCTAACTGACCGCAATGTAACTAGAATTAGCCATATTAACTAGATGCCCATAGCCTAATTTCATCAGGTACATATTAAACCAACTTTCAAGGACAGAAATATAAAATTTGATTAATTTTGTGCACATCGGAGCAGGCTGAAAATCCCAGAAATCTTGTCTCTACTGTCCACCGGAGTCCTGGGCTGGCTGAAGCCTCACAGAGGCTTACGGCTGTTTCGCTCTCTTGCATTCACATCCTGCTCTAGAACAAATGTTACCTAACAATCTAAAACTCTTTTGTACAGAAAAATAAAAAAGAAGAAGAAGGAAAAAATTACTTGAATCAGAGTGAATGACAAATATTGGAACTGAATAAAATTAAAATCTAATATGCAGTCTATGTAGCTGCATGTTGGTCTGCCCCTGGGGTGGACAGGGAAGAACAAACATCCTTTGAGAAAGACTCCTGTGGAGGTTCAAGGACGCTTGGGTAATACGCAAGTACTAGAGGAAGGAACTGCACAGAAAGCACTCCTAGTAACCACAGATTTAGCTTTTTAGAGACACAAATATGAGAACAAAATATTCTAGGCTTGGCTCCTGCCTGCTAAAAGAGATATTTTTTGGTCAGTACTTGCAAAGAGCAAGATTTTGATGTTAGCACTTGTGTATAATGCATGTCCTCTACAAATACTAGGAAATGTCTGAGCCTTTTTGACAGTCATTATGGACATTGACTTCTCACTTCTGGTTTAGAAAAAATGCTAAGCACATATTGAAAAAATAACACGTGTAACTTGGGAAATAAACCAACATTTTTTCAGACGTACATACCACAAACATACCATGACTGCAAATCCAAACACATTTATACCAGTTACTATACAGTTATGGATATTGATTCCTAAACTTTCATTCCCTAGACCAGACTCTGTTGAGGCTAAAGAGACTGCATTAATACATGGGGAAAGGTGAACCCAAATCTTTTAAAGGACCAGCTTATGCTGCCACAGCACCTAAAGAACATTCTAATCATAACCATGCTGTTATTCACAGAAAAGACATCCCTTTCCTGACACCAAACATGAGCAGTTCTCCCCCCTTGTGCAAAAGTGTCACCCATCAGCCAGATTTAGGAGCAGCTGAACACTGAGTACTCTGGTCTAGTACCCCTTTCACAGATAAAACAGAACAGGAATTGAAAAAAACCCCAAACAAACAGAAAAGGATGTCTAGCTATAGGAATTTCTCTGCTGACCCCCTCAGACCGACCTAAATAATTTATTTCCACGAGTATAATGTCACTGCACATCAAACACATACTACAGTTGAAGGAACTAGGCCAATTCTTTCCACATTGCCCTTCTGCATCAATCCCATTAGCTTTCCAGCACATCAGGTCTCTAGTGCAAGAGATGAAGATTTGCCCATTACCATGCGCCTTTGTCCACAATACCCAACAAACTGGAATCCCACAGTCTCTGGGAGTATTTATATTTGCTAATCCATTCTGTATTGCCTCTCTTTTGTTTTACACCCAAAAATGATACCCCCATGAAAACTGGATTAGTAGGCAAAACACCTTTTGTAAAGGAATTCAATAATTCCAATCAAGGAGTAATCCTTAGAAATAGATAAAGCCACAGAAACAAAGGTTATATTCTATTAGGGGTTTTATGGTGCAACATTCATCTATAAATTCACGTCTCCTTGTGTCAAATTTATAAAAAATAGCAATTAATATTTTGCTACGTGCTGAGCTATAGAGCCTTGCACAGAAATACTGTGAAACTGTGATCCACCCCCACATAAAAATCGTAACTGCTCGTGTGACACACTAGGAAGGTATTTTAATATCAACAGTATAAGCTATAGTACCTGACCCAGAACCTATCTATCTGAGTAAGTGGAATTACTCTCTATGATTTATTGACCCTTAGGCTGAACTTCAACCCAGCTGACCAGCAATCAGGTAACTACACTGTTATTTTTGGTGATTGTACTATGTTAAATTAATATTGCAAAAAAAAAACCAAAACCAAACAACATATCAAAATTGCTAGCAGTTAATACTATGTATGTTAACCCCATGCTGGCAAAATGAATCATCTCCAGTGTAACCAGGTGAGTTTAAAAGATCTTCATGTGAGAGAGTGGTAACTTCTTGATGCGTTATCATATAAATACAGGCACACATCTGATCACGACACTTTATGTAGCCTTTGTAGTAGCACTAGTATTGAGTTCTGCTCATTCTGCCATTCTCCCAAATAGAAATCCGTTCTTTTCATTTCCATTTTCCTTCTGCAGACAAGATTCTGGAACATGGGCTTCCTCTGCTCTAAGCAGGGCCGCCGGCAAACTGTCCCCTCTCCAGGTTTGCTTCTGAACACCTGCAATTCCAGTCGTAACAAACTGCACCTACGAATTTGCCAGGATCCTCACAGTTCCAGGAATCTCATCAGCAAGAAGGCAGAAGAAATATTTTAAGAAACTGCAAAAAGAAAAGTGAAATGATCTGCAGAGAAAGAAAGGCTCAGGGCTAGGTGTGAAAAGGATCTCAGGCGCCGTGATAATGACCAGCACAACACCGAGCACGTGGGCACCTGGCCCCAGCAGCAGCAGCCTCAGCCTTGAGCCGGGTGTTTATTGTTTGACACAACACGAGGAACACAAGGTACCTGGGAACGTGACTCAGCTGTGAAGATTGTGTTAACAGTTTTTAATTAGATTTTCTTTTTAAAAACAACCTCTTTACATGGTGGTGCAAGGAAAAGATAAAGCTGGTTTTTTTTTCTACCAAAGTGAAAGCACATCTCTCCTGGAAACACATGAAATTCAGTATTTCTGAACATCACAAATGAGCTATATTTTTATACCAATTAAGTGGGAAGCCTTCAGTACAAGATCATAGCACCAGTCTTGTCCTTTTTCTGTGGCATGGCCCAACCAATCAATGGCAGGATTAGAAGCGGAGCTCGCAAACCCAGGTCACTCACGAGGTGCCTGACAGCACCACACACCCCCCTGTACCTGGAAGTGTGAGATGTTGCCGAGCTTGTGGCAACTGACTGTCTGTCAGAGCCAGCGAATAAAGCTTTGCAGGGCTCTTTATTGCGGTGCTGAATGAGCTGGCTGGCACAGCCCCTCCGCCACAGGGCAAAATGAGAGAGAGGATATTGGGGGAGGTCAGAGATCATTCTGGAGATCTGAAGATCACACAGTTCATGAAAGAGCTGTAAGTCATCTTTAAGCCTGAAGCATGCTGAATGGCTTTGAATTAAGGGCTACTTAAATAAATACTATTATTAGGAAATAATTTTTTTTAATTGATTTTAAGTTTCTTTGAGAAAAATGTATTTGCAAACAGATGGTAATGAACTCCATTTTAAGCAACAGCTTAATTCACTGCTTCAGTTTATGAGCTCCTAACTCACATGGGCCAGTCACTCCACAGCAGATGTTGCTGTACCTGGAAGCTGCTGTGGTCCAGAGCAGTAAGGCGATTTGAAGCAAACCTTCCACCTGGCCCAACTTACTGTGCACTGGTCCAGTCTGCAGGATGTCCCTGGTACATGTAAAACAGATTCCTTTCAGAGGAAACTGAACCAGAACCAGATATCTGTTCATATGTAGGTTACTCCGACCCCTGATGGGGACACTAAGGCCTGAACGAAGAAGTAAGACACATCACTGCTAGGTCTTGTGGCATTTATCAAACACGCGCAGGCTTAAGAAAGGTCTTGAACCATGGGAAACCCCTGCGACCCTCCTGCAATGCCTTCCACATTGCATAAAGCACTAAGTGCTGCATGTGCTTCCTATTTGCTGGTGATTGGTAGTCCTCAAGTCATCCTCAAGTCATTCTCCTTCTCTCCCCAAGAATTAATGTGCTGTCTTTACCTACTGTATCTCCTATTGCTCTCTCTCCCCCTTTGCTGAACCCCTTTGTTTCTCCTAATGTCCTTTCCGTTATCCCCCCTTTCTAATTGCTTTCTTCTACAATAATGGCAATGGCAAGTTTCAGCGTCCCCCAAAATCCAAGCACAGCCAAAGACCAAGCTCCATTGTAAATCTGCACTGAAAGTTTCTTGAGCAGCTGCACGAGCCTGTGTTAGTCCCAGAAGGCTGTTAAACTCACTGCAGGCTGCAAGAGGATTGGCAACCAATGCCACAATAAATGTGGGGACAAAGCAGTGCTCCTAAACCTCCTACACCACCTCTCCCCTACCCACCACAGCGGGCAGTGCAGTGGACCACTTCCATTCCTAGTTTTGGCATACAGACGCACAGATCCCGTACCCTGACTCACTCCTATGGCACCCCATCCCTTGCTAGCGCAGAGATTGCTGCTCCTTGCCAGCAGTCTGCTCTTAAATTTGAGGACAGCTCAGAAAGTTAGAAATAAGGGTTTCTGAGCCATTGCTTCTTACAAATCTCTCCTAGAGATGCAGCAAGTTTTTGAGGAGGAGGAAGAAGTAAAGATTCTGAAATCATTTGGATCAACAACAGGCTAGGAATACATCAGCAGCACAGAAGAAAGAGAATTAGGTCTCCCAGAGAGCAGTTTTTAAAAAGTAATTAATTTCATTCAGGAGAGTCAAGAAAAATTCATAAGAATTTGTCCTTACGGCACAGAAGGCTAAAAGAGAAAAGACACCTGCCTCATTAAATTTGAATCTCCAGAGGCAGTTCGTGAAATTATTAATTAACAAATACATTAATCAGAAGAGTTCTGTGTCTTCTTTGACTTCACATAACCATTCTCATGTGCCAAAAATGTCATTTTTTTTCACAAATACAGAACCGCTGTCAGTACGTACAAGTGCTTCTGTAAGAGATACGAAGACCTCAGAAGTAGAGAAAAGATGGACAAGTGAAATTAAATAGCCAGTTATGCTGGCTCTCATATACATCCTCCCACCCCTTTGGCAACAGATTTAAAAACTGAAACTTGAAGGCATCTAGCAGTATCTAGTACTCATCTAAACTAAATAAACAACAGCATAGAGCATAATCTCTCCTCCTCTTTCCTCAGATTAATCTGATTTACTGCATCCTCTCAAAGATAAGCAACAGCTAAGGTGCAGCTAGTTTTTCTTAGTAAGCTCGTTTTGTTTATTTATGGTGCTGGCTAGGAAAATTGGTTAGGCTGGACTTGAGACTTGTTTAATTTCCCGTGAGAGCAAGGGATAATGAGGAGTTTTCCTCAGGTTTTCTGGGAATGGCTAGGTTGGGATTTCCAGCCAGTGCCACGTCCCCCCTGCAGCCCCCCAGCACTATTCCCTCTTGCCAGTGCCTGCTTCCCTCCTGCAGCCCTGTCTGGATGTCCCGGAGCTGCTGCCATCACATCTCCTCCTGGGGCCAGGCAGGGGCTGCAGGGCTGCTCATACACATAGCCTGTTCCTAATTAGCCTTTACACCTAATGGGGAAGCAATGAAAACCTTCATTGACTCCTGGACAATGCCGATGGTGGGAAGAGGGAGGTTAAGGGTCTACCCTGGGAGGGCATGCAGAGCACCCAGGCCTTGAAAGCGTCCTTTTTGGTTACTGCTTGTCTTTATTTAGTATCAAAATAAATGGAATAATGAAAGGAGTAATAATAATAATAATAATAATGGAGTAAGAAGAATAATAAACCAGCAGATGCCTTGATATCATGGGCTAATGTGAAGAACATCTCTTAAAAATGCTGTTGCTTTCATACCGATCCCCATAGCTGCCTCTTTCCCCTCTAGATCTTCTCTCCCCAGGTGCCCTGCATGGCTTTGTGGCACCTGGTCTCATTTCAGCAGGGCTGAGCCCCAGCCCCCCCAGGCTCTCCATGCCTGGCCCTTGGCCCCCCAGTCAGGCACAGGGCTATTGTCAGCCCCCTCCCGCCCCAGCACACCTGCAGCTCCCCTGTGTGATGCCCCGGCTCTCCCCAGCAGACGCGGCCGAGGTAATAATTTCACAAGAACTTCTTGTTTCATTTCCACGACTTCCTCCACTTGATAGAAGACAGGGATGATCGCTGGTAATGTTAACATCTCACCAGGACCTAATGTTACAACATTCCCCTTACATGTAACCTTACACTTTGGTGCCAGTCCTTAGATGAATAATGAAAATTTAACCAAGTAAAGGAATTACAAGACCAGGCCCATAGTGAGTTTCATAAACACAGTAAATGCCTGAAATTTTCTACATTGAGTCTTCTGTTATTTTTTACCATGGAAATACTGAGATCGCAGGAGCAAGGGCAAATGCAGGTCACAAAGATTAATATAGAGATTTATCATGTCTATAGTATACAAATGTACGTACTGGATGACCCAAAAAACAATGAAATCTAAGACAAAAGTACTCGCAATAAGGGAATTTTGATACTTTAAGCAGCTCTGCTTTGTTTTATAATGTTCCATTACCTCACAAATAATGTAGCTGTCATAACAAATAGTAACAGTGATAGATACTAAGAAAAGCTGGATGGTGTGCAAGACTGCGGATACAGCTCCAGTGTTCAGATCTGAATCTACTTTAAACTTAATATTTCTTGGATTGCTCAGCCCTGGCAAGGGCCGCTACAGTATTTCTCAATTTACAAATCTAATCTGTATCAAATAGCATATAGTAAAATGTAACATTGTGTTGACCTGAGCACAGTTGTTTGAGACCGTATATGGTTTTTACACAGATTAATCTGTGTGGTTAGGTTTCCATTTGGAAGACTCACCCAGACCTCACAAGTGTTTCAAATACCTTTAAAAAGCGACCAAGGGAGAACGAGGTGCCCCACCATTTGCTGGCTGGATGCCATCCATCATGTCTGCAATGAGAGCAGGCTGATCTTGGGCTCAGCACAGCTGCAGCATCGGCAGCAGTACCATTTGTTAAGTGTCTTTACAGCAGGACCCCATTTTCAGATGATTAAGATCAGAGGATGATAGGCTAAATCAGACTGGGAAGGACCTCAGGAGTCCTCCAGTCCCTCTTGGCCTAAAACAGGGCCAGCGCTGGGGAAAGATCAGGTTGCTCAGGGCTTGGACCAGTTGGGCATTGAAACCCTCCAAGGATGGAGATGGCACAACAGCTTGGGGTGACCTGCTCCACTGCCTCATGGGGAAAGTTGTTGCCTACACTCAGCATGAACTTCTTTCATTTCAACTTGTGCTCATTGCTTCTCACCCTCCCACCCTGCATTGCTGTGAGGAGCCCAGTTCCATCTCCTCCATGACCCCTCATCGGTGCTGGGGGCTTTTACGTGCCCCAAAGCCATCCCTTCTCCAGGGTGACCCAGCCCAGCTACCCCAGCCTCTCCTCATGGGGCAAGTGCTCCAGCCCCACTGCCTTGGGGGCCCTCCACTGAGCTCCTCCAGTTGGTCAACATCGTTCCTGTGTCAGGTCCCAAAACTGGACTCAGCATCTACATGTTGTCTGACAGAGGGAGACAATCCCTTCCCTTGATCTTTGGGCCGTGCCCCTGATCACACAGCTCCAGAGCTGCTGGCTGCCTTTCCTGCCAGGGCACACCGCAGGCTCACGTTCAGCTAGGTGCCCACCACCCCCCCATGGCTTTCCTGTGGAGCTGCTCCCCAGCCCCTCTGCCCTCTGACAGTGTCTTTGCAGGGGCTCATCCTTCCCAAGGTGCCAGGCAAGAATTATCCGCCTCAACGAAAAATGCTTCAGAACTATTTCGGTGAACAAGGAACAAAGATCGTTTTGTCCAAGTTTTAAAAAGTCCAGCAACATTTTCTCCAAGTAACAGTCATTCCCCAGTTCTTGGGATTCAGCGTATGCATTTTGCCATCTTCTGAAAAAAGCCTTAATTGTAGCCAAGCTGTCTGTGAAGAACTGCAGGCTGCAGAAGGTTGAAGGGTAGCACGATCAAAATGCCAGAATGCTTTTGGCAGAACAAGCTGAAACCTATCATGAAACCAAAATATTTTGTCGAGTGTTGAGTTCCTGCAGAGCTCTGCAGAAACCTCTAACTAATCTGTAGCACTGTGCTCTAGCTGGGCAATCGCTCCTCCAACCATCCTTACTACAGCGCTGCAAAGTGCTGTAGCCTGGGCAAAACCTGATGTGAGCCATCTCTTATAGGAACATACGTCTGGCACTAGGGTTTGGGAGGGTATAGTTCAGGTTTTCTCATTTCCATGCAAACTGCATTTGTCTTGAGTAGAAATTTTCTGTTCCTCCTGGTTTCCATTATTTCTCACAACCGAGGGGTTCTTATTCCCCGTAGCATCCACTTCGATGGTAGTTCAGCCATGTGACACCACATTTTGTGGGGGGCTGGAGAAGTGTCATTCTCGAGCATAACCGGGGGCTGCTTGCAGACTTGAGAAGATGATGAGAGGGCTAGAGCACCTCTGCTATGAGGACAGGCTGAGAGAGTTAGGGTTGTTCGGCCTGGAGAAGAGAAGGCTCCGGGGAGACCTTATAGTGGCCTTCTGGTACCTAAAGGAGGCCTACAGGAAAGATGGGGAGGGACTCTTTATCAGGGAGTGCAGTGATAGGATGAGGGGTAACAGTTTTTAAATGAAAGAGGGGAAATTCAGATTAGATATTAGGAAGCAATTCTTTACTGTGAGGGTGGTGAGGCACTGGAACAGGTTGCCCAGAGAATTTGTGGATGCCCCATCCCTGGAAGAGTTCAAGGCCAGGCTGGATGGGGCTTTGAGCAGCCTGGTCTAGTGGGAGGTGTCCCTGCCCATGGCAGGGGGGTTGGAACTAGGTGATCTTTAAGGTCCCTTCCAACCCGAACCATTCTGTGATTCTATGATTCTGTGATCACTCCAAAACCTGAGAGGAAATGGGCTGGGCATTGGTCAACACTGGTCCAGCTAGCTGGAACCGAGGGACATCAGGCCAATATCAGCAGAAATAGTGCAGATCACAGAAATTAGGCCTCTGGCAACAGGAGCTTACACGTGCTTCAGGGACTGCAGCAAATGGCTCTTAACTCACGAGGGACAGACGCATCTGGCTGAGGCTGTTGGCTTTGCTCAAGGTATCAGAACTGCTATCAACAGGTAAAAGGCTGCGCATTTATGCTCTGTGAACATTTACTTGTGGTGCTGGGAAACACGCATAGCTTATCCTAGGGGTCCCCTGGTATTACTTCGTGACATCCGCTGTGCGTATGCCCTGCTTACATTGAAATGTTCGGGTAGACAATTCAAGCTCTCAGAAGTTAGGAAATGCCAAAATTCATGCAATTCTCCTTCACCTCTCTCATGCCTGGGGTCATGTTGTCTTTTACTGCCTACACATCAACCAATTAATTAGTTCAAGCTATGCAAATTGTTTTAAAAAGCTAAAAAGCCTACTTTGCAATTTAAAATGGGATCCAGATGCCCTCATCATTTCAAGAGAGAAAAAAAAAGGCATTAAGTGGTAACTTTTTTCAGTGTTATATGGCACGTGTCCAAGTTGAACTTGCATATAAAAATAAACCTCGTGAGTTCATTGTTCTGAACTTGCAGCCAAATGTCCTGTTTGTCTTCTGTTGAGTTTAAATGTCTTGTGACTAAGTTGTATAAAACATATTTTTCAAAAAAACCCAGTAACAGTAACTAGCGAAATCTAAATAATATAATGATGTATTTCTTTGTATACTTCTAGCCATTGCACAACCTTTGGATCTTCTGATAGAATTAATTTGAAAAAAGCCTAAATATTCATTTATTTCTCCGTTCCCATAGAAACTCTGACAGCAATGATTCATTTCTAAGAATTATTAAGTCCCTGACCACGCAATTCATACTGCTGTTCTCCACAAGGCTCCAATAGCTAGAACATTGTACTGCAATGAAAGCTCACCTGAAGGACAGATTATCTATTTTTGTTTGTCAGCTTCACTTTCGTGGAAACGGCCAGCCTCGCTATTTCACCACAGGTGATTTGCAAAAAAAAACCTAAGCATCGCAAGTGGTGTGCTCTGCCGTGGTGAGGAAAGAATTGGATTTGCTGTGCCAAACTGGAAAGCCCATGGGATGAATGCAATCCTGCTGCCCATGGGGAGGGACCCTGCAGCCTAGCACAGCAGCTGTCTCGTACGCCACGAGAAGGGACAACACACCAGCTGGGATGCAGCGAGGAGGGTAAGGCCCCGACAGCCTCTCTCCTGACCCAGGGTGGTTCTTACCTGACTTTTAGTACAATGCGCAGCAAAAGAGTGACTTCCCCGGAGCAACGAGAAAAATGAGTGAAAACAGCAACTGACATAAAAGCCTCAAGCAAAAAATGGACCCCTCACCTCCAGTCTGGACATATGTCCTGTCTATGTGATTAACCCTTCATACTCATAATTTCTCTGGAACTTCAGCTTCCAGACTTTTTTAGTCCTTAGCCTCTGTGCCAAGACCATCAACAGAGGTGACAGTTGCATTAATTCTGACAGAACTTTGCTGTTCAAGCACTTGATTGGTGAAACTACTGAAGAAAATCAGCTGTGTCCCACAGCAAAACAGCTGAGGGACATCAGTTACCTCTTCAGCAACACAGTGCTTGCTGAAGGAAACACAATGAATGGCGTCGGTGCGGCTCATGAGGGTTTTGCACCCTCAGAATTACAATCCAAGAGCAGAAAAAAATACGCCAGCTACACTATCTTGCTCAGTCATTTTCCATCGTAAGGATGTGGTAGCACAGCTAGGTCAATGGTGTGCAATGCACAGTTGAACTGAAAGACTATTTTTGCTGAGACACAGATGCAGAAAACACCCCATAACCGTTGCTTGCCAAGTGACTATCAAGCTGTTCTGCAGTGTTGAAGACCAGCTCTGGCAGTGACACTCATAAAGAAATACCCAGAAGTTTAAAATGGTTCCTAGGCGGCACGGACAAGTCAAGAATCATAAATCTTTGATTTCCATATCACACCAGAGAGTAATCTGGAAATTGGATGATGGAAGGGAAAGTTGCACAGGGTCAGCTAATTCCTTTCCAGCTACCAGGGGAGAAAATAGATACTGGTCTTCCTTCACAGAGCAATTGGGCAGTCCTGCTGCAAGCCCATCAAATCAAATGACTAAACCCATGGAAACTTCAAAGGTTTCATTTTTAAATGACTGCAAAAGAAAATCAATCATATAAAAGGGCAAAATAAATAATAAATAAATAAACTTAAAAAACCCCATATCATTTGGTAATGATGCTCATTTAGGTAATGCTACATTTAAGCATTTTGTATCCACGTTAAAGCAGATTTGTGGCTTTCATATATACATGCTAGAGACTTGTGGCTAATAAATGATTAGTAAATCATATACCCATTTACAGACGCATTAGAAAACTAATCTACCAGTGTAATAGAAACTAAAATGACATTTGCAGGGATTTTCTCCCACCCTCAAAATCCGTAAATGCAGTCAGGTTGGCAGCTCTCAGTTTGCACTGTAGGCCACGAGTTCTGGTGGGATTGTCCTGCGAGTAACCAGCAGCGGGGTGAGGGGGGAGGGCAAGAGACAAGGGGCATCAGTGGAGTTCATTAGCGAACACGAGACTGAGCGTACACCAAGCACAACGAGTTCCTAATGGGCATGTACATCTCTGCACGCACTGGTAGTCGGACTAGCGAAAAACAGCCAGTAAGAAGTATCTCCAAGATCAAGAGCAGAACTGAACAGTGAGCTCTGTTACTCTTACAAACGATGCACAGAAGTGTTTTGGAGCAGCTTTTGCTCTTGCTATCATTAGGCTTTACTTATGTATCATTTAGGTGTACGAGGTAATCTACAACAGGCAGAATTCGTCAAACACAGCATAATTCCTGTCACGTGGTGCGGAGAGCACAGGAGTGGTGGCAGTTTCAGTACCACAAAAACAACTCAAGAAGGCACCACCTGGGCTCTATGCTTTGACACATGATCCCACCGTCCTGCCCATCGCAACAGCTCACGTGGGTCAGGCAGAAGGAAAGCATCTTCACTCGATGACCATATGCAGAAAGGAAAAGCCCAGTGGGTTTGATCCTGATGTAGTAAGAAAAAGTAACGTCCAAGTTGGAAGTATAATTTAAAGCATGAACATTGTAATTTCAGCATCACCATTATAATTTAAACTCCTCATGGGCTGCAAGCATTCTTTTTGGCTATGGTTAAAACTAGGAGATGAAACAGAAAAAGATCAAATGGAGGGTAAGTTACCAACTAGGAATGTCCAACACGGACAAGATATCTAACTAGTTTTGTGTTGTGTTGATGTGGCAGCATCTAGCGTGCCTTAGAAATCCAACGTGAGCATGTCTGAGGCACCAGAAAACAGTTGCTCTCGGCTGAAAATTCAGACCTTTTTGTCCAGAACGTGGGCTCCTTGGCTGTATCTACTGTGGTG
This sequence comes from Larus michahellis, assembly GCF_964199755.1. Classification (NCBI taxonomy): domain Eukaryota; kingdom Metazoa; phylum Chordata; class Aves; order Charadriiformes; family Laridae; genus Larus; species Larus michahellis. The sequence goes on along the minus strand of NC_133896.1, from coordinate 140,674,389 downwards.
TATCTATTACAGTGCCAAGGAGCATTCCTTGTCCCTGAAACTTGATCATCTGTATTGATAATTTATTAGAACTGTTTCTGGCAAGCCTTCGGCACATCCTAAGATCACAGTCCATGGGCGTGGTTTGGGAGCTGGCAACTTCAGACGCCATTCCCAGGTGGCTCTTTGCCTGCAGCCATTCTGCGCTGGGGGGAGACAGAGGGAAATACCATGGGTGGAGATGGCTCATTGTCTGCCAGCTGCTAAGAACAGTCCCGGGGAGGAGGGGGGGCGGGGGGGGGGGTTAGTCCAGCGGTATGGATGTAGCCATTGCATCCTGAGAACAATGAGCCAGCTGGGAAGCAGTGGAGCCAGATCAAGAAGTTTCATTTCAGATTTTCTTCTTGCCACAACTGACTTTTTTCAGGGAGCCAAATCTCTAAGGAAGAATAGGCTCCACCTTTTCAGTTTGGACTGCTGCATCTACCCTTGGAAGTCAATACATTGATCATTTGTGGTTTAATTAAGTCAAGATGTTTGACTGAATGATGCCACAGAAATGGCTTGGACTTAACACCTATTAGTCAGGCACAGGGAAAGTACACGGAAGATCGTATGGCCATACCTTTTTCCATTTCTTTTCTGCACCCAGCTGAGAACTGCCTGGGCTCTGGCATGTAATACAGGACAAAATATAAAACATTCACTCAGGTGCTGAGAGAAGTCCATCAGGAAATTGTTCATTAACATAGTGCCAGTCTTTTGCAGGATAAAACTTGCTACGGCCAGTCCCTGAGTTCAGTGCATCTCGTAGAGTCAACACGGTGCCCCTTTATATGCTTCTAGTTCCTGTGACTCAGCAGGAGTAGTTTGACAGAGCATGAGAAATCCAAAGCTCAGCCCACGCAAGGCAGAGTCACTGCCCACAGGCTCGGAAAAGAGCTCGAAGGTGGCAGAGTTTGCACTGACCAGCCAACCAAGGCTGTGCATCTGCTCTCTGTTCATGGCTTACAGCTTTTTACTGCTTTTTATAGCAACAGATGCTCTTCGTGGCAGCTTTAGCCACACCAGTGTTTTCTCACCTCTGCTTGGTCAAAAACCCACAGACTTTCCTTTGAGGTGTGAATCTTGCTAATGGCGTCCAGGCTGCAGCCATCTCAAGAGAAGGTCACTGCAATATTTTTGGCAGAGGAGGGAGATACATATTAGATTAAAACTATCTGAAGATGGGAACTGACAACTGGTTGGTGATGGATGTCTTATCAGAAGCATAAAACCAGTGATCTGCAAGAGGGACCAATTACCTTTCCGTATAAATTATTGCCTCTTTCTCCATTTTGTGCTGCAGAAGGCTGAGCTGTGGATCTCAGACTACAAGCAGGCAGGGAGACCCAGCAACAGGCTACAATGCTGCAATTCAGCCTGCTGCTTTATCCAAAATCAGCTAGTTCGGTATATACCTTCAAACATCATTTCTGAGACTTGGATAGAGGTCAGGAAAAAAAAAAAAAAAAAGAATGAGGAAGGATCTAAGGAAGAATGGGGTATTCTTACCTGATTATCACTGGAGTTTTTTTTAGAATTCATCTTTGTGAGCTGTTGTCTTCTATTGTAGAACTGTGTACAAGACTTTAAGGGGTGAGAGGAAACTTTAAATGATAGTAGAGATTAGGAGAAGTACAGATCTATTTTTTTTTCAATTCTGTTTAAATACAGTGGACAACAATAAAAACAGCTGGGGCCACACTAAGAGGACGTACCAGACTGAAACAGGGAAAGGGTAGTAGTTTCTCAAGGTTTCCTTCATTTCTGTTGAGAAACATTGTTTAATGTCCTTGAAGGAAAGACATCAGTGGGTTCAGAGCTGCAGATGGTTGGAGCTAGACGGATAGATGCAGCAGGGATGTGCCTAGGAGAGGCTGGCTGCTGCAACACTAGAGTAACATCACACACACAGAGAGATACAAATGAAACAGCTACAGTACACTCACAATGTCTCATACTTCGGCGAAACGACCCTCAAGCAAAAAAGGATAACATCCAACCATGCAGCAAGGTTGCTGAAAGCTGTTGGGGTCATTTGACGCCCACCCCAGTGTCTGGGCACCTCTTTCAGACTGAAGGGCTCAGGGCAAATGCTTAACTTTGCATACAAAGAGTGAAGGGAGAGGATTCACTCACATCTGTGCTTGGGGACTAGGCATGGCTTTAGGATAAAACATAAAATAATGAAGAGCTATTTTAAAAGTAAAGCTTGCATTGACTCATTTTCATCTGTCCATCCTGTTCTTTCCTACTTACTTCATCTTTTCCGATCAGCAGAGATTACATACGTAAATAAAGTTTCTGGGCGGGAACTGATAACTAGCTTGCCAAACAGATTTGGGTGAAGGCACATTGTAAATATAGAATTGCTGCAAATAAACCACAGGAAGGACTTTTAGAGTCATTTTCCTCTTGCCATCCCTCCTCTTTCACATAGCAAGACACGACATGTTTGCTTTCCTTGTAGCCAGAGCAGTGTATACAGCCCAGTGGCAGCGAGCAGCAGGGGACTTTCTGTGGAAGTCCCCTCTACGAGGCACACAGCACATCTCTGGGGCTCAGGCAGGCGGCAACGAGCAGCATCCCAGGGCGGCTGCAAGGGTTATCGGATTTTTCAAAGCATGGCAGAGGAGCGTGACCGCAAGGGGGTCACTGTGTCACTGGTGACCACAAGAAGTAAAATACGGCAATTTAGTAAATTATCTCTACTCCAAGATAAGCAAAAACACATTTTCACTTAGCATATTCCCTGAAGTCTCTAATTGCTCCTTTCCAGCTTTTTACTAGAATAAACACTTTTGTTAGTAATGTAAAGGAAACAATCTGTCTTTGGGTGTGCTTTTTTGTTTTCTTCAAAGGCCGTCCACAGGGAGGAATTAGCCTGATCCAGAGCTAAACGATGCCCTCATTTGCAGCAGTGCAACCCCACTGACGCCAGAAGCCTTTGATTTCCCCACCTCCCCTGTTCAGGAAGACTGGAATAAATTATTCAAAATGCCAGCCCTCCTCTTTCCTTTCCACTGGTGTGGGAGAAATGGGGTTTGAAGTGGGCAGAGCTGTGAGACCGAGAAAAGAAGGGAAGGGAAAGGTTAGAAACGCACTCATGGCCAGGGTCCATATAAATTAGAATCTGGGAATGAAGAAGCATCCCCTGGATGTCACAAGCTTTGTCTCCAACGGGTTTTCCCCTCCCTCGATGCCCAAAGACAGTAGCGTTGGTCAATAACTTAGCCACGGTGTTGCAGATGACTGACAGCATATGCTTTTGTCCAGAAAAGCAAAGTGTGGCAGCATTACTACCTATCCTTTTAGGTGATCAGTGGAGCAGCTCACCGAGCTAGGATTGCCTATTGACGGGGAGGGGATCATAAATTCAGAAACAAAGTTAGCCACGCCTTAAGACCAAGCAGTCCCACTATATGCTAATTAAAACCTGAAAATATCTCGTGACCTTCATGTAATATTTCTCTATCTAGATCCACTATTGCACAATCTGTTGAACTCCATGTAAAATACTATTAGGACAGTTTCTGATGAATTACTAATATGTTCTAATAAAAACTTGTTAGTATGTTTACATTGGGCTTTCTGTTGATAACAATTAAACAGGAAAGCTTCTCTCATCCCATTGGAACTGAGGGCCAAATCCAACTTCACAGTTTCCTGTTTGTGTTCCTTTTTTTGTTCTCTCATTGCTCCCAGCTTTACTAAAACCATATTCTTAGGTGAGTGCTACTGTAAATGCTTTTATAGGTATTGCTAATGACTCACCATCATCCCTCCCAACTACCCAGCTGCACCTCTACTGGCATTACAAGAGAACTCTAAGGCAAATGAAAAACAAAACCAACACTGGAAAAATAATCAGGTTCTGATAATTTCCCTTCTTTGATTTCCTTTCTTTTTGCATTTGTCAGAGTACTGCTATATACTTCTGCCAAAGGGGAGATGTGCTGTGGATGGAAAAAATGCAACCAGGCTGGGAGGAGATAAGGTATATGCAGCATCTGCTCACAACATGAAGCCAACCCTCAGCAAGACTGCTTTCTTACATCCACGCTCATCGCAGTGCTACCTGAAGTGTCTTTGGGGACTTGCCACCATGGGACTGCTTCCTCCATCTGACCCTAACTGAACACAGCTATATGTAAGGAGGTTTAAGATGCAGCATAGTCCATAACCAGCTGCTTTGCAAGATCAACTAACAGGCATTTATTTCCAGTTATATGATGCCTCTGTAAACAAGCATGCTGGGAAGCATACAGCATAAGCAAGAGAGGAGAGAGATGGAGAAAGAGGTAAAGAGAGCTTGGGAAATGGGAGTTTGGAAAGGAAGGGAGATGCAGAGAGGCAGAATCATGCAGAAAAACTGTCCATCATTTCCCTGAGAGAGGGATGCTGCTCAGCAGCAGCCACTGATCCTCATGCGAGCAGGCAATCCAGTTACTGCTTGCTGAAGGAATCTGTCATCAAGCAGGCAAATATGGAAAAAAAACCACAAAACTTTGTACCTTGTTTTTATGTAAGCTTTTGGAGGTTTTTTTTTAAACAACCATGTCAGAGCCCTTGCCTGCAGGCTATTGTTGTCCACAGTGACTCTCCATCTGTCTTGGATGCACACAGGGAAGAAACCACATTCATCATTATTGATTACTTTTGGTCTTGAAGGGCTTTGTAATGGAAAGGCCGATGTCAGTGTAAGACAATAGATATGGTGAGACCTTCCCCAGGCTTCTTTGTTTAGGCTCAGCGGGTGCCTCAGGCGCTTTGTGTGAATGTCTAAACCAAACATCAGTCAGAAACCTGCCATGTCCACGGGATACAAAAAGCTGGTATCTCAATGCCTGAGAGAATTTCACAGCCAGGGTCAAGTTTACTTTGAAGACTATGTTGTGAGGGGAGAAATGCCTTGGATCTTTAACAGGACAAAAGTCAGTGTTGTTCATTTGTAGGGTCTCTCATTGTCTTAAAAATAGAGATATGATCCAGAGCTGTGCTGCAGCTGGGACTTTTACATTATGAACTGTCACAAACACTGGAAATCACCTATAATCACTGCTTGGTTGTAAATCTTCCCCATAAAACCAGTGGGCCAAACTACTCCTGTCGAGAAAACCCACAATACTTCAGCCTATAGGAACATCCTGGGATACGGAAAGATGATGCATGAAACTAAAATGCAATAGCAGTACCAATTCCTGTTCACATTTTTGTGCTATCTGCTGTAAGAACCCAGAGAACAGCCATGCCTAGATTCCCTGCATTGTAAACTGATGCAGAATCAAGGTGAAAAGGCTTTACCTTTTGCTGGTTTGCTTCCAAAACAATTACAAAAAGTCATTCCATTTTGTGAAGGCAAAATGAGTGAGAAGCGGGAATGAATATTTAGAAACATATAAAGAAATTAAGCAAAGAGATTTCTTGCATAAATTCAATTCTTTTCTCTTTTCTCTTTTCTTTTCTCTTTTTTCTTTTTCTTTTCTTTTTTCTTTTTTCTTTTTTCTTTTTTCTTTTTTCTTTTCTTTTCTTTTCTTTTCTTTTCTTTTTTCTCTTTTCTTTTCTTTTCTTTTCTTTTCTTTTCTTTTCTTTTCTTTTCTTTTCTTTTCTTTTCTTTTCTTCCCCCCTCATTGTTCTTTATATAAATAAACACAGCACATGTAACTCCATGATCAGTGAAAGCTGACCATTTCTTTCTTTCTGTTTCTGACTTTATCTGAAAATAAAATATGGCATTTTGCTGTCTTGAAATTTCAGCTTAGACAACAGCAAGCTCCAAAGGAGATCCAACAGTAATAAACACTAATGGATAACTGTGTATTGAAGAACTCATCTCTCTCTACAGAGAAATACAAATCATCTAATTAGAAATACAGATCTAGCCCTTGCACACTTCTAGATTATCCGTGTGAGACTGCATAAATACGGTGAGCTTCTTACACAGAAACTAGAGGAAATGTGGATACAAAAAGAACGCTGAAGATGGTAGCCTGGAGACCTACCTCAAGTCTACCTGCAGGTCAGTCAACTAAAAAGCTGTCTGTGGAGTAAAACAGGCTCTCAGTCAAGAGGAAACAACCGTAGTATAAATTTTCTTGGGTTTTGTGAGTTGCACCTTCTAAGCTTCATTTCTGAACAATATCAGTGCACTGAAAAACTCAGGTTTCTGAAGTCTGCACCACCACCCCCAGCAGATTATTAGAAAAATGCAAGTAAACAGTGTTTTACTAACAGCAGCTCCATGACTCAGAATCTCTCCAGCTGGATTCATCAAATGGTATAAAGGCAAACTGACCAGCAAACTTCCCATATTAGGGTCAGTCGCTACATTATGGGAGGCTCTTAGACCGGCTCTAGCCCCCCATTCAGATGAGGGATGTGCCTGCCTCTCAGAAGACAAAAAAGGGAGCTGCAAAAATGGAGAGGTAGTTCAGTAGCCATTTAATAGTGTTCATCAGGGTGTTCTCCACTGTGGCACTATCTACACCATGTTTGGCCAAGTTCTCCCACTCACATAAACCCCACAGTAGTGCCTTAAGCAGTATAAGGAATAAGCGGTGGCCTTGCCTTGAAGCTTAGCTGTTCCTACTCAGGTACTCTGAAGTGCTTTGTGTTACTATCACTGTGAAACTTTCTTGGAAGAGCAGTGAAGCTAAAAACTCCCAGGGCAGCATTTAGATGCTTTCATTCAAGAAAGAAACCCATACCAAAAAAAAATCTCCCAAAGCCCATCTTTACTTGGAAGTCCATAACAACAGGCTGTTTTGCAACCATGCCTACCCAAAAGCCATTATAAGCAAGGCACCTTAACACCTTGGCACTTGCAAGCTGTCATCCTCACTCCAACTATGGTAAATCATAGAATCATAGAATGGTTTGCGTTGGAAGGGACCTTAAAGATTACCTGGTTCCAACGCCACTGCCATGGGCAGGGACACCTCCCACTAGACCAGGCTGCTCAAAGCCCCATCCAGCCTGGCCTTGAACACCTCCAGGGATGGGGCATCCACAACTTCCCTGGGCAACCTGTTCCAGTGCCTCACCACCCTCACAGTAAAGAATTTCTTCCTAATATCTAATCTGAATTTCCCCTCTTTCAGTTTAAAACGATTACCCCTCATCCTATCACTGCACTCCCTGATAAAGAGTCCCTCCCCATCTTTCCTGTAGGCCCCCTTTAGGTACTGGAAGGCCGCTATAAGGTCTCCCCGGAGCCTTCTCTTCTCCAGGCCGAACAACGCCAACTCTCTCGGCCTGTCTTCATAGGAGAGGTGCTCCAGCCCTCTGACCACCTTCGTGAAGCTTCAAAACTTTTCAATAGTAAATGAAAGAGTGCATGGAAACATTTCTGGCCACTGGGATAGGTTTATCTAGACTAATAAGCTCTGAGGATGGCCCATGGCGTAAGTTATGCCCACATCAACCAGCCTTCTCCCAGGCAATTCTAAGCATGGTTTGGGAGCTGGAGGCTCAGAGGGACCTTTCCCAGTAGGCAGTGTGCGTGCAGCCACCCAGCTGTTGGGTGGCCAAAATTTGCTACCATAGATGTGGGCTGTTCTGTGCCAGTTGACTTCAGTGCCCAGGAAGATCTTCAATCCATTTAATTTATTAATGCAGATCTAGCTCAAGGCAGCTCAATCCAGTATGTCATTGGGTTTACCTAACACTCAGGTGTACTGATGTCAGTGCACTGAAGCCACATCAGCACGCAGGAAGGAGGGATAGATCAATAAAGTCAGGGAAAGAGAGTAAGTAAAAAAGTATCTGCATTTAGCCTGTCGCCTAGAGAGCTCCCATGGTCTGGTGAGTGGGTTCCTGTTCCTGCTGAGGAGTTGATTGTGCGTTTTCATCTAATGACTCTTTAATGGATATATATTCCCCCAGAGCTGGAACAGGAAAACAGCTGTAATTGTGTCACGACAGCACAAGCTCTATGAAGCTCCATTTCCATTTGAAGGGAGTAATTTTTAATGATATTTATGAAGGACAAACCACATGCAAGCCATTAATTGCTCCAGTCAATGACTAAAGAAAGTAGCGTATAATTTAAATATACATTTGAAAAAAATTACGGATGAATCAATACTAAATTAATTTTTAACAATAGCAAACTTCCAGGAATAATTAACTGGTTAGGCTGATATATAAGCCAAAGGCTTGTATATCCAAACTAGTGATGGATAAAATTTGAAAATCATTTATAAAATAATTCCCTAAAATACGGATTCAAATCAACTGATGTTAGTAACAAATAAATACTGATTCAGCATATATTTAATCTCTTTAAAGAAGGGGAAATAATTTTTTGTTACAAATAATCTCAGTGATTTAAAATAAAAGGTAAAGCTGCCCAACATCTCCAGAAAGTAAATTAAGTTTTATGTATCGGTTTATTAATTAATTAAGGTAATTCAAGTTTTAGTTTTGGAATGAAAATATAAGCAAACAAACAAAGCAACCCTATGATTTTCCAAATAATAAAAAAACCCCACAATTAACTATTGTACATTTTTCTTTCAAACATGCTAATACAGTTTATGTGATTTTTGGAACATGTGTTCAAAGATATTTTTGGAAGACATAGGAAAACTAAGACATGGTCCACATTAGATGCCATTTCAATATAAACTCAGAAGTTTATATTTGCAGCAATTCCTATTTTTATTAATTAATTATTTTCTGTATTTTTAAAATGTTCTATTCTTAATGTTTTTCTAGTATGATTTTTCTAGGGTGTGGATCAAACTGCAAAGGAGATAAATTGTGCGCTCAGATGTTCACACGTGATTCCTACAGAAAATTGTGTCTGTTGTTATGGCATCTATTATTGTAATGTCAGACACAAATAAATATGATACCCTCACTCTTAAAAGGCAGAAACTCTAAGTGGTAGAAATCTGAGAAAAAGACTAAGAGCCAGAATAGAGCTATCTGCAGACTGAGGTAATGCTAAGGGTTAAGGGAGGGCAGAATCAAATAAGTGAAATATCTCTCAGGACAACTACAGAAGAAATAGGAGGGACCACAAGGTTTCCCAATCCAAAAACACAGCTGCAGTTATAAGACCATCTTTCAGTCAACACTATCTTTGACTCTGGTTTTTTTTTCCCTTTTTTTAAACACCAACTTGAAATCCCTACCTTTGTCAAGACTCAGGCTTGAACATGTTCACCTCAAAATTACTGGAGTGCTGATGTGACAAGATGCTGCTTGGTAGATACAACAAATTGAAAAAATAACATCTAATAGCGTATCTGTGATTTTAATTCCCATTGAAATTGAATACAAGAATAAATGAAATAATTTACTTTTCACATTGCTTACCTAGAATAATGCTAACAAGTGGTAATAACAATTTGTGTGAGCTATTTCAATGTAAAAACAGAAGCAAGATCTAGCTGTACTCCAAGATAATTCAATAACTGTCAATGAGGACAAGAGAATTGATTTTGCTGAGTTTGCCTCCTGGTAAAATTGAAGTACTTTGTCTTCACTGAGTTTTTTCCAATGGTATAGAAAAGCGCATTATCTACCCTGAAGTAAAAATACATCTCTTTCAATAAAAACATTACTTCTGTTTTTTTACGGTGAGTTCTGAAAATTATATATCCTTCTCATGCTTTTCCAGCCATTATATTGATTGCTACTACAAAAAAAAAAAAAACACAACTGAGTTATTTCAGCTGTCACTGTCTTTTGGAGGTTATGAAACTTAAAATAGTTAAACTAATCTTTAGTTTGACCTTTGTAAGCCATCAAAACATTCTTGGAAGCAGCTCTGTTTAACCATTGATGATTTTTAGGTATATTTAAAGTAATATCTGAAAACTGAAGGCCAGTGTCTCCTTTGGGAAGATTAAATTCCACTTCCCACACAGTATTTTCTAACATTTTTAAGCTTTGAAAATAAATCAGTCATTGGCTGAAGAACGTTTTCTTCTATTTATGAAATGAACAAGCCAAGCAAGCAAAAACCATTAGTTAGCCACCAGTTTCTTCATCTGTTTGACCCCCACAATGACAGATTCTTTACTAAGGAATTCAGATATTATATACACTCTCCAAAGCAGCCTGGAGAAACAATTGTGAGAGTGGATGCAGCCCAAAAGCATCTGGTAACAAACCACACTGTGGCGAGGATAATCTACACATTAAAAGCCTTCATTCTGTTAACAAGCTCTGAAGAAAACAAGAAAAATTGAAGAAGGGACCACAGTAGGGCAAGAAGAAGGGAAGCCATCTGAAATGCTGAATATTTTGTTCATATGAACAAATGAATTGCATATTCAACATCAGATATCAGGTAGTCAGGACGCATTCCTGCAAACTGGAAAAAAAAAAAAAGACTTTTAGAGTTGGTCATGTGTGCCGTGATTTAACAGGAAGGAGTGGTGGCCCTTTGCAGAGCGGCAATCTGGAACTGTGGACGTGGTGGAGGGAGGCTGGCAAGGGCTGCAGGCTGATGTCATTGCTGCCTGACAACACTTTCCTGGCTCCCCCTGGTATTCCTCTCGGTATTTCTTGCTGGACTGACTATGTTCCATTTGTCACCATTCCCTGGATTGTGCAGCAACAAACATATGTAAAATTCATTTTCTGATATCACATATTTAACCTTAGAGTGTACAAGCCTGGATGTCCTATTTTGCCTTATTCTAGTGCTATTGCTGATATTATGCAATTATTCCATTTCCCACCCACGAGTGAATTTAAAAGATTTTCAAATAACACCACTAAGCATTTTAAGCCTTGATATATGGACATTTTCAGAGAAGAAGAGGCTAACCAAGAGTCTTGTTCCAAAAGGAGCCTAAAGAAGAAGTGTGATTTATGCCAGAGTATCATAGCCTCACCAGACTCCACTCTGCACTCAGAAACACAATTTTCTGGTTCAGCCATAACCATGTGGTTAGCGATGGGGCAATAAGACAACTTTCCTAACCCTGTGTGCTATGTAAGGTGTGAGATGAGAAAAACAGTGTTCTCATCTCGTCTCCCAAAAAACTACCTGGAAGAGTAAAATTAGGATACAAACTTCAGGAAGGTTTAAGGATTATAAAACATCCCTATTTGCCTTATAGCAGAATTTGCTCTTCTCCAGTCTAAGGCTCCCATGTCTCTTCTTATGGAAGAGAAAATACCTCAACGTTAAACCCTACCTGCGCTGAACAGGAGAAGATATCTTAATGAGACAGATGTTATGAGGAGAAGAGAACTATTTTTTGTCTTTCCTCTCATATTGAAGGATTTAGGTGATACAGTGAAAAAGTAAGGCTACCAGATTTTCATGCATTGTTACTTTAAGCATGTTTCCTTGTATGGTTCATGCTAGCCACGCTTTGGTGATTGACACAGGACAGTCACTTGCCTTGCTCTCAGAAATGTCCTGCAAAGTCATCTGTAGCTTCTAGCAAAGGGTAAACAAGGCCTAAACAATGATTTCTGACAATATGAGTAAAGTAGAAGAAAATTTGCCATTTTAAAGGACAAGTTCCTTTTGTTTATTACCAATAAAAAAGATGTGAAGGAGTAATAGGATAATATTTGATCCAGTAAGACAGAATTTCCATTTACTCTTTGCTCTGTGCAGGTGGGGGGATTCTGTGCGTCAGGACTTGCCAGTTCAAGTATGGTTCAAGGAATACGATTGTTTCTCCATACTGTTCCCCTGTATACACTAAACTTGCCTAATAGTGAGCGTAAAACTGGGAATTTGCTGTCAGGCCGGGTCCTGTGTGCAAGCTGAGCTGTACGTGCAGAGCAGCCATGCGTACGAAGTGGCATGATTTTTGTCAATTTTTGCCCTGCTGTACAGTTCAAATATGGAGACTTGGCTAACAAGTTCCTACTTCTTTGCTGCCCACTATCTCTGCTACACTGATTAAAGCCAGTGTTTTCATTTGGACACCAATTTCTACAGAATCTTCCCCACATAAATCCATCCACCTCAATGAGGCACTTCTCTACTCGGAGAAAAATCAGGAGGAACAGACCCTAAACACATGCACAGCACCTGACACTCTTTGTTCTTTTTTTTCCAGAAATGTTGAAACGTTTTAAATGGATGGATATACTCTGGCTTTTAATACCTAGATGGCCAATGGCAATAGATACTTAATTCAAAAACAGAGGTATTTGTATTTGAAAATGTTGAGCTAGTGGTTTGGAATGTGTATTTATGCACATAGCTATACATGGCCCATAGTGAAACTTCGGAGGAATGTAAGTATAGAGGTTTTACTTGGTAAAATAATTTTCCCTCAGTTTGTATATAGTTACTGCTACAGAGGCAAATTAATTCAGCTTTGGATGGCAGTAATTGGGTTTGGCAGGAATTCTATTAGTGCTGAGTAAGGGAACCTAAAACACTATGTGAATTATCTTGGGTTGAGTTCTGCAGCTCAGCTGCTCCATTCCCAGGTTCCAGAGCTGCATCATTAACACTGAAGAGAGAAAATACAAAACAGAGAATTTTCCACATAATTTGTCCGCAATTAATTAGTCTGATGGCCAGATAATAACTTCAGTAGCTCAGGTGCATCACAGTTTCTGCAGACAGCTTCTCATGTACAGAAGCCTTAGTGCTGAGGCCTCTGGTAGGTAGCTGGGATTTATTCTTTGTACATCAAAGATGGGGTTATCAACAAGCTGGATAGAGCTGTAGTGTTAAAAGAAGTTCGAGGTGGCTGCAGTTTGATGTGGTTGGACCGAGCTTGTTCATTCATTTTGGTTTTGTTTTTAAAAGCAGGAAGAGCACCCTTCAGTCTACAGGTGTTGCCAAGCAATGTTCTTCGGCTGTGGGCAGATATTCGAAGGACTGGTGCTCTAATGGAGCCTTCTGGCCAGCGTGCCACTGCATGACCACAGCTGCTGTACTGGCACAGGGGCTGCAGGTTAATTCAGTCTCAATGGAACGAGCTGGGTCAGTCGTTGCTAACATCACTCAGTTGCTCTGGATTCAGCTGTCAGCCCAGCACAGTCCCATACCTCACGGAACCATGGGATCCTCAGGGAGCCATTGCCTCATCCTGCCTCTAAATTTCTCCTGGAGCTCTCCCTCCTCTTGTCATCCTGGAGACATCCTGGGGCGCATGCCTTGTAGCTGTTTGCCAGCTGAAGATTTTGGTATGTGGCTCGTGAGCTCAGGAAGATATCCTGCCTTGGTCTGAAACAGTCACTTATAGCGGGATCACAACATACAATACAGGCAAGAACAGCTACCACGAGGCAAGCTGGGATGGTGATCCAAGGCATTGGGTCTTACGAGGCGATGTGCACACTCTTATCCCACGGATAATGTCAATAAGCTGCCCCACTTGCATGGAAGGATCACTTTCATTGAGTTCCCTCACAGAAGATGACTTGCTGGAGTAGCCCACATGATGCACCTACCTTACTATGAGGGAACTTCCCCCTGTGGCCCTGCCGTAAACGCATCGCAAGGGGCTGAGAGGTTTGAGTCTACTACCTACAATCATTCTCCTTACCAGCAATGCAGAGCTCTGAAATCACTGTGGTGATCAATACACTACAACTGAGCAATCTAAATACATATCTATTCCAGACGAGTGAACTTGAAAATGTTTCTTGTGACCTTTCTCAAATGCCATTCTTTATCACTGCCAAGTAGAATTCCAAGCAGTTTAATCAGGGGAGGATTTGGAGCGGTGATGGATGTATTTGGGGGTTATTATTATTTTTCAGCTTTGCGGATTTTTTCTGGACAAGCTGAGCAATGTTCTTGAAGACTCCTAGATGTCTGATCAACTCAGAAAGTTGTTTCCCTTCTCCACATCATTCTCATCATATTAAAGAAGTTGCAAGTGGCTTTCTGTTTTATTCCAGTCCAGTGGCACACATTTCGTCTTGTCACACAAAGCACCCAAGGGAAGGCACGCGAGGTGGTGAAGGAGGAGAGTGAATTTACTGCGCTTTGCCTAAGCCCACAGGTAGGTTATGCATGTCGTGCTTACTGGGACGTGACCCAGCACGGCGCTGAGGTGAAGCAATTTAACAGGTGGTAGAACTGCAGCCATGTGAAGCAAACACTGTACCAGTGATTCCAACTTGTGTTTGCACGCACAGGTGTCCTGATGGTTAAGCCCATCCATTTCAGGGGGCACTCCTGGTCCTAAGCCCCTTCACTTATCAAAGATAACAAGCAGAAACTGTGAAATGAAAGTTAGAAGTTGATCGCTATAACAGCCCTTCTTATAGACAAATTGCCAATGACACCCTTTATCTGTCTTCATCAGCCAAAAAGAACAAAGCCAGTTCCAGCCGTGGCTTCATCCCGCATTTAAACAGCCACAAATGCTTTTTCTACCAGCCAGCCATCAGACAGGTATTCCACCCCACAAACCTGAGAGAGAATAGCTGTTTACACATAAAGCGTGCCTCTTCTCCCCGTAACTAATCGGCGCACAACCACAAGGATGCCTTTGGTATCCTGAACTCCAGATCTGAGCCCTGTGGATGTCAGTGAACACACTCCTGAGACACAGCATCGCTGTGCACTCACAGCCAGGCCACTGGGACGCTCCCAGCTCCCCTCTGCACGTCGGTGCCGGGGCAGTCTTTTTTGTGGAAGGAGATGTGGGTGCCCTTCTCCACACTGCAACTGTTTTTCTGAACCCTTTGCAGGTTTTTACAGCAGGAAGGAGCTTAGTGAGCCTCTCTTTTTTAGTCTCTGTGCGCCTCTAGGCTGAGGCAAGGCACTTCAGGTTGTAGGCAGGTAACTCCAAATGCAAAGTGGCTTCTAAGGTATCTTTTTTTTTTTTTTTCTCCTTTGACTTAATTCAGAATCCCAGACTTGTTAGGCATTTAACAACCTAGGAGACAATACATGCTTCTCAGCTGATGCTATCAAAAGCAGACAGAGAGACAATTACTCTAGAGCACTGGGAGCAGCGTTATTGTTTAAAGATAGTGTTAAGAGGAGCCTGCCATGTGAATTCTGTTCTGATCATGTCAATCAGTCATTACTCTAGTAGAGAAACCCTGGGAGCTCTGTTTGTGCCACCTGTTTCAGGAGGACTTGTCTTGTACAGTATGCTGTCCTCCTCCTTGGCTACTGTAATAGAAGGCATATGAAGTTGAACAAAAATTAGGGAAAAAATATTTACCTTATCTATCTTGTTCCCTCTTGGAGACAGAAGGGAAGGCCATGACAGTGAGGAAAAATGCATCATGCTTATATAAGCCTTGGTAGATCCTTAATTAGAAAAATCAGTGTGATTCAATATCACGGTCCATGATGCGCTTCCCACTTAGAGTCTCACTGGGAGCCATTGGCTCCAAATGAACAGCAGCAATTCTGCTGAGCCAGAGAGGAAGAAAAAGTCTTGAGAATAATGCTAATGAAATACTTTTAAAGGCATTTGTATTTCTTAAGCAAACAAACACTTTTTGGGTGACTAAGCTTTTAAACTAACTGCATAATAAATTGGAGGCATTTTACTACTAGGTAAAAAAGAATTGTTGTAGAGTTTGTGCTGTTTTCACGGCTCACGGCTCCGTGATCCCTGTAAATTACAAAAGATGGGCAAAATAATTCTTTTCTTGTAATATTAATCCAAATGCAAAGAAGCACCTAATCAGTGAGAAACATGTGAAGACAGCTTAGTAGAGATGGTCTTTCCAGAGACAATGGAGTGAAATCCAGCTTCCTCTATTTGTGATTGACACTTAAAAGAAAGATTTTAATCGAGGGGTATTTTTGTGCAGGCTTTTTGGTATTTACATTGAGAACATGTCTTGAAGAGCTTACTTGTAAGCATGCAAAAGGAAAACTTCATCTTGCATCAAGTTCTTCATGTCTGGTCACCCTCTTCAATCATGAAGCTAGCTCTCAATGTTTAGATTTGCATTGTATGTAGTATGTAGTATGTAGTGTGGAGCATTCTAGCTACAGGAAAGTTCTCCACCTATGTCTTTTTCTTCTATTTTTACAACAACAACTGCCAACCTTATGCACTTCAGACAGACTAAGAGAAATGGAAAGGTTTTTTTATCCTCTTGTGAATCATAAAAAAAGTAATTTCCCAAACACCAGGTAAGTATCACTCAAACTTTTACAGATGGATAATAATGTATGTGGTATTTAGGGGCCTAGCGTTTAAAAGATCTCCCATACGTTTTTTTTCATAATATCTTTTTGAAGTGAAAATTATGTTTTGCCAAAACCATACTTTTGTCTGCAAAGTTCTGGACTTTTTCAGTGTTCTCCATGCATCTATCAAATCTAGAAATATCCATTTGTTTTATTCATACCCTCCACTTTTTTCTTTCACCAGAAGGAATTTGCATTTGCAAGAGAACAAATGAAACCTAAGTTTTCCCTTTTCCCCTCTGATTCAGAGAGCAAAAGAAAAAGTAAAGAAAACAGAATGGTCTTTATTGATTAATGACTCATTGTAGATATTTTTTTTGTGCACTCTTGGAGTAAATGCATGAGCTACAGAAAAAGGTGGGTTAAACTAAACCGTCTTGTAGTCAATGGAAAGCCCAGGTGACCTGTGCAATGGTTACAGACCAAGAGCAGCTACCGTGATTTAAAAGAAATTTCACGTATCAAACAAATCCATTTTTGTTCTCCGAGGCTGCAAGTTTCATTCAAAAAGCAAACAGGAAGATTTCATACTCTTAGATAATTGCCCAGCACATGATTTCTTATTACCCTTATGCAATTCTATATTAACTACAGGAAAAATGCAATTGCTGGAGCACACGTTAAGTTGGATAGGGACTGGCTGATTCACAGATCTTTAAAAACTATCAGGGAAGCTGCAAGTGCAGAATCATCATATTCGTTGATCGTAAGTTCAAATCGAAATTTCATTAATCGTTAAGTTCAAAATTGCTGATAAAATATGCAGGTATCAGGAAGGTTAGAAGAGCAGTCAGAGCAATTTGTCTGCCCTGTACACCATGCCCAGTCAAGCAAAACGTGTTTTCAAAACAAAAGCTTGGGCAGCTGGGAAGAGAGAATGGAGATCAGCCCTCCGTGATGGGGAACTGCCTCGGGGCTCTACAAGACAGCTAATTGAGCAGAACAGCTCATATTTAAAAGCATAAAAGATTTTTGGATGAAGAAACGGGGAAATAATACCGGGTGGCAGAGATGGTACTCTCTCCGCATATGTCATCAGTGAGCTCACTGCTAGAACACCGTGTCCTTTGGGGGAATCCACACTTCAAAAAAGGAGGCTGAAAATTTGCAAAGGGCTTTGGGGACAATGGTTAAATCAGGAAAATACAGCTGTTAGATGGAGACTGAAGAAACTTAATCTATTTAAGTTTATGCAAGAGGTTAAGAAATTACTTGATTACAGACTACGTACATTTACAGTGAGGAAGAGATTTAACAAAAATAATGCCTGATGAGACACAGTAGCTGGAAGATGAAATTCAACAGATTTAGCATTGAACTCTAAAGTTCAGCGAAGGTAACAAACCACTACCTATTAGATGTATAACTGATTTTCCATCACTTAAAATTTTGAGGACGAAAGGGAATGTGGGATCCGGTTTACCTCACTTAGCCACATATGAGTATGGCACTGCTGAAATAAAAGGGAATGAGCCCAGAAATAGGCTTCTGCTTGTTCACACCACCAGACCCTTACCTCGCTCCCTGACCCTGCTTTGGGCTGCTCCAAGTAGCTCTCCCTGAAACAGCACACACTCATCATGGCCAGTTCATGGCCACAGAGACGCACACTCCTGTGTTCTGCAATATCCTCAGTAGAGAAATTGGTACGACTTCCCCAACGGTGATGGCAAACCTACCTCAGTTGAGGAACAACTACACAGAACAAATAAATCCACCCGTCTCAGCCTCGTTTCCCTTACCTCTGCTCATAGTAACGCTTTCCCCACTATTTTATACTGCTGCACCTTTCCCAGTTTCAGCTTACTGCACATAATATGCCAGTTCTGGCTACCTCCTTGCAGCTGTTCTGTCAACCATTCAGACGCAACCAATTTAGGATGATTTCAAGTGCTAAATAAAAATGCCTCTGCAGCAGGGACTCTGATGCGGTAAAAAATATTGACTGATTATATATAATGTATTATATTATATATTATCCTAGTATTATAAATTATTTGCTATGTTTTATATCTGTTATATATTTATAATTGTATTTATATGATGTATAAGATATACATATAGTAATATACATATGTAATATAATGTGTTAAATAAAACCTGCCAAGAACCCTTTCTCTGTGGCAGGAAACATGGCTCATCTTGTGTTTGCACGGTATCAAGAGAGCATTTCCTTTAATGACTAAAAATTTATTAATGATCTCTGAATCAGCCAAAGCCTTTGCAAGTAAAAGTGTAGTATCATATCATATCATTGCAAGGCTTCTTAAAAGAATTTTTCTTTGAAAAATACAAGTGTAAAGGAAATATATTTAGAAGCCTGTAGATTGTCTAAAATTACAGGTAAATGATTTTTACATGCTTTTCTTTTTAGTCCATTCCCAGACGCCTGCTGGTCCTCCCATGAGCTCCATGAATACTCATCACCAGTCATTCACGTCTGACCCCTACACACTGTACTGTACCATCATTAATGTTTCTACGCAAATCATCTTGATCTCAGGTGGCTATTAATCCCAAAGTCACTGACATAACGGATCGTGAGAACTGAAACTCAACTCTTTGAACTAGCACGGGGCCCTTAATCTTCCGGCTGACACGCATTGTCCTATAATTGCTTCCTCCAAGAGACGATAGCCTATCTTGTGAGTCTATACATTTAGATATATAATTGGTGGGTTGTCAGTATGACGGGGCAGGATATTGGAATTTGTGTTTCTAATTGTTTAAGGCAACAGGCAGGATAATAATTCATAACACGGTAGGGATAGTAAAAGTCAGCACATATTAGTTACCAGAGGTGGCTGACTGTCAGGGCTGGCTGGAGTATTTTATTCCATTTGTGTTATGGCAGATACATATCATGACAGAGAAATGTCTGGAATGCCTCAGCATGCACAACTTCCATTCATACCACCATAGAGTGTCATATAATGCAGACCTCATTTCTCACCAAATAATTGTAAAGTGCTCACTAGCATCAACAAAGCTCAAATTCACAGGCATAAAGGTATAAAAATCCCAAAGTAGCAAATATCTTCCCAGCATGCAAACAATACTTGACATAGCTGGCATCTTTAATTTTGTAACACCTACATCTGATTTACAGGAAAGTCTCTTCTGCCTGGGGAGCGCTCCATCCAGTGGTGATGCCTGCAGTTTATGATCAGTTCTGCGGCTCATGAAACAACTGAGGAAAGGTGGTGTCCTATGAAATTGCATCCTTCTGTTTCTTTACTCCTCCGTCACTTATGCAATAGCCCAGTTCTGCCTCTGATGTGTTCGTTGCTGTCTCCTCACCATCACCCTGAGGAAAGTGCCAAGGCAGTGCTGGCTGGGGAGCGCAGGGGCACAGGCTGGCCGGCCAGTTGGCTGAGGTCTAGCTGCCTTTCCTTTTGCAGTAGCACAGATGTGTCTCACCTCCTCCCAGAGCAACAATTTCATAAAAATTGAAATATCATAGAATCACAGAATGGTTTGGGTTGGAAGGGACCTTAAAGATCATCTAGTTCCAACCCTCCTGCCCTGGGCAGGGACACCTCCCACTAGACCAGGCTGCTCAAAGCCCCATCCAGCCTGGCCTTGAACAGTTACAGGGATGGGGCATCCACAACTTCCCTGGGCAACCTGTTCCAGTGCCTCACCACCCTCACAGTAAAGAATTTCTTCCTAATATCTAACCTAAATTTCCCCTCTTTCATTTAAAAACTGTTACCCCTCATCCTATTGCTCCACTCCCTGATAAAGAGTTCTTCCCCATCTTTCCTGTAGACCCCCTTTAGGTACTGGAAGGCTGCTATAAGGTCTCCCCGGAGCCTTCTCTTCTCCAGGTTGAACAACCCCAACTCTCTCAGCCTGTCTTCATAGGAGAGGTGCTCCAGCCCTCTGATCGTCTTCATTGCCCTCCACTGGACCTGCTCCAAAAGGCCCACGTTCCTTCTTGTGTTGAGGACTCCAAAGCTGGACACAGTACTCCAGGTGGGGTCTCATGAGAACAGAGTAGAGGGGGAGAATCACCTCCCTCGAACTCTTGGCCACGCTTCTTTTGATGCAGCCCAGGATGTGGCTGGCTTTCTGGACCGTGAGTATACATTGCATACATATGCAGACTGTAACGACTCTGAGACTGTTACCCCTCTGACAGTTTGGGGCTAAAACAGACAAAGATTTAGTAAGATAGGAGGAAAAGAATGGGAAGAAGTTGGACAGACAGACACTGTGATTGCATTAGTCACATTTCCTTCAGAAACCATGCTAGTAATTTTATAGGAGTGCAAAAAGAGGCGCAAAAAATATTCCTTGACTGTAGAATTTGCCTTACCAAGACACCTGCAGAGCTTGCTCTGCTCAGTTTATCAAAATAGAGACTTAGAGGTAACATGGTTACAGTGAATAAACGCTCTCACAAGATGAAAATAAAGACTTTTTTTGATGCAGTAGAATAAACTGTAACAAGAATCAATAGTTTCAAGCTGTAAAGACAGATAAATCTGAAGAAATAAGCAGGTTAACAATGAAGATGATTAATTTCTGGCACGTAGTGGGCAAGTTTTGGGTTCAGTATCCCTCAGTGTGCTCAGATGGGGCACTGGTGACTTTACCATAGGACATGATTTGGTCAGAGACAACATGCCAGGCTCAGTCTAAAGACTGGCTAAGTAATAGTTGAGAGTCCAAATCACTGAAAATGTCATTTTGGATGATCTTATGGATCTTTTGGACTTTAAACGTCATTGAGTAAAAAATTAAATGCCAAGTTAAAGATGTCTGAAATGAAGATATATGATGTGACAACCTTCAGTTATAAGTACAAAGTACACACCATTACTGAATTATAGTAGCACGTCTTCCTCCCTTTCTCCCTTCTTGCTGAACTGTCATTTACAGGGATTCATAAACTGGGTAATGTATTAAAAGCCTAAAGTTTTGGACACATTAGCCATAGAAAGACTCTCACAAAGGTCAGAGCGAACATTGCAAGAAAGCCCGTACCAGAACATAATTTTTCTGTTGTAACAAATCATAATGCTGCAGCTTACAATAGCAATAAAACTGCAGTGCTTATAAATCACTGCATAAAACAGAATGATTTTTTTTTTTTCATGATAGCAAGGCAAGGAATATTTGGGTCCAAACCGACTAAAACAATTCTTTGTTTAAATAGGAAGGAAGCTTGGGAAAAAATCAAGGAAAGCTGGATGCGCTGCGCTTGGAGGGAGAGCGTTATAAGTCACTAATGACAATGTATTATTTTGAATGAGGAGAGGAAAGGGAAAACAGTGACTTAGCAAAGAGATGTTTTAACAATAACACTTTGGAAGTCTTATGAATAGACTCCCGACCTTTCCTGCAAAACACGGAGGCACAAGAGCCCTACAGAGGTCTACATTCATTTCACAAAAATAAATAGTATTAAGGCATTGTTTTAACCCGCCAGAGCAAACACACACGTGAGGATTAGTGCTTCAGTGCTGTACCTCAGGCAAATGCCGCAGAACAAAGTGAAGCATGATGAAGGGGAGATAGTAAGAGGGAATTTCACTCAGTCCTTTCCGACTCTTCTCACTTTAATAAATGGGTTTTCCATGGTTTTGGAGTGGTGAAGGAGAGTTTTAGTTAATACTGTTTTCTTAATGAGGCATGTGTGCTGCAGATTCTTCACAATAAGTCTGTCCTACCTTGACACAGCACACGGTGCCTGTCTGACGTGTGGTACCCTAGATAAGGTGGGGAGCTGCACAACAGTGGAGCTGAATGGTATTGCAGAAATAATGAGCTACATTTCCAGGGGCATGTAAACACCTCAGTCATCAGTACACTATTGCCACGGACCGGCGAGACCACTGTCAGTTAAACAGAAAAGCTTCTCCTGCTCCTTTTCATACATGGGCAGGATTAAACTGTGTAGTCTATGGGACATTACAAACATGCAAAACCTTAACGGACTAGACCAAGATGTTGCAAGCAGTACCTCTTTTTCATGTATACATGTAACTTCCTTGGCCCAAATACTATCAGCTTCCAGAAATTACTGACCCACGTTGCTGTAAAAACGTGACAAAATGTGAAACGGAAATAATTTGCATTGAACTTGCTGCCTACGTTCACTCACGTCTAGCAGCCCACAACACACACTCCAGTATAAGTTGTACAGGCTTTAGCAAAGATATGAATTTTCAAGGTGAGAGAAGCCAAAGCAAGGTGCTATCTGGAATCAGTGATACAGTCCTAGCCTACGCACTGTGTGCTACTACGACCTTTAAAATAAACAAGGGGCCGTAGGGGGAGAGTTTGTGGAAAGCAGTCCATTTGTTTTAACCACAGCTCCCAAGCCGTGCTGGAGTGCAGCAAAGCAAAAGCATCCCTCGACGCGGCACAGAAAGCTCACTGTCAGGAGAGCGCGAGTGACTCGGGCCACTGGAATGGGATACAGCACCTTTCACCTCCGGGTCACCCAATTTCCATCCATTTTCAGATAGCTGGGACTAGAAGTTATTACCATCGGAGGGGCGTTCGATGAAACGAGTCGGTTGTCTCCGCGCAGGCTGGACGGGCCAGCTGCCCAGATCACACAGACCAGCCCCGCAGTTATTACCCAAGACGTACTGTGCTCCCAGGCTCCAGCCATGGCCGTTCAATAATCACCCAAATGGCCTGAAGCTCTGAGGGCCACCAGGCATACACTACTGCCTTCTGTTTCACACAATGACAGGCATGTTCACCCACTGAGAAAGAGACAAAGACCTTCTCATGGCCCCTTTGTTCCTCAGTTCTTTCTTCCTTTAGAAAGAACTGCAAGAAATGTTGTCCACACTTTTCTGTGATTTTTCTACTTTTGCCAAGCCCAAGCATTGAAAAGTGATTGGCCATGCCACAAAAATCACAAGCATTAAAAAGCATATTCCATTTTATATTGTTCAGTTCTCTTTTGATTTTTGCATTTGGTTCATATTTTCAACTTCTTTTTCTTTCGTTCTTTTTTTTTTCTTTTCCTTCTTTAAGGAAGAATTTTGAGATACTCATACTCACACGGATCCAGAAACACAGCCTTCAAGGATTATTTCAGACATTGTGATTATTTCTTCATAAAAAATAGGCGCTGGCAACACTGTACGCTAGTGCTGATTTAACACACTGATACTCATTCCATGCACAGTGCAAATGTCAGTAACTGGCTCCCAGTGGAGCTCAGAGGAGGTTGGTTAGGATGGAGAATCAACTATAACACGCTTGGTTCGGGGCCAGAGAGACGAATATTGGGTCTTTGTCTATTGCAAGTCTCACAAAAGGCGCTGTAAAGAAATTAAGACTCTCTGGTACAAACTCGGCAGAGCTGCGGTCCCAGTTGCTTCTTACCCCTCCCTGCAGAGGCAGTTGGAAGCTCAATCTTTGTGCTCTCTTAGAGAGCGTAAAGATCCCTTGATCATTTCACAAAAAAAATATTTCGCACTTTTTGTTTTGACTCTGAAAGTTAATTTTCCCCTTCGGGCCATTATCCACCCTACAAGAGGATTCATATAAAATATTACGGCAAAGAACACCGTGTCTTCAGAACATCAATTTATTCTTGCATTTTCACATACGCCATTCTGTTTATTTGCCCATTATCTGCTTCCTCCATGCCCTTGTGCTTCCTGTACTTCCAGGCTGCCCACTGCAGCTGCCCAGTGTGGCTGGCCACCGGCCAGCACCACAGCAACTGGCCAAATCAATCACTTCAGCAGTTTAATCACACCCTTCCTCTGGTTTTCCCCCTTATATCAAGGAAATGGCCTGCAATTCTCATAGCTGACATACTCAGGAATGAAAATCTAATCACTGCCCAGTCGAGCCGTAACAGGACGGCACTGGACCTTTCCACAGAGCAGCCAGGCACCGCAGGGCACTGCAGCAATACACCGGGGTAGCAACCCCACTCCTGCTTATCTGGTAATCCAAGGTCCCGCCTCAGCACTCCTCTGACTTCGAGCCCTGCAAGCTGTTCACTGGAAGCTTTGTCTGACATCAGAGTAGGCAAAAATATTTCACCTCCCTTTTGACTCCAGAAACACGCACTAGGCTGGAACTATAAAAGGCTTTAGGCGCTGGATCCTAGGAATGGCTGTCATAGTCTGAAATCCCTACCCAGTGTTAAGCGCTTAGAAATTTAGTTTCATAATATGCAATACTCGGCAGCGAAAAGCAAAGAGTGAAAAGAAGGATGCGGACTTTTCTGCCGACCGGCAAGAGATGGTAGTGCGGAAGAAAGATTCCTCACACAAAGACTACAAATAGGCTTGGACACCTGTTATTGCTTTATACATGCATATCTTAACTTTTTAAAACATGGCTCAAGGAGGAGCTGCTGCCATTCACCTTTAAGCTCCTTGTGTGCCACCAAGGCAAATGGCATTCAGAAGAACACCTGGCACTTCAGAAGACATACCTTAGCCACCGCCTTACGGACTCTGTTGGGTAAAATGAAAGAACAAAGATATTTAACCCTTTTGAAGCTGGGCATGAAGGCAGGAATGTAAGATTCAAAGGATCAGAAAGAGCATATATTATCAGCAAACCTGCCACCGTAATGCGCGAAGAACTGAGTTTTACAGGCTCCAGTCCTGGCTCCCAGGACTCTGGGTGCATTTGCTGATAGTGACTGGAAATAATAATGGAAACAAACATCTAAAGCATTATATGGATTTTTTTATAGATCACACGCACAGTTAAGTGTCTACATTGAAATTTAAGTCTCGTGTGTCTGAGCCTCAGTCAATAATAGGCCTTGTATTTATCACCATATTACACATGAAGTATGCATTAATGGGTGTTTATGTGCTCTCTAGAGGCTTGAACAAGCATCTGAGCCAAAGTTGCTAGGATCACTGATTTTTCAGCGCAGCACCCTGTTTGAAATAATTATTTCAGGGTGATCCAAGACTTGAATGTTTTTTTCCTGGTCTTTCTAAAAAATGCAAAGAACTAGATTTCTAAGGGACTTAGATAATGCTTAGAAAGTTGAGGTACCGTTAATGACCTTCTCCTGGGATGCAGGACACTTTGGTTTAACTCTTCCTGCTGCCTGACAGCTGAGTTGGGGCAATCAAACCCTGCTGATTTGAACAAAACAAACAAACAAAAAAAGCACACTAAACTGTGACCCCACTATGGGAGATTAGATTCTTCTTACCTAGTTTTACCTGAACTGCTTTGTCTTTTGAGACCCACTTATTGCTTGTAATAATAGTTAGATTATTTCTTTTATTGTACCAGAACTGCTTGAAGCTATATTCCTTTTTCTAATAAAATAAAGCTTTAAATATAGCAGATTATTTTCTCCACCCTGTCTGACATGAGCTATAATCTGATTTTTTTTTTCTCCCTTTCATGAACACCATCTGTTTGTGACCATTAAAATCCATTTTCTATGCTGAAGGGATGGGAATTCAGAGGGATGTGTTCAGCCACTGTCCAAACAGTACTGTCATTCCTAAGGGATCCATTACAGTCTGACACACCCAAGTATTTATGAGCCATAAACCGCCTGCCTAAAATGGCGATTCATCACCCCGTGCATGGGAGACACTGACAATGACAGATCATGTTGTAGTTGTGAAGGGAGGTGTGGGGGGTTATGGCTTTTAAGAAGATTTTTTTTGAACCGGCAGTGTTATATAGCATCAGGGTTTTTCCCACTATGGCACCTCGTTTCCAAGCCATTTGCTCCAACAGTTCTCACAGCCAATGTTAAATTAACAGATGTCTTGGAACTGGACCCCGAATGAGACAGCTACAAGGTCACCGCTTCTTCGCATCGTTGTCTGCTCTGGACTCAGCACTCACTTGGTGTCAAAGCGGAGCGTCCTGCGGCTGTTCTTGGTGCAATGCTCCCTTCAGAGCTGGTTGAGGGACAGGGTGCAGCTCCCACCCCTGCGTGACCGAGCGCCCTCCTCACCGCATCCAGGTGCAATGACAGCAAACAGTCACATGAACGAGATTCCTACAGGCTTTTTTTTTTTTTTTGCCTGTTCTCTCTCAGGCAGATTGTATCCCCCATTACAAAAGTGATGTTGTTAGGAAACTGATCAGAGAAGCATCTCTGTCTCTGAGGAAGTCAGACAAGGCAGCAAATGGGGTTTTTCAGCTAAAATTTAATACAGAAGACAGATAAATTCAAGACTTTTGCTCCATATGGCAGGTGGAGCGTATCACATAGTTCCCTCACCCACATGAGAAACTGCATAAGGGAACAAAGAAAAAGAAATACAGATGCTGGTAAGAAAACATAAGGACTGTCTTGTATAAAAATTGGTTACGAACGCTTCTGAAACATTGTGAACAGACTACTGTAAAATTTAGGCAGAATTTATATACCAACACCCAAAAAATCACAACCACTGTAGAAGCCATTTTATTTTTTTACTTGCCAGCCTAATATTCTAGCACTGTGCATGCCCAGATAAGCAACCGTCTTGGCTGAGCTGTGGTTCTCAGCGCCTACCACCCTTTGGAGATTTACAAAGGAGGCTCCCGCTGTTTACGCTCCCCGGGGGACCCAAGCTGACAGGCACGCTCAGCGAACACCAGCACACATCGACTGCATTTTGTTAAGCAGAAAGCACCATAGACACAATTCTATTTCATTCAAAATAAAAAAAAAAAAAAAAAAAAGACTGTGAAAATTAAGGACAAGCTGGAGCAGGAGATTTTAATTCTGGTCCCTGATTTAGGAACTGCTGTGCATTGAATAAGGCATCAGATGACAGACACACACAGACACTTGGGACTGAAACTGCACTGCCCATCCCCATCCCTTGCTAAGTGTTTTCACTAGTGGATTGCAGAGCCTGAACTACAAAGCCTGTTCCCACGCGCTCCTCCTTTCTCAACCTTCAACTGCTTTTACCACAGTGGGACAGCCCCAGCCATTCCCCCCGCCTCCCAGTGGCAGCCTAGGCATTCCACATCAGGCCCCAGCTCTCCCATTTTCCAGGCAAGCTCTCCAAGCAAGTAGGGAGATGCTGTATAAATAAACACCATTACCTCTGGTTACTTTGAAAATAAATGCATGATTTTATCACCTGCATCCAGTGGGATGACTTTAACCTCCCGCTGAGTCCTGGTTTGGTCTGAGCACCCTGCAGGGTAAGTGAGCTGGCGATAAGTGCACCTATGCTTCATAGTGCCTATCAGCTAACTTTCAAGTACCTTCCCACTTAATGCATGGTTCTGATTGCCATCTCCAAGCACCTCCCCTATTTCCTGTACATTCAATTTAGGTGCCCAATTCATATTGATAAACCCCAGGCCCAAAACCAGGGGCCTAAGAGCATCACCATTCTTCAGCCTAGTAGTGGGTCTGAGCCTTCAGTTCCTTATGACTGTACACCTTAAAGACAAACAACAGGATCATCTTTATCAGACTGTTAGTGAGATACCACTGAAATGGGAGCATCCTAAAAGCCAAGGAAAAAGAGACAAAGAAAGACAAAGCACACAAGGCTCCTTCATCAGACTAGAGGGAAAAATGTTTGCTGGCCTGCTGCAGTCAGTTTATATCCTTCCGTAAGTACTGTTTTGCCATGCTCACAAGAAATATGGATCACAGAGCAGTTTATGCATTTTGCTTATAGTTTAGTATATCAAATTGTTGAAAAAACAATGTAGAAATTTTCTCCCTATTCTTGAGTTATACCTCTTGGACTAAGGAATTACTATAGACTTCTACAGTAGCTGAGCAGACTTTTCACCTGTATTATAAGAGAACAAAATGCTGTATGCAAGTAAGCCTTCGTAAAGAAGAGCAACGCGTTCCTCGTTTGCTCCCAAGCACTACAAGCTCTCTGGTTTTCTCTGCTGCATTACGCAAATGAAGAAGAAATAAGACCAACTTACACAGTTTGGTTCTAGCTTTAAAATTTCTCCAGTTCAGAGGTTTGGGGGATTAACCCAGCTATTAATGAGGCCATTGAGCTTAGGTAATCGGAAAACTACTACAGTGCATGCTAATCTTAACAAATACTATTCAAGGGCAGAGTGTAAATATATTGATTAAAGAGTCAGCAGTTAAAAAAGCAAAAATCTGCCACCTCACAAAACATGCAAACTCTTTGCTTTCAGGGGCTTTGGCCAAAGATGTAAACAAAAGCCTGGAGGAATTCGCATTAAAAATTGTGCCTTTTCTTGGCACGCTTAGTACTGAGACAGGCTGACATTCTCATACTCGGGGAAAGGCGGCGGCTAGCAAAGCTTGTGCCTTTCTGGTTTTTGGCTGGCTGACAACGCCCACGCTGAGAGGGCGTACGACGGCCGGCGGCGATGGCTGCCGAGCGCCCCTCGCTGCGGCGGCTGACGCGGTGCCAGGTTCGGGACGGAGTGAACGGCTGGAAACTGTCGCTGGCTGGAGTGAGGAGCAACCTTGGGGGTTGTCCCCGGAGCGGGCGCACCCCTCCTCGGCAACAACAGCCAGGGCTCTGGAGGGTGTCTGCCGGATTCTGCGTATTACTGGTAAATTCAAGGGAGGCCATTGACTGCAGAAGAAGGGCTTAATGTTCTTTTTATCGCCCGGCTGTGCCTTCCCTTCAGTGGCAAGCTCTGCTCACCGCCCTGCGCGGACGCCGACATCTGCACATGCGTGGGCTCATACAGCCATTTGCGTCCGTCTCCGCAGGGTGTCCGTGCATGCGGATTTAGCTGGCTACCGCCCCCCACAAAATGCCCCCGGACGCGGTACAGCCGCCGCTGGGGGAGGCGGCGGCCCCTCCCCCTCCCTCTTGTACCCCGCAGGCACCGCCTCCTTTCTCTACCCCCCCCCCCCCCCCCGCCCCCAAGTCCCTGACGCCGGAATGACAGCGACACGGAGCAGGTCGCATCCCTGCTCGTACCGAGGCGAGCATCCCTCCCCGCGCTCCTCCCTCCCCCGGCCTTTCGCCCCTTTCCCCCCGGGCGCAGGGGCGGCTGCCCTTTGTCAAATGCTCCCGGGGGCGCCCTGCCCCCCTCCCTCCACCACCCCCACCCCACTCCCGCCCCTCCTTCACCCCCCTCCACGCCCGGCTCGGCGACACACTACACGCCAGCGGGGTTAATCGCGACAGCGGGGGCGGGCCGGGACGTTGGGCGCCCCCTCCTGGCCGCCGGC
Source organism: Larus michahellis (assembly GCF_964199755.1). Classification (NCBI taxonomy): domain Eukaryota; kingdom Metazoa; phylum Chordata; class Aves; order Charadriiformes; family Laridae; genus Larus; species Larus michahellis. Next base: position 140,645,140 of record NC_133896.1, on the reverse strand, counting down.
GGCGCAGCAGCCGCTGCTCCCGATCAGGGCGGGGCCGGCGCGGGGTGGGGGGGGCGCTAAGCGGAGGGGGGGGCACCCCCGGCCCCATCCCCCATCCCTCTCTCGAGGAAAAGTCGCTTCCCGAGGCATTTCCGAGCTTTGGTTTGGTTTTGTTGTTGGTTGTTTGGGTTTGTTTTTTTTTCCCTTCCGCGTTTCCTGTGATCTCGGCAGGGCTTTGCAGCCGCCCGCGCCCCCGCCTGCGCTCACCGCGGGGGACGGCGAGTCCCGGCGGAGGGGAACGGGGGAGGCGGTGGGGGCTGGGGGAGGGCTGGTAGCCGGGGTGTCGCTGGAGGCGAGCGCTGGTGGCGGGTCTGGCATCTGGTAGAAGTGTAGGTGGCGGCGGGTTTCTGTGCCACGGGCTGCTGGAGGAGAGGGAACAGCCTGCAGCAGGAAAATTCGTCGACAAGGAAGAGAGTTTCTCCCCCTCCACGCGCATTTTTTTGGTGTAATACGTCAGCTGTACATCTCATTGGAGAAGAAGGGCATGGGGTGAGGACAACAGGCTGCGTTCCTCACTGACACACGCTCACTGGAATCAGATTTGCCTAAGTCTTTAGATAAAGACAATCTGCCCCTTCCAGGAGGCTGCTGAAACGACAGGGGATCCGGTCTGAGCTTCCGAGTAAAAGCTAGTTTTCCTTTCCAGGCATTTCCTCTGGAGTCACTGAATCCCTGAACAAAGAGCACCAAGATGCTATGAAACACCCCCTTTTCCTTGCAAATAAAAACATCTCAAAAAGACTCTGAGCATCACCTCAGAATCTCGGCTCCGAATATTCCCTTCTTGCTTCGCTATTTGTGCTGCAGAACATCCTCCTCCTCCTCGTCAGAGAGCAGGAGCTGCCATCCCCTTCCTACTGGGAAGAGCCCTCAGGCTGAGCACTATATCCCGGTGCCGCTTCAGTAGGAGACCTAGGAAAGCCTGGGCCAATGCTCCCCAGCTGAGCAAACACAGGAACCCCCTCTTGATGAGGGAAAATGGGAAAATCAGAAGGACAGCCTTTCCCATACCCCTCCCTCACCATAGCGGAAGACAAGTTACACACATATATACAGCTGTGAGCAGGAGCAGGGAAGCAATTTTCTGTGCAGCCACCTATGCCAAGGACACAATTTCAGTGGAAAGTGTCCCTTAAATTACACAGACAATACCACACAGCTACACAGTGCTGTGGATTCACCAAAACAATCTGGCAGTCCCCTGCTTAAGTGGTATCCTCCTGTTTTTCCCCAGTCCAACTCTCCCTTACGTAAAGAACAGAATCACAGAATGGTAGGGGTTGGAAGGGACCTCTGGAGATCATCTAGTCCAACCCCCCTGCCAGAGCAGGGTCACCCAGAGCAGGTTACACAGGAACGCGTCCAGGCGGGTTTGGAATGTCTCCAGAGACGGAGACTCTACCACCTCTCCGGGCAGCCTGTGCCAGTGCTCTGCCACCCTCAAAGTAAAGAAGTTCCTCCTCATGTTTAGGTGGAACTTCCTGTGTTCAAGTTTGTGCCTGTTATCTGTTGCCCTGTCACTGGGCGCCACTGAAAAGATTCTGGCGCCATCCTCCTGACACCCACCCTTTAAGTGTTTACAAGCGTTGATAAGGTCCCCCACAGTCTTTTTTCCAGACTGAAAAGACCCAAGTCCCTCAGACTGTCTTCGTAAGAGAGATGTTCTAGGCCCCCAACAGCAACACCCCAGAGCTATTTGCTCACATGTTCTTGGAGAGGGGGGGATTATTACTGCTGGCGGCCCTCAGAAGAAAAGCATGTTAAGATCTAAGGAGCAAATGAAAAGAAACAGCGGTCATCTGGTACCAGACTGTTCTCCAAGGGTGACATTTTACTTTTTTTTATTATTTTTTTTTTGTTCGGGTTGGAAGGGACCTTAAAGATCATCTAGTTCCAACCCTCCTGCCATGGGCAGGGACACCTCCCACTACACCAGGCTGCTCAAAGCCTCATCCAGCCTGGCCTTGAACACTTCCAGGGATGGGGCATCCACAACTTCCTTGGGCAACCTGTTCCAGTGCCTCACCACCCTCACAGTAAAGAATTTTTTTCCTGATACCCAATCTAAATCTACCCTCTCTCAACTTGAGGCCATTACCCCGTGTCCTATCATAACAATCCTTGATAGGAGTCCCTCCCCATCTTTCCTGGAGGCCCCCTTTGGGTACTGGAAGGCTGCTATAAGGTCTCCCCGGAGCCTTCTCTTCTCCAGGCTGAACAACCCCAACTCTCTCAGCCTGTCTTCATAGGAGAGGTGCTCCAGCCCTCTGATCGTCTTCATTGCCCTCCACTGGACCTGTTCCAGCAGGTCCATGTCCTTTTGTGGTGAGGACTCCAGAGCTGGACATTTTCAAGCAAGTTTTGGTGTGTGGAGTCAATGAGAAGCTAAGATGGGTGGGAAGCAAGCTGACGTGAATAAAGTACACGCAATGACGGGCTTGACCCAAGTTGAAAAGTTTATGGGCTTCCTCATAAAATTTCCACTACTCCCTTGTTACAGGCTACATTGGAAAGGTCATATGAGGAGCCCGTTACAGAAGAGTTCATGTCACTGGTTTCTCATCCTGACAAAAAAGCGGAAGAATCCATGCTTATTTTAGGTCAACTGTATGTTTCGAACCCGAAAGGGGGTAAAAACAAAAGTCTTAAAAGTAGCATCTTTGAAGAGAATGATGTTAAAGAGAAAACACGTGTCACATGATGAACGCAGACACTGATGTTTGAAATACGAACAGTTCATGGCAGTTAAACTAGGCATTCACTGTGGGTACTCCATTTTCCCACTTTCCTTTTTGTGCTAACCTTGTCTCTGTGGCTGGGGCCAGTCACAGGGTGACTCGCAGACCCGCAAGGACCCATTGCATCCATCCTCGTCTGCTCCTGGAAGGCACAGCTAGCGGCACTGCTCTGAAGCAGAGACCGCTGCCTGCTGCCCGGTCCGAAATGAAGGAGGATGCTTGGACAGATGGGCTCCGGTCTCAGCCAGGGAGCAAACAGCCCAGAGGCAGCTAAAAACTGTTTCTTAAACTCCTTCTCAGCTGTGATTTTTTGTTCGATCCTAGAGGCAGGTAGCTCCCCTCTGAGCCCCAGGGGCTCTGGGAGGGCTCCAGAAGCCATTAAGGGGTGTCATGGGCCTTTGGGGTTTGCACAACAGAGCAGGTGTGGTCTTAATGTAGACATAGCCTTTATCAGCCTGAAACACTACAGAAGGACGTGCCCAAAAACCTTCGAATAAATTGCGTAGTAAATTGACAGAGCAAGATCTTTGTGTTTCATTACTGGTTCTACCACTGTATTACTCTGACATATTTCACCTTCTGTGCTTCCGTTTTCCCCATCCGCACGACAATATTACTGCTCACCTTTTACTGCATATGGAATTTTTTAAACACGTATTTCAAGGGTCAAAGCTGTGGGCTGGATTCCCAGTGTGGCGGTGTTCTTTTTTCTCTTTTGTTAAGCACCTAACATCACACCTAGTGCATGATTTGGCTAGGGTGGAATCAGCACGGGCATCCACTTTCTTCTCTCTTTTTGGCAGAAAATTGGTTTCATCCATGTGAAGCTTCAAGGTATGATTGGTCTAAATGTATGTTTTTATAGAGCATGTGCACTGCTGCAACATCCAGATGTTATGGGCAGTAATTAGGAATTAATTGGAACTAGTTATAAAGCTTATAAAGAAATTAAGCGAAGTAGTTTGTAATTAAAAGAACATATTAATATGATTTTGGAAAATACTTTCACTTTTACTTTAAAGAAGAAAGCAATAGCAAACAGCAAAATAATCAGCTTTATTAGATCATCTTGGTAGTACTAAGGCAGTAATTAAAACCCAACTGTGTTCTTTATAACACTGATGTGAATCTTGAAATTAAGCCACAAAATATTCGGCTGCTTTTTTTGCCTTTTTCGCAACACAAGTCACATAATCATTCTTAGGCATCGGTTTCCACTCTGTTTCTGTGGTGAAGATGCATGAAGTAAAAGGAAAGACAGATGGATCTTCTGGAACTAAAAAGGTCACTGAGCACCAAGCACATTTTCACCAGATATACACATTCATGTTTTCTGGCTGAGAGGTAGAAGCAACTAAAATACATGCTAAGACAGGCACTGTGGTTCAGTGAAGATTCTGTTAATTTGCATAGGGTCTATCTAATACTGTTAGTCTGTAATCTGTGAAGTTTATATACCCCGAGCCACTGTTCTGAAGATGAATTTTGTTTCCAGAAAGTTGATTTAAACTTAAACAACGTCGAGGAAGTACAACAGGGATATTTGGGATCTATCTATATTGGTGTTGATTTTCACAATACATCTTTAGTGAGTTTTTTGTTCCAGCAAAATGTCAAGATTGTTCCGAAGGCTTTATTGCCACGTTCAAGCCTCCAGGAGCTTCTTTAAAACACTTAGTATGTCCCAATCTTTTTTTTTTTTTTATGGTGTAGTTTTCAGAATTAAAACAGCCCAACTAAATGGGGTATAATCAAGGGGAATATTCTGAGGGTCAAAAGGAAAAGCAAGCAAGATGTATGAAGACCATAGCAGATGTGCTCTTATGCTTAAAGTGAAGATTAACAAAATTCATTCAGCAAGTGCAGTCAGAACAGTGAACTTCAGGAAATATTCAGCAATTGATACATATGCTGTTGTTACTGAGTCAGAAACTGGGAGTAATGACACCGATATATACATCTTAAAAATGTTTGCTATGAACGTCCTTTCCTTTCCCTTTGCCACACAGTTCCTGAAAATGCAACTCTATCTTTAATTTTAATATCTTCCAATGAACTGCCTCCTCTGAGTGCAATAGAGTAATTCATGCTGTAAGGTACTGCCACGTTGAAAAAGAGGATCGGGTGAGACCCACTGAAGACCCTAGGCTGAGGTGTAACACTCTCTCCAAACGCTCCTGCTCACTGTCCTCGCCTTTTGCTGCCAAACCGCTGTTCGGTGCGTGCCCACCAAGCCTATTTTCACTAGACACACAGGAGGCCAGTTCTTTGTCCACATTCCCTGGTCAGCCACGTGCTTTCTGTGTGATTCCGACCAAGTCGCTCTCAGACCCTCCAACACACAGAGGAATTTCTGCCATGTAGGAGTCAGGCACCTCACTGGGCTTGAGAATTTGAGGTGTAGCGTCTCTGTGCTTCTGGTCTTTCCCCATGCAACGAGGATTTGAAAACAAAAAAAAAAACCCACAAAGCCTTCCCCCTTTCATATGGAAGCAGAAAGAAAAAAATTAGTCTAAGACTGAGACACGCAAATGTTGTGGTGATGGAAATTTAAAGCAGTGTTAAAAACAAATACCTGAGTAAAAAAATGTCTACGTGGAAAACAAAAGTATCAGTATAAGGGCACATTCTATAAGGCTTGACAAGGATCCTGCCTCACTGGGAACCTAGTTATTAAAATAAAGGGATAAGAGTGGACTGGCCCAAGCAAGGGCAAATGGTGGCTATCATCTCCTATGTGTTGCTCAAAGCTGCTTTTCCAGCTCAGCTTCTGCATTAGCAAAGCAGTAATCACTAGGATTCCTGTGGAAGAGAACTGAAGTGTATGTAGGTAAGAGTTTCTCTGCTGAAATCTACCACTTGTGTTATTTTCCTAAGGTAACTGCCTCTTATAAGAACAGAAAATAAATGTTTAAAGGAAATACAAAATGTTGATCTTTAGTAGCATCTGTAAAGCTAGTGTAAGGCTTTTTCCCCTACAAACCCACAGGGAGACAAGCTCCATAATCTCTATGCAATAGATTTCTTCCTGCGTGCATAGAGGAACTCCGGTTTCTTCTCTGCTAGCTGCTTAGTGAGTTTATTCACTGGTCAAATAGCATTGATTATGCCTTAGCATTAATTGGCTTGACTTATATGGATTTCTTTGCTTTGAAATGTACTTTTAGTATCTGCTTGGCTTTCAGTCCACACTCGATCATAAACGGAAGAAATCGAGTTGCACACTGCTGGTGTATTGCAAATTACAGCAGTTGTAGTACGGGTTTTTACAAAGCTCCCCAAATCTGAAAGCAATGCAAGAAGGTTAATACCTTATTCGAGGAGAACGGTGAAGAAATCATTCATCATTAGAGGAGCAAATGGTTTACTGGCAAGCATCTCATTGGATGCCAGGAGACTTAGTTCTGAGCTGCGTGTGCTGAGCACCAGCCGCCACCAGGCAAACCGACCACAGTTCACTCACTGGAGGGGAGACACTCAGGCACCCGCATGTCTCTGGGGGTCTCAGCTCATAATATAACTTATCTATTCTGCAATGTTAACTTCCAAATGTTGCAACTGGGTGCAAATTCCACTGCATTGAACATGCCCCAGTGAATTAATCACCTCATTTAATATGAAAGGATTTCTTGTATAAAAAAAAAAAAAATAATGCAGTCATCAGATGGTCCTTAAGCAAAAGATGCTACAGCCAGACAACAGGGTTAATCAACATTGGTTAGGGATAGTCTAACTGAGCTTGTATTGACCCCTACTTTCTATGTATGCTTCCTTGAAAGAAGGAGAAATCCGTTCAGAAGTAGCATTTTGTAGGCATCTGCAGCCTGTCGCACAGATATTGTCTGGTCTCTTACAGTGTGTTAACACTTCTAAATAAAAGAAAAAAACAGGCTGACCAGGCTTAAGCACTGAACTTCACACTGCTCAGCTGGCAGCCTCCTCCTCTGCTCTGGTTTGCACCACCCCAATGATCTGACCCCAAGACACATGCTTTGGAGGGGGCTGGCCATAAGTAGTTTGGACCTCAGCCTGTCCATACTCTTGGTCACAGAGCTAAGGTTCAGAAAGCTTGTCCTGTTTTACTCAGCAAAATAGACACAGCCTTGAGTAGTCTTTTTTTTTTTTTTCCCCCGGTAACATAAAATAGCTCAGAAAGGCTCTGAGCATTAGTGTGACAAGGGAGCAAAAAAGCACCGTCAGTCAACTGTTATCCATAGAAAACGTAGAAAGAGGTTATCCCAAAAGCAAACACCTTGCACTTCCAGAGGCAAAAGCCTGAATGAACAATTGAAGTCTCAGTCATACCTTAAAGTGAGGCGTTTTGCATTCCTAAGCCCCACTAGAAAATGGAATTGCCAAATAAAAAGATCATGCATTGAGAGCATTCTGTGACCAGCTGCCCAAGACACAATCTGGGCTGTTACCTCGAGGTCATCAGCCTATATGGACATTCAGTCTAGTTAGACAGTATGCTGTGTGTTTTTTTAAAGGTCATCTTTCATCCTCTGCAATCTAGTGTAAACTGTCACTTCTCTGGAACTTTGCAGAGTGTGAATTCAAGCATGCAAGCTCCTAGCTGTAAAGCAGGAACTTGTACCAACACAATCGGGCTGCTGCTTTAAGGTCAGGCTAGGAGTTCACTGTCGTACTGTCAGAGATACCAGTCATCAGCAAACTCACAAATAATGTGTTCATTCGTGTATAAAATAAAAGTCACTTCAGTGACAGGAGATACCATGTGACTCTTTCACAATCTTTACGTATAATTCCAGTACCATCAAGTATTGAAACATGATAATAGCCTTTGGAAATGAGATATATAGGGGTCTTTTCTCCACCAGCTGAATTTGTGCTGAGGTCGACATCTCACAGTGAAGTCTGTAGCAGAAAGCAGAAGAGAAGCCCTTACCTCCTGTGCCTTCCTGACGTATAACTGCATTTCCCCCCTTGCTAGACATGGGCACCCCACATCTGCTGCTCTAATCCACCCTTTGTGTGGAGAAAAGTAGTCATGCTGGTTAATTTTCCTATACCTTGGTAACAGACACATTTAGCATGGTAACAACACCCTAACACAGTTCTCTATTACCCCTCCCCAGATCCTCATTTATGGTGAGGGCTTGTTTATTCTCTGCTTGAAAATGTTTACTCAAACAATAACGATTTGGCGCTGCCAACCATCTATGTCATTTGTGGCACCTTCACAGGAACCATAATTTCCTTTCACGAAAAGGAAGAGTTCTGGCAACGCTGCTCAGCAAGGGAGATCATCTTTTCTGTAACACAAACTGCCTGGGGAAGAGAATCCCCATTTTGTGAATATATTTGAGATTTTTTTTCTTTCCAAGAAATTCTCTCAAGTTTTCTGTGAAAAAAAAAAAAAGACAATCAATGGTAAATTTGTAGTACATTCCTGAAACAGACACAAGCTTTGTGTTTATCATATACAGCAAGGATATAATCAGTGTTTAGTCCTGAAAAAGAGACTTTGGATACTGTCTTTCCTCCTCCCTCCATGGGTCTTTGCAGCCCCATGTTTAGAGCCTTCACAGTGGATACAGGAGAGTCATGTTCAACTCTGCTCCAATGTGTGTTTAAAGTATTGAAAGAGCTCCAACAGGAGCGGTAAAAGAAATCTGCCACCAAAAAACCCCTAAATAATAACCTTTATGTTCAAGACAATTTTCATTGCCCTTTGCAACTGGGTCAGTGCAAGTGTTGAACGTTGGGCTTACATCGGGCAAACGTCCTGTTCACCATATCAATGACTTTTCTGATATGTGACTGTGAGACACGTCCTCCTACCTGGATATTCTAGCATGAAGTGAAGAAACCCTTCCTGACTAAACTGGCAAGAGATGCAGCTTGTTCCCAAGAAATGTTTCTTTTGAGGTACGACCCATTTTCAATTCTCAGAAGGGAAGGTGTGGCTCAGCTCTACCACCACCTCTTTGCACACTTGCTGCTGCGCATAGCACAGCTAAAGGGAAACCAGATTTGTCAAGTACTCTGTTTGTCTCTAATTTTTTTGCTCCCACCTTGATTTTCCCCTTATCCTAGGTGGGGCCAGCTTCTCCATTCTCCTGCCATCCATTAGAAGAACTTAGCTCCTACGACACTAAATCCATTCAGCTTTTCGCTCCTGCCCCTGCAGGCATACAGCAGCAGCCAAGATATGGTCATTGGTACAACTACAAAAGTTGAAGGCCATCTTCTGTTCTGGAAGATGTAATTTTGGACTCTTGAGAACAGGACAGACTGAATTTGTTTGAAATTCACAGCCAACTCTCAACGGTGTCCTACATAAAATTTCAATACAACTAATTTTGTTGTTAAGTAAAAGCTCTCCGTGTCATGAGCAAAACCCTGCAGGAACATGTCAGGGCCCTGCAGGGGCCAGGGCCGTGGGGGTTCCCCATGGTGGGTGATGGCAGGGCCTGGCAGCCAGGCCCCGTCCCACCCCCAGCCAGGCACAGGGCAGCCAGGGGCACCGGGGCAGCCCCAGCCCTGGACATCGAGTACCTCCCTGGGGACGGGGACAGGCACAGGCACAGGCCAAGGCCAGGACAGGGGCCCACAGTTGGGCCTGACTCAGGGACCCATGGCCAGGCAGGGCAGGGCTGTGGGGAGCTGGAGACTGGCCCTGCTGCAGCATCACTGGGGTGGGGGCTGGTGGCTCCGGGGGGCTGCAATGGGGTCCCTGGGGTGGGGGGAGTCCTGGGGGGGTTGGGCAAGGACAGTCAGGGATGGTGGTGCCTTCAGGGCACTGATACATATTTGAAATCTTTTCTGGTTTGTGCATAGGCAAGCATGATTAATGAATGCACACCTCTCATTGCCTTCATTACTTTCATGAAGAAGTACATATTTTTTTAAAATTTTAATCATTTTTTTAATGAAACATATCCAGCTTGATAAAAATTGCATTAAGGACTTTCTAAGATAACCATACACTCACAGAAGAAACTGTATTGAAAGGGACCTCTGGAGGTCACCTGGTACAATCTACTCAGAGCAGGGCCAACGTCATGCTAGGTAAGTCAAGTTTCAAAAATCTGCAAGCATGGAGATTCCTAAGCGTCTTTGACATCTGTTCTTGTGCTTAACCCTTCACATGGTGACAAATTCCTCCCTACATCCAGTCAGAGTATTTTTGCTGCAACTTGTGTCCATCATCACTTGTTCCGCTACTGTGCACCTCTAAGAAGTGTCTAGCTCCATCTTTTTTGTATCTATTAGGTAGCTGAAGACAGCAATTAGACCCACTGAAACTTATACTTGTTCAGGTGAAACAATCACAGTTCTCTGCTTCTCCTTGTATGTCATATGCTCCCACTTTGTCAATATCTTGCTAGTACTGAGGAACCTGAAGCTCAGAAAGGTCTTTCAAATGCAGCCTCACAAGTGAAAGAGTAGTCACTTCCTTCAGCTTTTGCTACTGTAGCCCAATAGATGTTTGCTGTAAGGGTGCAATGCCCCTTCATGTTCAACTTGTCTGCAGCGTTCTTTTCTGTGGTAGTTAACCCTACTGATGCATGAAGTCTCTCTATCACAGGTGCAGGACTTTGTTTACTTCCACGATGGTTCTGCCAGCCCATTTCTCTAGCTGTCAAGTTCGCTCTGAATGATGGTCCAGCCCTACAGTGTATTAATAGCTCAGTCCAGTTTGGAGTCATCCATGAATGTGATGAGTATATATCCCATCCCATCAGCTAGTTTGTTGAGGAAGATGTTAAAAAACAATATAATCCATAGCGTCAACCCTTGAGGAATGTCTCTTGTAACAGTCTGCCAATTAAGCTTCTAAATACAGACATCCATACTTTTAGCTAAACAATCCAGCCACCTCATAGTCCAGCTGTCCAATTAATATCTCCTCCATGTGGCTATAAGGATTTCTAACAAACTGTATCAAGAACGTAGTTGAAATCAAGATAATCTACTGCTCTCATCTTACCTACAGAGCCAATCATCTCGCTGTAGAAGGTAAATAGGCTGGTCAGGCACTATTTTCCCTTGATAAATCCACATTGGCGCTTCCCAGTCACCTTCCTTTCTTTCATGTGACTGGAAGTGGCATCCAGGATTTTCTCCTTAATTTTCTAATGGGCTGAGATAAGGCTCACCAGCCTGCAGTTTCACAGATCCTCTTTCTTACCATTTTGAAGCTGGGCATGGCATTTCTCTTTTATAAGTCATCAAAAACCTGCTATCAACATGACCTTTTAAAGATAAGAGAGAGGAGTCTTGCAATGACATGCACCAACTTCCTCAGCATCTTCAGACACATCCCATCCAGGCCTATGAACTTGTGTGCAGCCAGTCTGCCTAAGTAGTTTCTAACTTGACCGTCCTCTACCATGGGTGTATTACCCGCTCTCCCTCAAGCTTTGCCGCTAGACAAAGGAATCAGATAAACTTGAGAGGAGACCTTGCTAGTAAAGGCCAAAGCAAAGAAGACATTGAACATTTTTTGTGTCCTTTGGCACAAGATTGTCCACCTTGTTCAGTAGGAGGCCCACATTGCATACCCAGGTGATGCTTCCATATTCCTTATGACTATCTTGACACTGCTTTCACCTTCTATACATTTCATTTTTGTGTTTAGGCTCAGTCCAGAGTTCCCTGTTCAGCCTAGATGACTTCTTGCTACATCTGCTTATTTTCTTTAAGTTTTGGGGTTTTTTCTTCTCATTTAAGGAAAATATTCATGATGGTTAACCAGTTCTCCCGGGTTCATTTGCCCTTCATCGTCTTATGAGATCCCTCCTACTACTTCTGTTAACAAGCCCCTGAAGTTCAGGGTCTTTAGTCTGCTATTCCCTTTCCTTAAGTCCATCAGGATCTTTTTATAGTCACTGCAGCCAAGACTGCTGTCAGCCTTCCCATTCTGTACCAGTTCTTACATATTCAGGAGAGAAGGTCAGCAGAGTACCTCATTGATTTGGTCTATCCAGCTCCTGAATCAAAAAATTGTCCCACATATACTCCAGAAATCTCACTACTTTCTTGCACCATGCTATGATGTCCACCTAGCAGATGTCAGAGTGGTTCAAGACACACCATGAGAAGCGGGGCCTGTGATTAGGGGACTTCTTCCAGTTTGAGGGCTTTGTTTGCCTCATCTCCTTGACTAGGCAGCCCATAGCAGACGCCACTGTGTGTCCCTTTGTGACTTACCTTCTGAACCCATAAACTGTTGACAGACTTATCGTCCCTTCCATAGCAAAGCTCCATGCATCTGAGCTGCTTCTTTGTGTAGAGCACAACCCATCACAGCACTCTAGTCATGAGGGCTATCCTACAACATTGTGACAGAAGCACTGATTGAAGAAGAAGCTTTCATGCAGTGTGGCAACTGGGCAAATGGTTGACTGCCCAAATGGTTTTCTTATGAGTCTCACCTGTTTCCTAGCTCTGACCCAGAGCTGATCATTCTGGTAATTAGTTTGATAAAACCATGCAGGGAGATGGCACTTTTATGCTTCCCCTCTACTTACAGAGCAGTAATCAACTACTGTTAGGTCACTTTTTAGACAAGCAGCTCCTACAGTAGTTCAACAAATGGGAGATGTTCTGATGAAGACCAGAATAAATTTTCTCATTCTGTAGTTAGTGGAAATGTAACTATTCTCAGATGCTTTAAGGTTGTGAAGTAGCATTTTAAAAGAGCATCTTAATCCACTGTTTGGCATTGCAGGTTTCGCACATGGGCCATCTGCCTCTTGTTTATCCTCTTCTCTCATGGACATTCTCTGTCATTCTCACCTCATATTAAATTTCTGGCTGGAGACATGCTGAACAGCTGGTCCAAACAGCAGAGCCACCTGACGTCTACTTGCAGAAACCAAAACCAATCTATTGACAAGTCAAGGACCAGACCTTTTGTTTTTTATATGCACTTCTGAGCAGTTATTGACAGCACTGCTGCCCAAAACTCCAGACAATGCTGTATGAGAATGATGTCTCACTAATCTGAGAAAACACCTCATGGCTTTGTCCCAAGCAAACTCTTGAGCATTACAGCTGTTATACTCTAATCAGCTTTAAGGACTGTGTAAAAACCCTTCCTTCTTCATATCCTATTGATAATAACGTTTTGCATCATTCACAGAAAATAAAGGTACTTTTATATCTTACATGATACTGTATCCATACTCCCAGTATACAGCTTTCTGGTGTCTCTCTCAATACAAGTACAAAGGAGTACTTAAATGGCATAGAAAGAGAGGCCTTGAGAAAGTATTTGTTCATAGCTGCTTTAGAACACATCATAAATTTGTATGTAACACAAGGAAAAAAGTTCAGAAGTTCCTAATGAGATAATATCTAGAACACGTAGAAGAATAGGAGACTAGAACTTAAATTTAGTCCCAGCTCTGACACTGCCCTGACAAATGACTTTGCCTGTCTGCACAGCAGGTTCTTCAACTACAAAGCTGAGAATACACTGGGAAAACTCTTGGGGGCCGAGTTACTCTGTAAGGCTCAAAGCTAACATGAGCCCCAGAACAGGAGCCACATAGCTGCCTTAGTTTACTAAATTAAATAGCTATTGCCACCTACTGGCTATACGGCACTGTTAATATAACAAACTGGTGATTTCAAGTGTACAGAATCAACCACCTGTGTTTCCTCCATATGAAATTATATACACTAATAATAGAATAATTAATAGCTTCTATCTTTTTCAGGGAGGAAATTATACTTAACAGTGTTTCCTCTTTTTACAAGGTATACCGGGAAAGCAGTTTTGTACATTCAGAGGTTTCATCATGTGGCCATATTTGGCTGTGCTAGAGGGTATAACACGACTATTCGTAAATGTAATTAGTGTCCTGGTCTGCCTGTACCCACCTGTTTTCTTAGACACACAACAGGTCTGAAGCAGGAGGACATATTTTTGGCCTGTTTGACTGAAGCAGGATAGATCTCAATTGCTGGCTGGGTGTAGGTGCTAGAAATATCACCATATTTAAGCAAGGCTCTGGCCACGGTCTTGATGAAGAATGGGCATGCATCAATAAACATATTGTATCCTTTCTGCTGTTAGCAATCAATGAATTTAACTGCACTCAAGGTATTTCTAATTCTCCTCCATCTATGCAGCATCCCGTTACGAAGAAAAAATTCCATGATATGAGCACAGTTAATCATGTATGCAATAGTATTTTTCCATGATAATCCAAAGCAGTTAGAACAAGATGCATTTCAAGGAATTTTGGTAAATGATAAAGCAAAGTTGCTGTTAATTCTGGTCCCAACCCCAGCTTTGCCAGTGAAAATGCAAGAACTATGGAGGATGAAGGAATTCACCTTCATTCACAGCAGCTTGAAATTGTATCTCCTGCCTTCCTCCAGTTGATTGTTGCTGTATCATCCAACAAACCTTATTCTACCAAATCAGACAATAAAGCACTTTTTCAAAGCTTCAATGCAAATTATATGACTTAGTTTAAAAAAGAAAAAAAAAGAAAAAAAGAAAAACAAAGAAGGTATAAATGTCATTTGTCTAAATTTATACTGAAATAGATCAGAATGCTCATCCAATCTGCACCAACCGTATGGATAAAGGCAGCAACCTTTGACTGCTGAATGGTGATGAGTAGTTGGGGAAAATAGTTTCTCAGTTCATTCTAACCAGAATCACAAGAGGATGTTTTTACACTTCCTAAATTAGAGCCGATTACATAGTGTGGATGGCCTCATTCAGTTGTGAAGTAATTTTACCATTTGGCTTAGTCTGCAGTACACTGAAATTACTCTACTCGAGAATGAAATTATCCACAGAGGAGTTTAAGATATAGCAATTTAGGTGTATTGACTTTATATGTTTGGCTGATTTCCTTACATTTATAGATTGTTCCTGTGCAGACCAGCCCTCTTCAGTTTACATACAGATATATCTTCAGATTTCATTAGTGTCAAGCACAATGCAGCCAAGGAAAATTACATATTCAGCATAAACCCGTATTAGATAATTACATAAATGCTCTGTAAAAATTGGCAGCAGCAGTCAACATTTCAAGTGGGACACATACCAACAAGCAGTCTCAAACAAAAACAGCTACTTGACTTTCATAAACAGAAAACTGCTCAGTCCTTTCCTCCAATTGTTGGCATTTACTTTGAGGATTTCTATTGAAAACAGAAACTGTAGTCTCATGTTAAGAGAGCTCTGAATTCTACAGACAGCGCTTGGGGAACAAGCAGTTTATGTTAGCTTATTTTAGAAAGCATCTGTAAAAACGTCTACGAAGCGTAAGCTATCATGGGTCCCCAAACAATATTAGGTATTAGACCACCTCCTGTGAGAAACTACTGAAGTACTATGGTAATATGTAATTATTGTAGCCTTACAGTTTGCCTTTTTACCAAGTTGAGTTTCAGGAATGAAGTTGGCCATAACTGCTGTAGCATTTAGCTTGGCAAGCAAAGATGCAGCATTATCCAAAATACCTCTTTTATGATGCCAAAAATAACTACTATTTCTTAGCCTGGTGGACTATACTACAGGTTCATTTTAATCTGGCTACGCCACACTTTTGTTTTAATCCATTCCCTGTGCTCTCCTTCCCTTCGATAACTTTTCAGCGCTGTGAAAATTACCTGTCATAGGCAACTAAAGTTGCAGATTTTTGGCAGCTGGGAAGAAGTTTAACACAATGCACAGCATGGCAAAATACAGTATTTAAAATATGGTGAGGACGAAGTGTTATCTTCTGTTTAAGCACAACCACCCTGCAAAGAGAGATGGCGCCGGGACAGATGTTGTTTGCTGGAATGGCCATGAAAACTAATCTGTGAGCAACCATGGGATGGCGGTCTTGATTCACACAAGTACAGCTTAAACACCGAACTGCAGAAAATAACAGCCACAAAATAAGCACATCCAGTCAGCTGCTCTTCATCCACATCCATAGCAGGTTAATCAATTAATTTTCTCTCAGCTAGCCTTGGTGTTAGTAATGCTACTAAGACCCGCTGGCTGAGAAGTCTAATGTTTATCCACCATGCAATAGGGAGACCTTTTCAAGAACATCTTGTTAAAAATTTCAAATGCATGCTAAAGAGAATTTGATAAACTGAAATAGCATAAGGTGTATCCTGTGGCATAAATAATAATGTTACTTCTAAAAAGAATCAATTTTATAATCAGCTTCTCTATATTCTTTAAATTCTAAATTGTACATTATTTTCTATTTCAGGTTCATTAAGTTTTTTCTCAGGCATCAGATTAAACTTCAGGGTAGCTACTATAGAACAGGTAAAATCATAAGTATTTTATCAGGTAGAGAAACTGAGCTGTAGTATTAGAGAAGGGAGTGGAATAAAGGAAAAAAATTGGGGTTTATATTCAAAATCTTATCACACAACCATGGTGGTAGCCTTCTAGTTCCCAGTCAGAAAATCTGATTCACATTAGTTTAATAAAGTGGGAGCTGAAATTTCTTCAGGTGTGTCACAGACAACCTGAGGTCTCTAAAGCAAAAGCAGGAAGTTCAGGCAAATATGAATCACATCAGCAAAACCACAAGCAAATAACAAACCAACTAAACCCCTTAAAAATTTTCCAAGTTTCAGCTCTGCCTTCTGAAACCATACTGTTTCCCAAGTGCTTTCCATCTTTAGACCTATTTGAATTGAAATTCACTCTGTGAAAGAACAGCAGACATCAGAACAAGAAATTACAACCTACAATTGTGTGGGGAGGGGACAGGCCATCACTCATTAATACAGAATCATGGAATCATAGAATCATTAAGGTTGGAAAAGATCTTTAAGATCGAGTCTCCAACCATAAACCTAACACTGCGAAGTCCCACTAAACCGTGTCCCTAAGCACCACATCTACACGGCTTTTAAATACCTCCAGGGATGGTGACTCAGCCACTTCCCTGGCATTTAACTTAATATCCACTCTAAACCTCCCCTGGCGCAACTTGAGGCCATTTCCTCTCCATCCTTTCACTTGCTACTTGGGAAAAGAGACCAACCTCCACTTCGCTACAGCCTCCTCTCAGGTAGTTGTAGAGAGCGATAAGGTCTCCCCTCAGCCTCCTTTTCTCCAGGCTAAATAACACCAGCTCCCTCAGCCGCTCCTCATAAGATTTGTGCTTTATACGCCTCACCAGCTTCATTGCCCTTCTCTGGACACTCCTCAGGACCTCAATGTCTTTCCTGTAGTGAGAAGCCCAAAACTGAATACAGTATTCGAGGTGGGGCCTCACCAGTGCTGAGTACAGGGGGACAATCATCTCCCCAGTCCTACTCGCCACACTGTTCCTGATACAGGCCAGGATGCTGTTGGCCTTCTTGGCCACCTGGGCACACTGAGGGTTCATATTCAGCTGGCTCTGTTGACCAACACCCCCAGGTTCTTTTCCACCGGGCAGCTTTCCAGCCACTCTTCCCCAAGCCTGTAGTGCTGCACGGGGTTGTTGTGACCCAAGTGCAGGACCCGGCACTTGGCCTTGTTGAAGCTCATACCATTGGCCTTGGCCGATCAATACAGCCCGTACAGATCCCTCTGTAACACCTTTCTACCCTCAAGCAGATCAACACTTCCACCCAACTCGGTGTCATCTGCAAACTCACTGAGGGTGCACTTGATCCCCTCATCCAGATCATTGATAAAGATATTAAACAGAATTGGCCCCAATACTGAGCCCAGGGGAACAACACTTGTGACCGGCCACTAACTGGATTTAACTCCATTCACCTCAACTCTTTGGGCTCAGCCATCCAGCCAGTTTTTTACCCATTGAGAGTGCACCCATCCATATAGCACTACAATAGATTGTACAAACAGTGAAAAATGATTGACGGTACACTTCAAACTCATTGACTTGCAGGAACATGTCAGACTTGCTTGATTGCTTACTAGTCCTTATCTGCTAGGAGATATGAAAGTGCACACATTGAGGCACATAAAATTAGCTAACAGTCTAACAGATTTGAAGTCCAAAGACTTCAGTTATTTATTCTCTTTTCAGTCACTTGGAATTTCCCTCAGCCTTCTCTGAAGATGAAAGCGACTTAAAACAAACGCTTTTATTAAATTCTGACACTATATCCAGCTTCTAAATCTCCTCAAAGGGGACTTCCAGCCAATAGCTCAAGCATAAAACCCCAGAGAATAGCCGAAGGTGTTTCTCTGAGAGCTGGTGCTGCATACAGATTTTCAGGAGACCTGCATCTTTGAGAAATGCTCCTACAGTGTGAATGCAGCTAATCCTCTCAGTGAACTGGTTTTACTCGTGTCCTACAGTTCGAGGTTATGTTGAAAAGAGGAAAAAGGCTGAACTTCCCAGTCATGTCCTGGATGTTTAATTTTTGTTAAGGTCACAAATTCTCTGATGAGCATTTATTTTTTAGTTTACCCACACAGGAAAGTTAAAAATACAGGTAAAGAAGTGTGTGAATTTACAGCCTGTTATCCACTGTACACTTGGAGTAGCTCTTTGTATTTTCTAAGGCAAATTGCCTGGTACAGTGCCCTGTAGGTGTTCTCTGCAGAGAAATAGTGTAAAATCTCTGGACAGTTATTAAGTTCACAATTTAATTTACTGTGCACTGTCTTGTCTATGCAAACAAGCCCTATATCTTGAGCAAGATGAAGAGAAGTGCGTGTCTAATTGAAAACTGAGCTTTTCCTCAGAAGACTTTACTCCAGGAACCTCAAGATAGCAGACAAAATATGTTCCTTTTTGAAATGGCAATGGTAAAGAGTGGGTGGCTGGGAAAACCCACTCAAGTGGCGTGCTTTTAAAAACAAATGTACTCATAAGCATGGTGGTGCCATAGTACTGAATAGACCTCTGGACCTTCATCTGTATTAAGACCTCAGTTGTGCTGGGTCTTGTACTAACAAACTGGCATTGATCCTGTCACAAATATCATATATGTCTTTAAATGTGTTATTTGGATACCTGGCTGCATTGAAATGAAAGATGATTTCTGGGGTGGCTTGCTTGCTACCTAACAGCGTGTACCCTGTGTCTACAAAAATGCAACATTTACAAAGGCATGCTGTTAAACCTTCGCCTCATTGCTTTTAAACAAAGAAGTCCGTATCATGAGGCTGCTGGGGCTTTCTGTATTTTAATGTCACCCCAAATACTTGCCTGCTTCTAACTGAACCCATAGTCTAATTTAGAGGCAATGTTATTTCACCTGATGCGTTGCAAATTACAAAAGCAAATGAAGATGAGTGGTGTTGCCATTCCTCAGACTGGTGATATTCAGAAAGATTAAAAGTGTGACAAGCCCAAATAAGATACCACAAGCATTTATTACCATTTCTCTGTTCTCCTTAGATAATAGTAAAATACTTGTTTTGAAAAAGTTTTGTACATTTAAGTTGATAACTTAGTAGTATTTTTGTAATCATATTCGTGTTGTATCTGCTTAAGAACATTTTTATTTCTTTTCAATAGCAGTCTTGTATTGAAGGCGTAATGTGTAGCTCTGAGTAGCATTCATTCTGTAACTTCTTGAGATGGAGAGAGCTTTTATGTAGCACTTAGTTTGTATTCCATCACTGTGTGTATAATAAAGTATTTTTGAGTTATATCAGATTTTCATTTGAATCAGCCATCGGTAGATGTTACCTTTTCACCTGAGGAAAGCACATGCTCCCAAACATGAAGATTTATTTAAACATTTATGTAAAGGCAAAGCAGAGGAGAAGCCATGTACAAACAGAATCTCAGCCACCATTGTGTATATAGTTAAACCTTTTATAGCTTAAAGTTTCTTGTGTATAACTCCACTCTATTCAGAGGCTTATATCTAAGGTTGAACAGTTGATTCTCCGGACAATCATGCAGTACACTAATTATGGAGAATATGTGCATCCCAATAAATATACATCACTTGCCTGCATTCAAAGTTCTTAGACATGTAGAAAATATGTAGAATTATTAGGCCTAGTATTATAACAGGGATATTTTTCCCTTCCTTGGTTCTAAGATGCTAAACCAGGAACAGAAGAGGGTATGTGTTCTATTGTACTGTTTAAGTTGCTTGGCTGCTCACAGAATGTGTTTCCTCACTTCTCTTTCATCTGCAGAGTTGTCCTTACTTCACATCTGAAAATCCTTACTATTAACTTATAAATCCTGTTAGTGTTGCCATAATCAAAAGTAATACACCTTAACATTCTGCTTCGGTATGCTTACTTAAGCAAACAGTAACAGAGACCAGTATCTGTCACCGTATCGCTGTGCTTAATCACTACAGGTGAAATGCTTTGACATTTCAAAATCACTAAGTAGAAACTTGCAAAAATACCGGTTTTCAAAAATACAACTGTTTCCAAAATTTATGGTAGCGCATGAAAAATACTCCGTCACAGTTCTGAACAAAATGATAACCTTCAGAAATCATCTTTGCCATTGAAGGCAATCAACTATACCTCCATTTAGGTGTTATTATTATAAGTCAGAAAACAAGCAAGGTGAAAAATTAGGAACTGTGAAATGTGATTTTTTATTTCCGGTTACAGTTATTTTTTCCTTTTTAATTAGCACTTTATCAAATAGTAAGGAGATTGAACCAGAGGAGATATTCATTCTGGCATGTATTTATTAGGTATTTCTTGATGATAAGCACCTACATCTTCATCCTAGGCAGGATAAAGAGTCAAACTAGATCAGTCAGTCATTATGGTATAGATCTCATCTTCTCATGTTCTTAGAAAGCAAAGGGGTTTGCTTTGTAAGAACATAGGGCACCCCTTCAGTTTGTGTTGTTCCATTACTAATGCTTAAGAAATCTTCTCTGAAAATACGCAAATGAGTAGATGACAAAGTATTTGTCATATTCACCACCCCTCTGCAAAACTTTAAGGTGAAGGACAAAGATTGCGGCCGTTAATTCCTTTTTCTGTAGCTCAGCAAATAGCTACTCCCTGAACAAGAGTTATCTATTACACTGAGATCTTTACAAGGGATCTTGTGCCCAAAAGCTCCTCTAACTTTTCCAATTCTACCGGGTAGTCTAAAAATAGGTATTATCTCTGCCTACAAATGTTATCCTACACGCTTCCTCAGAACGCCATCCTACAGTAAAATACCACCACTACATATTTCATTTGGCATTTGTCAATGATTATAATCAAACTGCTACAAAATCATTGTTAAGAAATTAAGGTTTATGTCAGCTGAATAGATCAATCTTGGCAGTACCTTCTTATGCGAAAAGAAAAACTGGCATCACAGTTTTCTGCTACGGTAGTGCTCAGCTAGATCACCACTATGCCCCATAGCTTTTCCCCTGTTGGAAGGGAATAGCATCCATCCTATTGCCTTTTTAAAATTCATTTTTGTCACTACTGGATGGCTGCTGCCCAGACTTTCAGAGTTCAATGCCATAAGAAAATGCAAGAAGATTCCCTGATCTGACTCCTTGAAGCTCTCTAAAATACAAATGATCACTGACAAGCAAATCAAAGGATCCTTCCTTATCAAGGAACTGGAAAAGAAGGGAAAGGAGCAAAGGAAAAAGTTACAACTAATGTGAAACAGAGAAAGTTGTCCTGTTGCTCAGCACTAAGCAGCATTGGCACCAGACACAGAGATGCACACACTGTTGTGTTCCATGAGACCTCTCATGTCTGGGCGGAAGGGGGGAATACTGAATATGAATATTCTGGAAATATTCGGAAATGCTCATTACAGCTTAGGCAGGTTAGTCACCCTTGTTTCCAGTTATGGCAGAGGTTTTCAATGTATGGTCTGTGGAGCACTGATGTTCTGTGAAACACTTCAAATGGGTCTGCAAATATATCTGAGAAGAGTGAGCCTAACGTTATCGTGCTGCTGCTTGTGTTCAAATACGAACTTCCACTGGGGAAATGAAGAGGCTGGTGAAAGACTGCAAAGCAGTGCTCCGCTACTGGGAGAGGCTCTTATAGGGCACCTGGACACTTAGAGTTAAGCAAATGCTTAAGAGGAGGCTGACTGTCAGCCTTGACTGTAAACAGAACCCGAAGAGACCATCCTCCTTGGACCAAAGCTAATACTTGTGCATACCCATTATGGGACTCAACATTTAAGTTTTTCTTTGTGATTACAGGCCTTGTAGAAGGAGTACTAGTAAACAAATCAGTGGATGCAATGATACAGATCTATTATTGCTCAGCCTTCATCACTGTACGCTGTTCTACATTATTTCTCATGATCCACCAATTAGCAGTGCTTTTTTATTTTCCCCAGGCTTTGTTGTGGAAGATAGATATATCTGAATAAGACTGTTTTAATAACTGGAGGTATAGTACTATTCCAAATTTATGTCATCACAGCCTATCATTACGAAATATGTCATAATATACAATACAAAGGTGTCACAGATTCTTCAATGAGGATTCAGTCCACAATCAAGCAAGTGAAGAAGACATTTCACTGATTTACTGCAGTCTAAATGGATGAGAACTGATGAAAAAAAGTACATGGGAACATCTTTGTGACTGCAAAAAGGCAGAATGTAACATCTCTCGTGTCTGGTCACAAAGGATCGGTTTACTACCAATACTAATGAAAAAATTCCTTTAATTTAGATGGCAGAAATATAAATCTTGATTGCCACGGAGATCAGCTTCAGGGCAGGTAAGACTGTGCTGGGGAAGGGATCTGCAGCGAAAAGGGCCAACAAAAAGCTCTTTTGGGGGCTTTTGGAAGCTGGCAAAAGCCCTCGGCCTGTGCTGAGGGCTGTCAGCTGGTGGGCGGGCTGCTGAAGGAGCCTGGGGTGGAGACAGCACCTCCCCGGGCTGATCAAGCCACCAGATTATAAGAAGCCTCCGGGAGGGCAGGAACTTGTCCCTGGCCACAGAGCAACCAGTGCTCACCCCAACTGACCGTCGAGTCACAAGGGGTCACTTGTGTGTAGAGATCCAGCCGTGGTTGCTACCCGGTCAAAGGCTGATGTTAAAAAAACTGTGGGCACCCAGACAGAGGCCCCACACGAACATATGGGCGTCCAGGCCTCTGGCTGCAGAGAATGCCGGAGCCTGGCACTCGCGATGGAGGGCAGCGGAGACAACGCCTGTGTCAGATGGGAACAGGCGAATGATCTGCTCGTTCTGGTGGCTGAGCTGAAGGCAGAAGTGGAGAGGTTGAGGAGTATCAGGGAATGTGAGAGGGAGAGTGACTGGTGGACCCGCTCCCTGAGAGAAAGGGAACAGGGTGAGGCGCCACACGAATCAGAGGACCCCCTCCCCTCTCGTCACCAGGCATGGAGGGGATCGCAGAGAAGAGGGGGAATGGAAACAGGTCCCTGCTCGGGGAAGCAGGCGAATCCCCTCCCGGCCCCTCCCACCTTCCCAGTTGCCCTTGCAGATCAGATATGAAGCCCTGCAGGAGGAACTGGCTGTTGGAGAGAAGGATGATACACCCAGGCCAGGAATGTCAGAAAGACCAAGTTGCCATGGACCCAGCATCACCACTGGCTCCAAAAGGAAAAGCAGACGGGTCACAGTTGTGGGTGACTCTCTACTGAGGGGGGCGGAGGGGCCAATATGCCATCCTGACCCACTTCACAGGGAAGTCTGCTGCCTCCCTGGGGCACCGGTCAGGGATGTGTTGGACAAACTTCCAGGCCTAGTAAACTCTTCTGACTATTACCGCCTCTTAGTATTTCAGGTGGGTAGTGACGAAGTGAGTAGAAGGAGCCCAAAATCGATTAAAAGAGATTTTAGAGCCTTGGGGCGGCGGCTTAAGGGATCAGGAACACAAGTTGTGTTCTCCTCTATCCCTTCAGTGGCAGTCATGAATGAGGAAATTAACAGGAAGAGGCAACAGGTCAACTCGTGAAGCTTTCTATAAGCAGCTGGGGGAAATCTTGCATTCACTTGCTGTTGTTCTTGTGGGGGACTTTAACCTCCCGGATGTCTGCTGGGAATACAACACAGCAGAGAGGGAACAATCCAGGAGGTTCCTGGAATGTGTGGAAGATAACTTCCTCACACAGCTGGTAAGTGAGCCGACGAGGGAAGGTCCCTCCTGGACCTGCTTCTTGTGAACAGGGAAGAACTTGCGGGGGAAGTAAAGGTTGGTGACCGTCTAGGGCACAGTGATCATGAGATGATAGAATTTCTGATTCTTGGAGAAACAGGGAGAGGGGTTAGTAAAACTGCCACCTTAGACTACCGGAGGGCAAATTTTGACCTGTTCAGAAGACTGCTGGACAAAATCCCTTGGGAGGCTGCCCTGAAGGATATAGGAGCCCAGGAAGGCTGGACATACTTCAAGAGAGAAGTCTTAAAGGCACAGGAGGAGGCTGTCCCTGTGTGCCGAAAAACAAGTAGGCAGGGAAGGAGACCAGCCTGGCTAAATAGGGACCTTTGGCTGGACCTCAAGAACAAAAGAAGAGTCTGTGGCCTCTGGAAGAGAGGGCAGGTCTCTCATAAAGACTATAAGGATATAGTGAAGCTATGCAGGGAGAAAATTAGGAGAGCCAAAGCGCAGCTAGAGCTCAACCTAGCTACAGCTGTTAAGGATAACAAAAAATGTTTCTATAAATTCATTAACAACAAAAGGAGGATTAGTGAAAATCTCCCTCCCTTACTGGATGCAGAGGGAAACATAGTCACAAAGGATGAGGAAAAGGCTGAGGTGCTCAATGCCTACTTTGCCTCAGCCTTTAGCAGTGGAACCAGCTGTTCCCTGGGCACCCACCCTTGTGAGCTGGGAGACAGGGAGGGGAAGCTGAACGAGGTCATCACAGTTAAAGAGGAAGTGATCAGTGACCTGCTACGTCGCTTGGATGCGCACAACTCTATGGGACCGGATGGGTTACATCCAAGAGTGCTGAAAGAGTTGGCAGATGTGCTCGCCAAGCCACTTTCCATGATCTACCTGAAGTCATGGCTAACTGGGGAGGTCCCAATGGACTGGAGGGTAGCAAATGTAGCACCCATCTACAAGAAAGGCAGAAAGGAGGATCCAGGAACCTATAGGCCTGTCAGTCTGACCTCGGTAGCAGGGAAGGTCATGGAGCAGATCATCTTGAGTGCCATTACAAGTCATATAATGGACAAGCAGGGGATCAGGCCTAGTGATCATGGGTTTATGAAAGACAGGTCCTGCCTGACGAACCTGATCTCCTTCTATGACAAGATGACCCGATTATTGGATGAGGGAAAGGCTGTGGACGTTGTCTACCTCGACTTTCGAAAAGCATTTGGCACTGTCCCCCATAGAACTCTCATGGAAAAACTGGTGGCTCATGGCCTGGATGAGCGTATTATCTGCTGGATCAAGCACTGGCTGGATGGGCGGTCCCAAAGGGTGGTGGTCAATGGAGTTAAATCCAGCTGGCAGCCGGTCACAAGTGGTGTCCCTCAGGGCTCAGTGTTGGGACCATTTCTGTTTAACATCTTTATTGATGACCTTGATAAGGACATAGAGTGTATCATCAGCAAGTTTGCAGATGACACGAAGCTATGCATGAGTGTTGATCTACATGTGGATAGGGAGGCTCCACAGAGACTTGGATAGATTGGGCTGATGGGCCAATGCTAACGGTATGAGCTTCAAAAAGGCCAAGTGCCGGGTCCTGCACTTGGGCCACAACAATCCCATGCATTGCTACAGGCTTGGGGAAGTGTGGCTGGAGAGCTGCCTGGCAGAAAAGGACCTGGGGGTTCTAATTGACAAGCGGCTGAACATGAGCCAGCAGTGTGCCCAGGTGGCCAAGAAAGCCAATGCCATCCTGGCTTGTATTAGGAATAGTGTGACCAGCAGAAGGAGGGAGGTGATTGTCCCCCTGTACTCAGCACTGGTGAGGCCACACCTTGAGTATTGTGTCCAGTTCTGGGCACCTCAATACAAGAAAGATATCAAGGTGCTGGAGCGAGTGCAGAGGAGGGCAACAAAGCTGGTGAAGGGCCTGGAGAATAAATCTTATGAGGAGTGATTGAAGGAGCTGGGACTGTTTAGTTTGAGGAAGAGGAGGCTGAGGGGAGACCTCATCACTCTCTACAACTACTTGAAAGAACACTGTAGAGAGGTTGGTGCTGGTCTCTTGCCACAGGTAATTAGCGATAGAACAAGAGGGAATGGCTTCAAGCTGCAGCAGGGTAGGTTTAGCCTGGACATTAGGAAAAAATTCTTCATAGAAAGAGTGGTCAGACACTGGAATAGGCTGCCCAGGGAGGTGGTGGAGTCACCATCCCTGGATGTGTTTAAGACTCGTTTAGATGTGGTGTTAACGGATATGGTGTAAGGGAGAACTTTGTAGAGTGGGGTTGGTGGTTGGACTCGATGATCCCAAGGGTCTTTTCCAACCTAAATGATTCTATGATTCTAAATCAGGGTATTGTACACTATTAACTTAGTGCAGACCATAAATACAGCAATCCTTACAAAGACAAGCAACTCTGTATTTGCTGGGGAGAGGGGTCAAGAACATGGACAGAAGCCTGTGTTTTATAGAGAATTGGTCTCTTATTCATTCATACCCTAACTTGGTCTGTGCCCCCTATGGCTTCCTCTTCCTATATAGTCATACCATTACAACAGAAAAGGTACAATTTTACAACTGGTGACATTGCAATCTATGCAAGACCCCTTTGAGTGGGCAGGTCTGTGTTAATGGATAAATGGACTCACAGTACATGTGCAGACTTAAAATACAGCTTCAAAAAGTTTCTGAGTAAGGGGAAAAAAAAACAACTAGGAAAACCTGAAGATATGATAACCTTATTCATACATCAATTTCATTTTGCCATATCAGATTATGTTGCACCTGGATGTTTGATGTTGTCAAGGATGATTTAAATTAAAGTTGTGCTGCTTATCTATTAACACAAACCCTCACATTCCCTCAGACTCTTCAGTGCAAAGATCATATCTTCGACTTCTGCAAAGTGCCTGAAAGACAACCCTAAAAAGTCACAAAAAATATGAATATTCTTTTCAGAAACAATGATGTGGTATATGAAGTGAACTCACATTGGGTATATAAGGAAAAATTGTCTGTATTTGAGCACAAGATGATAAAAGTAAGTACAAATACAATAATTTCTTTTTTTTTCACACTCACAATGAAGATATATTTTAGCTAAGCTGATGTCATGTTCATACCATAGGAAAACAGTTTTAGTGTAAGAAAGTGAAAACTGCCATTTCTAGTCATTATATGAAAAACCTGACTCGAAATTCCATTAATCTATGATGAATGCTTTTGCTTGCTGTAAAAAAAAAATCTCTGCTTTAATCTGGTGATTCTGATTATTAAAAACTCTGCTTTAATGTGCTTAAATCATGTTGCCTCTGGAGACTAGAGAAAACTTTATAATCACTCTAAATATGAGTTGCTCTTTTACACTTGCCGTGTTTTAGAGTTCTGAAAGCTTAATCCTTACATTAAAAGACCTAGTCTGCCCCAAAAATCTCATCCCTCAGGCCAAAACACTTTAAGAATTCATGGAGCATGATATGAACACTAGCATATTTAACACATCTGAAAACTTTATCAGATGGCCATAGCACACACCATCAAAAGCAGAGTAGAACGAGCTATGTAGAGTAGTATTTGAACAAACACTTTCCAATCGGTAACCACTTGTGATCTGTAGAAAATCCATAAAAGCCGTCTTTAAAACAGATGAATCATGCCAGTTCTCCAGTTTCCATTCCTACTGTATCCCCGCACTGTAATTTTGTGGTATTTACAACAACCAGTTCTCACCAGCGTACTCAGAAATTGCAGTGCTGGACTTTTACAAGGAAACATATGTACTGCTGATGTTCCTCCTCAAGCAAAGAATTCAACCCGAAGGGTACCAGATCTCTCTTGACACTCAAAAATGCTGCTGGTAACCCATAAGGCAATGTCATAAACAAAGAAAAGACCAACACATGGAGTAGGATAGTGGTATACCAGCAGGAATGCTTTTTGGTTTTTCATGCGTTACCTTCATTAGGGAACATCATAAAAATGGTTAAGCAAAGAGGAAACCTAAGCATATGTGAATATAAATATATGTTATGCAAAGCATCTAAAAAGATATGTTAGAATATTATTTTATGGGAGAGATTTTAAGTTAAGGACATCCTCCTTAAGAATATGACCTATAATCATATTCCAAAGTGTAGTCAGATAGTGAGTAGGGTGAAAGCACATGAAGAGACAGAAAAGTGCTACGCTAGTGATGAGTTAAAAATGTCTCGTGGGTACTTGAACTGACTCATACAGCTTTTGGATAGATCAAGATCAGAAAACAGGGACCACTCAGTCACTTCTGCAA
This sequence comes from Larus michahellis, assembly GCF_964199755.1. Lineage (NCBI taxonomy): Eukaryota > Metazoa > Chordata > Aves > Charadriiformes > Laridae > Larus > Larus michahellis. Next base: position 140,617,111 of record NC_133896.1, on the reverse strand, counting down.
ACTTCAGATTTCCCTGCTTTTTGGTCTTTTTTTTTTTTTTTAATTTGAATGAAATTTACTTCTTTAGGAAAGGTCACGGAAAGAACATGAAAGCCTCAAGTGTCTTGATGACCCACACTAATCAGGGACTCCGTCCTGTGGCCACCTCACAAGATGAGGGCTGAGGGCACCAGCAAAGTCACACGAGAGGTAATCATGCACTCGCATGATACCCCCCAAAATCTGCACTGAAGCTGAATTCTTCTCACCCCACCATTCTGGGAGGAGTGCAGCACCAGGCTCAACTATGACAGCTTAGGCTGAACTGAGAAGGATTTTGGTGCTTTTTCGCTCCACCTGTGATTCTTGAGATAACTTTTCCATAAGGCATTGATGAATTCCAGAATCTCAGGCAATGGTAGTCACCTAGCTGGGATTGTAATGATCTGGGAGAATAAAGAAAGGTGTTTTCCACAGCCACAGCCTGAAGCTCTTCCTACAGATACCTACAGCTCAAACAACCGCTTCCACTAACAGCTTATCACAACAGAAGACCCCTGCACAACCCCTCAGTATAGCAGGCTGAATGACACATACTTAGGGCAGAGGCAAAAGGCAAATAGTATCTGCTACTCCTGTCTCCGAGTAGGAAATGTGGGAAGCAGAGAGACTGAGCACAGGACCCCTGAAAGGGGGAATAGGGTGAATTCAGGAGTGAAGGAAGAAAACAAGAGCCTCTCACATGACTGTCTGCTTTTGGGAAAAAGAGAATAGGAAGAAGTGAGCAGCGAGGAAGATCAGAGACACTGGATGTACACAGAGTCTCACACATTGCCATACTTTACACAGAGATAAACGGGATGTTGCTGCCAGGGAGCTCCAGCAGTGAGATGGTGAAGGTACGCACAGAGCGGGCCAAGAACTGTGAATAGATTTTGCTTTATGACCAGAGACAGAAGAAAGCTGTAGCTGAAGTTACGTTGCCCTGGAAGCACAGGAAAAAACAGCAAAGGACCTCTTCTATATGAGATTAGTTATTCTTTATTTCAGGGTGTTGGTCAACAGAATGCAGTTCCGCTGTACTTAGACAGCAGTGCAGCTGTTAGCGTTGTAGTTCAGGAATATTCAGAACTCAATAAGGATCTGCTGTGGCGCTTCCCAGCCCTGTTTTCTATTATTTGGTGTGGGAGAACTTGTGCTTTCTGATCTCATTTTTTAGCTGCCAGCTGGGAATTTATTTATCCGCTTGCTGTGCCCATTCAAAGCAATTGTGGGCAATTGACTTGAATGAACCTTGAGAACTCCTGAGATCTCTCACTTTCATAAAGCCACAGACACAGCTCTTCACTGGATGAAAATCACATTTGGACAGAGATGTGAAGGGGTTAATGGCTTTGTTCCATCATATATAATGGAGCCACAGAGAGTTGAGATATAAAGAAACTCTTTTAATAGTGAAGCAGAATGAAGGCTGGGAATTGCTACAGCCCACTGCAATGTGAGGACTGTGATTTTTGTTACAATGAAATCTAAGATAGCATGTTTATTCTATGCTTTGGAGCTGAGCGGGGAAAAGTGGAGTCATCCTTAATCTGTTTTCTTCTCTAGTCAATGTTTTTTCGGGTATTTCAAGGTCCTTTAGTTTATTCTCCTCTTGGCTGAACTCCTTCGAATCTTCTTGTTCCTATGACATTGAAACGTGGTGTTTTTCAACATCGCTTTTGAGGACTCCTGACATTTGCATTACTGTATATGAACCCATTTAAAGACTGACAAACAAACCACCAGCACTAGGATGAATCCTCTAAACCTGTTTCCACTTGTGCCTTTTCTTTCACTTTCATACATATCTGTGTCCTGTTACTACTTCTGACATGGGAAATGCAACCACTACCACTGGGGTTTTTTTAAAAGGGAGTTACTGGAGTAATTTGTGATACTGGAGTTAAGCTCTATATTCCTTTATACATAATCAGAATATGCTTGATAAATAGCAGAAAATATTACTATGTATGTTTGTTTGTAAAATCACCGTATCTTTCAAAGCAATAATGCACACATTTCCTAGATCAAGCAGAGCTAGAGATAAGCATTTTTCTGCTAAGTACAGAGTGACCGAGATTGAAGAGACTGAGCGGTTCCACTTCATTAACTTGCCTTTCATAAATTTTTAAACCATTATTATACTCAATTTATCAGTATCAATTTTCAGCAAATGACCATTTCATTTAAACTGGAAGCAGCTGTATAAATACAAGAAAGAAAAACGACCTTTCTGAAAGCTGAATTGCACATCCTTGTACATGACAGCATGTGTTAACACTCATAAGCTTCCTTCCCTCCTGTTTCCCATTCTTTTTGGTTCTTGCACAATTTTCCTCTCACAATTGGCTCTGAAATAAGCTTAACTCAGTGTAACAGTTGTTCTGATTTATCCTTTGACAAGACAGGGTACTGAGCTACAGAATGGCAGCACCTAGGAACTCTGCGTGAACAGTGAGAAAGAAGAAACAAGCCCGGAACCTTTCTTCATGTCAAGCTTAATCCTTCTTTTTCGTCTTACCAGTTCCAAAACACTCTTCCTCTTTCCTGACGTGTTCATGAATGTTAGAGGTTCATACTAATAACAAGAATATCCCAGGATGTTATTGAGCCACTGGAGCCCAGAGAATCGTATGTTTTACTCTGTCAGACTGCCTAACTGGGATCCCAGACTGTCTCCTGTTAATTAATGACTAAAACTGTCACTGATATCAATGGGAGCAGACCCACAATTCACATTTGAATAGTGGAGTTCAAAATTAAACTTTTTGTATGGTTTTGGACATATGGAAATTTTGCATCATTTTAGCATTTCAGTGTTTTAGAGGTAACATAATAACAGCACGTATGCACAAAAGAGGTATTTATAAACAAGCTATTTACTATCTTATGCACATACTTTAATTTTCCCTTTCTTCACAACCCAATACTTTCATATATTTCCATTTCTCTTCCCGATTTTCCTTGCAACGCGGTCTCCTGTTAAAGCAGATCGAAAGAAGGTCAAAGCAGTAAGTGGGAGGAGGCTTTACGCTCTCTGTTTCATATTAATTTCAATTTCACATAATTAACACTGTAATAGGTCATAATTGGCCCAAATATGCCCTCTTTGAGAAAGAGAGAAATCTGAAGAGAAATAAGATTTTAAAATCTTGTTTTCTAGTTCCTCTCAGAATACTGGTCCAAGATGAATTCTTAAGATAAATTCTAAAGACTCTGAAGAGCAACCAAAAATGAAGAAAAAAGTAAACAAAACAAGCAACAGAATCGGAGTATTCTTTCACAAAGCACTAACATAAACGGATACAGCAGAAATTAAAGTGACAAAAGATAAGAGGCTTTTCTTTGGGGCCCTAAGGGAGCCTAATTAACTTCTTTCTAGAAATGGGATAGAAGCATCATACTGATTTTACTGGCAGATATTTGGCTAGAAATCAAGAGCTTCAAAAGGCATTAATGGGGAAAAAGGTAACATCTGACAATGAGGCAGACAGGCTCATATAAACTGTGGGATCCTTAATTTAAGAATTCCTGAGGACATACGGAGAGCAGACAAATGATGGACTGCAAAAGAGAATCTGAAGTAAGTACCAAAGATGAATCATACCAAAAACAGATTATCAGCAAACCAGCAATTTCCTTTCCATGTAGTAAGGGCTACTACCAGCCTGAAAAATGAGCAATAAAGCTCAGAAAACAGGTTACGGGGTTTGCTCTGACTTGCTGTGGCTGCTATGGGATTCAGGCCGTCAGCATATCAGCATTGCATGTAAGTACATGAAATCATTACTGGCATACAGGCACGCTATCTCCTCGTTTCCATTTATTATGTTTTTGCCAAGGTCATGAAAGAATTTCTGCTGAAGGTGCAATATTCCAGATGATGTTATAACTAACAGAGCAGGCCACGTGCAAGCCTTCATTTATTTGATATTTCTGACTGACTGAAGCTCTTTTCAAAGTTGAATTTAGGTCGGTGTTACTTCCTATGCTATTCTACCTTTTATTAGCAGTGTTGTCAGAGCCACCTCCTGCAGGCAAAAAAGGTCCATCATCTTCAGAAATTCACCATATGTAAGCCAGAAAACTTAAATTATTATTATTCTAAAAAAAACATCAGAAAGGGAGAAGGTTGCTAATGATGCTATATGAATTTTTCCTGAGGCAATAAGCTTTCTAAGGAATTATATTTTTAAATACAATCTACTGTACCATACTTTTTAGATCTGGTCAAGTACAGACCTTTTCCAAACATATATATTATGTAAATATATACATCTAAATTCTCTAAGAAAAGTAGGTTTGGGGGCAGAAATTCCAAAACTAAGATACTTCAGAACTAGAATAGAGATACTGTGGCTTTCAGCAATACTCTACAAAGAAGCATGGGAACTATCTTTTTCTGTTATAAAGCAGCTTTTCAAGTAGAGCTCTGAGCAAGAAACTGTTCTCCCAATTGCAATTTTCATGAATGGTCACCAGTTTGCCTTTAGATGGTAATTTTCAGCCATTCCCATACTACCTGTTTCCCCCTTATTGGATGTTTCTGCTCCCTCAGGACACAATATAATTTTCTGAAATAATTCGGATTTCATCTATTAGTGTAAGATCCACTTCAGGGAGCTGTCTGCCCTCTTGACTCGCACCTGCTTTTTCTCTTTCCCATGCAGATGCCTTCACACCCTCAAATGCACCTAATCCCAATGCTATTTCCATAGCCATACTATAACTGAGGTGGTAAAAACTTCTGGCAAGGACACAACAGTAATAACTGGGGTTAATCTTTCACAAGTTGATTTGTGGGGTTTTTTCCCAAATAAATGGCAGGCAATTATTTGGCAATGCTATATATGGCAATATATTGACTTTAAGAGAAGAATGGAAAAAAAGTACTTTCAGATAAAATCACTATGATTTTGGTTTCTATTTCAGGAAAGCAACGTAGGTGATAAAAATAAGTATCGCTACTGGCCTCTTCAAAAGGTGGGGGGAAAAAAGGAGGAAAACCCAACTGACTCCTACTTCACTTATCCCACAGCACTACTGCTGGGATAAATTACTTGCAAAGAAACTGGCCGGCTACTCAGCAAGAGTAAATCAGTGTAGCTCCTCTGACATCAGCTAAGTGTTGTGAATGTGTAATTTCTCCCAGGCTCCTTCTTTGACATGCAGCACTTTGTGACTAACTCTGGAACTATACACCAGTTGAGGAAACAGCCTTGAGCAGTGCTGATCGTAACATTTTTTAAATTGTGAAAAGTTTGAAATATCACCCAGGTCTGGTACTGAGTGAAGTTGTTCGAATCACTGTGTGACTTCCCCCTTCTTCTCATATTCTACACAGGAGACAGGTTCCCGCTGACTTGCCCAGTGTTACACCACATCTTTTAGCAGAGCAGGAACCAAAGACAACTTCTAGCCAACTCCCTTAAACAATGGTCAGTTCTTTTTTTTCCAAGGCAACAGAAATGCAGTTTCAAAACCACTTAGCCTGGAGCATTCCTGGACACACTCCTCTGCACCTGGAGCTGGAAGGATGTTTGCTGTTACAAAATACATTCTTTCCAGGCTTTAAATTTCAAGATGATGTGAATAGTGATAAAAGATACGAATGTGTCTGTGAGTAACTGACAACTAGTAACCTTATGTCTGCAAGAGATGTACATACATACATGGATACAGAGTTGTAACATATGCCATATATTCCCACATGCGAAATATTTAGTGTTCCATTCTCTCCCCTCTCACTAATCCAGCCATAGTTAGGCAACAGTGTAAAGGATAGAGAGGGACATTCACAGATTGCTGTGGGAAAATTAAATGACTTGACTTTTTTCTAGTTTAACTAGCAGCGATCTTTCTAGTTACATCCAAAATTGCCAGGTCCATTTTTAGGGTTGGCTTTTCCATTTTATGCCAACAATTCTTCTCCAGATGCTAACGTTAGTGTCATTAGCATCTCACGGGGTCATTGGTATCCATACCTCTGAGCATGACTCTGAACAGACTGCCAAGGTAGCTTACAAAAATAACTAAGCTGCAGGTGGTTTGTGTGTCACAGAGGTCAGTATTTGGTAGTTCCCAAATCCTTCTGGGTCTTCAGGTCCTATGACCTGTGAGCTTCTTTTGGTAGTGCCGAAAGCCAAGGAAGAGCAGCTTGGAGGAGGCTGGAAGAAGACATTCACTGCAATAAAGACGTGCAGCTTTCGACTCAGAGCATGAACAGCAAAGCTACACTTTCATCATAAACTTAAGTCAAAATCAACTCAATTTACATAGGAGTCATTCTACTGATTTTAATGGGCTTTGGGTTAGGAACAATCCTTTAAAAGGTATATAATTCAGCTCTCCAGGTCTGATGACAATCAGCTGATACAAGAAATACAAAATATTCAGATACAAGAAATACAAAATATTGTGTGTTTGCACAAAACTGAGTCTCAGTCTCTGTGGGTCTGCAGATGCCACCATAATAAGAAAGATTAGTAATAAAATCTCTTTCGTGCCAATTATTCTGCAATATTTTCTGTTTTCTTGTAGTTTCACAGCAAGAAGATGAAGTGTGGTTCTCTATAACAGTTGGTCAGGTACCTATAGCTGTAAAACAGAAAAATTATTCAGTCTTATCTGATCACTTGAGTGTTGCACTTAGACTGGAAACAGGCCTCAAAATGCAGACTTCTTGAGAATAATCATGCTGAACAACCTACTGGGAAAGGCAAATGGGAAGGGGAAGGCTGAAAGTATTTCAGTTCAGAAGAGACATACAGAGGTTTACAAATATTTCCCACTAGTGATGGTGCCTCAAAGCTAAGACTTATTCTTCAGACCAGTAGTTCAAAAATATTGCCAGATGTTTTATGAACTGGGCAAAAGATTTTATCAAAATTTTCTTGGCTAAAAATGCTGACCTGGATCAAAGATGTATTTCACATGGTATTTTTTATGACGATGGCCAGACTCTATTTTTAATACAAATGCAAAACATCTTATTTTTGTTGTTAAAAATGTTCAGCATTACTGACATCTTCTCAAATAATTTGATTTGAAATGTGGTAACATGGGTTTTGGTTATAATTTTCCACACTCAGTAAAAGTCTATCTTTTAAATATTGTAGTTGGAATTATTTATCACAGGTAAATTCAGCTGACAATTTCTCACTAGCCTGAGCATGTTTTAGGCAAGAACAGCTAGCCAAAAAAAAAATAAAATTCAAGTTCTTGAAGTTAGAAGCTGAGACTGCCAAGAGGCAGATGTTGCTCCCATGCAGTGCTGCAAAAGCATTTACAACAATTTCAAAAGTTCTGTCTCACAAGCTCAGCAAAAGCCAATCTTTGCTAGTGGTTCCAAGCACCTTTTTCTGACAGTACATAGCTCAAATGTTCTTTCCATCCTTCGTCATGGTCCTAAACAAAATGCTTTTTCAGAGTGTTTGGGGTTTTGGTTTTTTTTTTCTCCGTCTTTTACATCTTTGATTTTTCTGCTCCCCTTTCACAGGCTTTTATTTACAAGCTAACCTGGGATCGCTCATTGTTCCTCAGTGCACTGTAAGTTCGCATCTGTATTTGCTCTTGAGAATTATATTATTTCAGGTACCTTATAAATAGCTTAAATTTTCCTGCACTTAACGTTAAAAGAAAGGCTAAGGTCACATACAATCTTTAACAAAACATTATTACTGCAGAAGTAATAAATTGAAGGCATATAACTGCAGGTCATTCTGAGGCTCTTGGTACATCTTGGTTCCTAAAAAATCTATTTGTTGTTACAGTTTCATGACACTTAGCATGCCTAGCAGCCAACAGTGAAGAATAATTGACTCTGTACCAACAGGAGAGTTTCTTATCCAGAGAACACTTCACAAATATCCTCACATATCATGTTGCAAAATGGTCTGAAGTCTTCTTTTTAATCTATTTTTGCTCAAAAAGTTAGGGTGTCAAAGTACTTTTCAACAGCATATGAATTACATGTGAAAGCTTTGGTAGAAATATTAACATTCCTTAGCTAATCAGTGGGAAGTGAGGAAATGTTAAAACTAGGAGTTGTTCTTGCAGCCACCGAACTGCATTGCATTGACAAGACCTGCATTTCTCTAGTTATTAGACCATATAACACCACGAGTCCAGGAATTGTTTTACTCTTCCACAGCCCAGCTTAAAACCAGAAGTTTCCTCTCAGCTTTTCACCATCTCCTGCCACTGCAGAGGTTGCTGCAACTATTTAGTGGTTCCCTAATCAAAGTGCAGTCAGATTTATCTCATGTGTATTTTCCAAGACAACCTTTCCTGAGGTAGCGCATGTAGATCCACTAAAGTCAACAAAAAAATACCTCCACAGTAGTTCATATGGGTGACATGAAGACTAAATGAACTGCCAGATGCACGACACATTTAGAATTTGTAAGGTTTTTGCTACAGTCTAATGAAATCACACAGCATATACCTACGGCCACTTATGCACAAATTAAAATAATGCCATCAGTGAAGCTATTTCTTTCGGAGAACTAAGAAAATATCACTACTGACATCACCCACAAGCAGTATTTTGTGTATTTGTAGCATTCAACCTAATTTACATTTTGTTTTAAGAACAGAAAGGATGCAAGCTGCATATTGAGCCAGTGAAAATCCTAAATAATTAGCTCAAAACAGGTACAAGCGTCTCATGCCTGGATACTGCCATTCTGTGGGGAGACATCAGCTTAAATTGTTGGATTTTACCAGAGAAGGCATATATGTTAGAAACCTCCCTTTACTTCTGCGGACTTTGGACAGATGCTGCCCAAAGGGCCATATAAGACTGTCTCTTTCTCTATTTACCTCAAACTTGGACGCTGTATCATTTAATAATGTGCATGATCTGATTGTCGAGATTATGATGATTTGGTTCTACCAGAAAGTTAGAGGTAACTGACATATGTGAGGAGATGATTTGAACCAGATTCTGGAGTACAATGAAGGACAGTGAGAGTCATCTGCCCTAGTTGGGGTGTCTGAAAGCCTATGCACAAGCTAGTCATCCTTGGTTCACTTTACGGCAAGGAGATGGTCGCCTTCAGAGAGTTACACATTCCAACCTAAGATTAGTGAGATGGCGTTACATAAGTTGAGTCACACTTTTGCCCCCAATTAGATGTTTCCATAGAACTTCATAAGAATCAAACGACCACCTATCAGTCAGGGGTAGGGGGTTATTTAACAGAACATGTGTGGGAGCTCAACAGCTAATGCCAGATGATTATCCAAGTGGTTATCTGATCATTCAGCAGTTACCTCTGTCAGAAAGCTTCTCTATGCTTGGGTAATAGATGCTCAGGAGCTCTTTTTCTGACAGACACCTTCTTGTTGCAGTACAAGAAAATTCAAAGCTCTTCAGACCTTTATTGTGCAGTGGACCTATGCAGCGGTTTCCTTCAGCTATTCCACTGCTGACTTAGGAATCTTGTTTTTAAGTTTGTTAAATGTATTTAACCTCAAAGCCAAAGCAGGATGAATGAAAAGCTCATTATTTATTCATTATTTTACATTCCAACAGAAGAAAGTAATTCCTATACTGCTCCCCCATTTTACATAAATGGAATTTTTCAACAACAGAAATTCAATAGGCAAGTGTTTATGCCCAAAACCAAGGGTAAGACCTACACCACCCATGGTGAATAACAAGCTTCAGCTCCCTTTCTTTGGCAGTAGGTTTTGTTTAGTACCTCACAGACTTATTGCACTTATGACCTTTTCCCTTTGTCCAATGGACTAAGGCTCAAGGCAGATTCTGACAAAGTATTACGGGATTTGAGGCAGAGAAACTACTTCAGTGCTGCAAATATTCACTTCTAATTATTTTTAAGAAAATACTTAATGAGTTTAGAGATATGATTTTAGCAGAGAACGCCGAGTAGCAATCACATTGACCGTGACTGACTTGCTCCAACTTTTCTGGGTATTAAGCCGCAGCTAAATGCTGTAAGTTAACACAAATCTAACAGAGTCAAAACCGCATCCCACAGAGTGTGGAGCCACCACCAGATAAAACCAAGTATCAGGTAGCAAATTTCAGTCAACTCTCTCCAGAAAACTTCTAAATATTAAGGAATGGTCTCTTCATAAAATGGCTTTGCAATATTAATGGGCTACCTCTGTACATGTTCTTTCAATCAGTGCAACTGGTGTGCATGATATATCTAAAACCAATACTTTTAAGGAAGAAAGAACTATCAGTTAGGTTCCTTTTAACAGCCTTTTGAGTATGCAAGTCCCATTAACATTTCTGGGATACTAAAATGAGGCCTGGCAACATAGAGAAGGCAAATATTTAGGAACTTTCAAGAGCTAAAAGAAATACGGTTTTATGTTTCAGAACAATACAGAAGAAAACTAACGACTACAGAGACAAAAAAGCAATAGAGACAAAAGAGACGAAGAAGTGTCTCAAACCCCTTTTACTAAGTTGGAGAACAGATGATTGTACAGATGAGAATAGGGGTGAGAAACATGTTTTGGTTTGTTTTTTTTCCAAGAAGTGTAGTCCCACAACAGGCACAATATAGTTTATGTTTTTGTCTCAGGAGGCTCGTCATACAGCCAGGTCTGAAAAACCTTGCTGCAAAGCCAAGTTCCTCCCTTAGACACACACACTTAGTTCCCATTGAGAAGACAAACCATAATACACCCCAGACTAGGATCTGATCCTTTTCTGTTCTCCAGTCTCCTGGTGGCTATTAATGGGTGGACTAGAATTGGAATCTCTTTATGAGTTGTCAAAGTTTCCTAGTCACATGCCAGACTTCTGTGGAATCGATACATTTCAATGATAATGTTTCATTTCTCTTACTTTAGAAGTTTGCTACAAATTAACCCCTAATTTGGTGAAGCAAGCACACAAAAATACAAATGCACAGACACCCTTAACCAGCATAGTGTAATATCACAAGGAATGGACATTGCACAAAAGCATGAGTGCATTTGAACTAGTCTCCATTAGTTTCTATATCCCCAACTCAATAATACTATGAACACACTCCTTCCTGTTCTGGTACTTAAGAGAGGGTAAATGGTACCTTGAGAGCTGTATTTTACTACAGAGACACAGAAACATAGACATTTGTGATATTAAACATGTGCTTATGTGTTCATAATTACCATGAAACATGGTTTTCTTGTAGCTGTGGAAAGCAGCATCCCCCTCTGCTTAAAGACTACGTTCATGAGTCCCATTAAGAGCTCTGGCAAACCCTGACTGTGACAGACTTGGTGTGGTCCAACAGAGCAGGGAGAAGCAAGAATTAACACAACCATCTCTCCAATCTTATGTATACCACCACGCACAGTTTCACGGTAGCACTCTCCTCGGAAAGCTCGGCGTGTGTGAAGCAATTCTGTCTACAGCGAACAACTGTTAGGACTTGGGTTAGATTCAGCCTGAAACGTGTCACTCAGCCAATGACACACAGGCATTGTGGCCAAATATCCACCAGCCAGCCAAGCAGAGAATAGGATACATCATCCTCATTTAGCTCATCGTCTGCAGGACATTTTCCCTGTGCTGCGGACACACTGCCACCATGTATCCTGAAGGAAAGGTAGTAAGGGTATCTGCTCGGGTATGACTGGGAATCAAGAAGACTAACAGCTCTGTAGGCTTTAGAACAATCATACTCAAACACATCACTTTACTGACAAATATTTAAAAAGAAAAACCTAGATCCACTCTACTCTCCTTCTTCAGACAGGAAAAGGAATCTAAAGAATTCATATAGTCTCAGTTTTTGAAATTTTCAAGCATGATTCACCATTTACTAACTTTAGTATGGTCTTAATATAAAATACTTTGAATACTAAAAATGACAATGATTCTGGCCATGAAATTCTTATTGGATATTTTTCTTAAATTGTAACCAGAGTCCGCAAGCTTGTTTTTTGTTGGAAGCTGCCCTCTGAAGGCTTTTCTGGAGACACTATAAGAGCAGATCTCAGATCAGACAAGTTGGTTTCAATTCAAAAAGGGCAGAGATGAGATAACATTATTTTAGCACTGTGAAGGAATAAAACAATGTGAACATCAGTCTATACAGAGTTTAGACATAATGAAATAGCATTTATGCAACCATGCTGTTCACCACCACAGAATGAACTTTTGTGATCACATAATTTTCTCATGTGGTTTACCCAGCATCATACCAGAAACAAATGGTATAAAGAGGTTCTAAAACCACAAAATTTCCAAATTTCAGTCGAAGAGCTTTAGCAAAATACTCTACCTCTTTTTACTAAACTAGATATTTTACTGAACATCCCTTCATTCTGAATTCAGACCAGACTCAAGGTCCATTTTTATAAGCTGTCTAGTCAGAATTTTCGACTTCTATTTCTCTTAGTAACATGATAGCATAGGCTCAGCTCTGCTGTGGCAGGCAATGCTAATATGAAGACAAGGCTAGTTTTAAGGTCTCCCCACAAACCTGGGAGACAGCCAGCTGAGCTATAAAATTTGTTTCCACCCTTTGTTTCCTTCTTCCAGCCCTATAGCTTTTTCTAGAAATAATCCACACAGAGATAAGCAATAATGTAGGAGCAGGTTTATGCACATACTGTCAAAATGTGGAGCATATATTCAATATTTAATGTCCTGATTTAATAGAAAGATTATCACAATTTGACAATTTTAATGTTATAACTTTGATGTTATGAAATGCCTCCGATTCTACAAAGGCAACATTTGCTATACAAACTCATTTTGCAAGTGATTGCTTTGTAATAATCCTCTTGACAGATTTAATGGTAATTTTCAAAGCTAAGGAAACAACACTGTTTATTCCCTTTACCATTAATTTGAACAGAGGATTAAAAAAAAAGAAAGAAAAAGTATGTGTTTAGCTTAGTATGTCTCAAATTTCAAGTGTATTTCGTTACAGCTGGCATCTTTAAGAAAACCCTAAAAGTGTGTTTTAGGGAGTGATGAGGAAGAAATTAGATTATAATAATAATTCCCCCTTTAGCAACAAAGGGGAAATAGTTTTCCACCTCTTCTCGGTCTCTGTTGCATCTTAGCTACTCCCAGTGTCTCTCCAGAATGAAGTTAAAGAGAAAGATGAATCTATTTAAAGTCTATCAAAACTACAAAAGTGAAGCCAGCCTTGTAAGAATTTGCAAAAATAGTTATGCATCTACCATTTTGCTCACTAAGCAGGCCAAAGGAAAAAAGAAAAAAAAGAAGCTGTAGTGATAGTTAAATAAGGCTTTATATTTTTCTGTACCATGAGACTTTTTTCTTCCATATTGGTACTATGGGAGCAATGACAGCGTAAAAGTACATCATTTTCTTTACACTTCTGGCAGTTTTCCTTGCATCAGTTAGTAACGAAGCAGAAGGAGTCCCAGTTCAAAATAAACAAAGCAAAACCTTGCATGTATCTTTGAGCAGGCAACTCATCAATCTCTCTGTAACTGAGACCTGATGCTCTTTCTCTCCATGTCAGTATCTTATAGGAAAAACAACAGTCAGATACTTGCAAAACAGATATAAGCACAATAGGGTGACTCTGAGGACAAGAATGAGCAGACGGAGATGGAAAATGTTCAACCCAAAACTGCTGACAGATAAGTGCACATCACATTACTCTCCAAAACTGCTCCAAAAGTTAGAAGCCTCCTATAAGCCTGAAGTGGTTATGGCCATGGTTTGGGGTGTTCTGAAGTCCTGCAGCATGAATTCAAGCAAATTGGAAAGATAATACGACCTGCCTCCAGTGTTTCCCTGATTTAGTGAACTAAAATCTAATTTTAAAATTCTGCCCCCTTTTGGAAAGCCTTGGCTTTCTCCATCCTTTAAGAAAAGAAATTGACTGTGATAGAATTTTGAGAGGAAGAAGTTTTGCCAGGTTTGAATACCCTAGATTTCCTTATGGTCTATGAATGAACTGCGCCTAGGTGCCCTCTTTCTCTAAAGACTACTGATAGAGCACATCAAATACAAGCATATCTTCGCTTATGTGTATCTATTCATCTATTTATATCCACAGATATACATAAATATATGTAAAGGAGTGACTTGAGTGCATGGAGGTTTGTCTTGGGACAGGTGACAGATCGGTAATCTGATCTGATTAGAGCTGTTTTGAGCAGGAGAGTGGAATAGATGAACTCCAGAGGTCCCTTCCGATCTGGCTTATTTTATGATTCAATAGATCGATTGATCGATCTATCTATCTAAATAACTAACTATTAATATGCACACACACAACCTATATCCAAAGTCTGAGGATGGACAGAGTGAGAAGAGGTAGGTTTCTTCCAGAATGCAAGCTGCGATTATTAGTAGTACTAGTAATAAAAATTATCTCTGAAGAAATGCAAAAGTCATAATTAGTTGTTCCCTAGGTTCCCATTTTAATTTACCTTTTCCTTCTTTCCCTCAAAAAAAAAAAATAATTACTGTACTTGAAAGGAATCATTTATGATTTACATAGCTCATCAGTAGGGTGTTGTGGGAGGACAGATTAGTGAGTTTCATTGCTGTGCCTCTAGTAAAAGAATGAGACAAAAGAAATAATTATCTAGAGATTTCATAGTAATGGAAAAGGAGATAGCCTTCAGGGTGATGTACTTGGTGATTCTGAAACACACAGTGAAGGAACATACCCTTCTGAGCTGAGGAGTACCAAATAGGAGATATGCGATTTCTTTGTTACAAGTCATTTATATGCATCAGTTTTTATACCAGTTTTGTTTAAGGCATTTACTCACTGTTCTACGTGCCATGCTACCTTTTGAGAGAAATAAATTTAAAAATTAAATCAAATGTTTTGATGTCTGGAGGAGAATTTCCCAAAGTTAACAAAACTTATTTTCTCTTCTGCTCAGGTCACTATGCTACTGTCCCAGCAGGAAAAGACTGGAAGTCTTTGCAGAATCATACCAAAAAATCACTAAGTTAGGTTATGTTAGATCAGAAAAGGTGGAGAAAAGGAACAGTAACATTAAGGCATCCAATTAAAGACAACCTGCAACCCAATCTCTTCATATTTAAGTAAGGAATGTCATTAATTAGTGTGATACAGAGAAACAGAGTTTGGTGTCATCATGACCATTAACTTTGGTTTAAATTGCCTACCAAAGGCAATGGACCCATCCCCGATTATCTTTGATGTGTCTGGGACATCCAATGCCTTTTCTCATAAACTAATTAGAAGCTAGTACAGACTATATCTGCTGGTTTATGCCGCCATCCTGACCCTGGGTATCTGAACACCACTATCAGGCAGTACCACCCCAAGACAGAAATCCAGCCTATGCGTAAACTATGTATTATCATCATCAAAAAAAAAGAAAGCAGTGTGTTTCCAAAGTTGTGGTTGTTTATTTTTTTACTATCATCGGTAGAATCATCTTGGTCTGATGGTGCTGCCACATTTTGACGTGTTAAGTGAAATATACATGCAAGCAGCAAACTGTTATGGCTGAGTAATGGTCATGGTGGGACTTCTGCTCATGGCCTGCCTGAAGAACTCTTCAGATGCTGTAAATGCACCAGCAAATGATAACTTGAGGGTGTCTTCATACCTCTCTGCCAACTTGATTGCCTGCATCATGTTTACACCCAGAACAGTTGATAGACTGGCAGTGCACACTCCCTAAATATCAAACTTCCAAACTGAGTTTGTACCACATTAATTAATCAGTGATTTAATCTTGTGTTTTGTTGAACATGAGGCTTGTTAGAAAAGACAAGGAGCATTTCACATTATCATTCCCTGCAGAAATCCTGCTCGGCCAGAAGTACATGTCAATCTAGTCTTCAAGGAGAAAGGAACAAAAAGAAAGATTTATGAGAACCTAGTAAAAATTAAGTTTTCTGATGAGTGACCTCTTCAGTAGATTAGTTGTTCATGAAATCTAGTGTAACATCCCTACATGGACCTAAGTCACAAAATCCATGCCCAGACACTCAGTTCCTGTCATAGACCAGGGCTCAAAGGCTGAAGTTTCTCAGGAATGCCCCCAACGTTCAGGAACCGACCTACTCACTTCTAAATCAAGAGCTGCATCCTAGGCAAATAAAAACCGCACAGTTATGAAATAGAAAAAAGAATGCAACACATTGTGTGCGGCACAAAAGAGCACAGGTTTTCCTGTGAGATGGCTGGGATTTCTCCACTCTTTATTTCCTGTCTTTCCTTCTCACATGGGGCTCTTTTCTCAATTAGCAGCACACCTGGGAAATAAATGTTCAATTAAATAAAGAGAACCAGCACAAACATGCACATTAAATCACAGACAGACACTGGCATTTATTCAGTATTGTAATCCTCCTCCAGAAACCAGTGAACACGCTGTGACACAAAGCCATACAGTTCTGTTTATAGAGAAGAGATTCTCTCCAGAGACCACTCTTCTTCAAGACAGGAGATGTAACTTAATTCCCTTGAACAGATTGCTGGGAAGAAGCAGGGCACGGTACATTGGTTTCTGATTCCAAGAGATGCAAACACAACGTTGCCTCTCTGTACGTTATTAACTGCTCAGACTTATACTGCAAACAGCATTCATTTCAAGAATGGAAAAGCCCATCTCCAAAGACAGCCCACTTCAAACGCTGAACCAAAACTTTTCTAACACTCTAAAGCTCTTACTTATTCCTTCCCTCTTTGAGCAACACGCCAAATCTACCCTGGGCAGTCAGAAGTTCTGGATCACAACTCATCTTTTTCTTTTTATTCCTCCTTCTCTATGTGCCCTGCTGCTTACATAGCCCACAGGGCCTGCACAGCTTCCCCTGTCACCAGAGCTCACTATTACTCCACTGACTAACGCACTGGGTGCCTCCCATAGGCCAGACTCTCCTTTTTAACAAACTACATATCATATGATTTACATTTAAGTTTAATAAACATGTCTATTTTACTGATAATTATATTAGAAATGGAAGACTGCTGCAAAATGTTAAGACAGGTTCCTGCTGGCCTCAAAATCATATGGACACAGAAGGATTTACTAGCTGCTAGTGCAATTCCCAACCATGGCATATCAGTTTCTGCCACCTCTAGCAAGCAGAAACTCAATTTCTTCAATGTCCTGATTGAAAATAATGATAAAGAAGCTAAATTACAAATTACTGAGCAAGCTAGATGACTGATATGTCTTTCTGGAAATGAGGATTTTCCTTTTCTGTCTCCTATCAGAAAACTTTTGTCAAGATAGAGTCAATGGACAAAGAATCAACTCCTACTTGTGGCATGTTTCCAGAAAACAGTGATTATATGACTTAAAAAGCAAAATGCAACAAGAAAAGACAGACAGAGTTGTCCTTGAAAAACATAAGTACCTTTCAAAATGATAGTACTTGGACAATAACGAGTTGTCCATCTGTGCCTTGCTATTGCACTGCTTCTTACTCTAGATGATCAAGCATCAAGAGCTAGCTCTAAAGGCATCGAAATGAATGAAGACTTTGAAAAGATCTCTTGCATTTCCCCTTCAGAAGAGTAGATAGGCAGTTTATACCGAAGACTGAAGTCCTCCTCCTGCAGTGATCCAGTTTTGGTAATTAATGTACACCACCGAGCTGCTAAGAGAAGGGAGAGGATTAAGGGAGCCCCTGCACAAGGCACTAAATGGGATCACAGATATAGTCTATGAAATATGGATCAGGCCTTTGCCCCACCAAAGGCTGGGGTCACACTGGTGAGGTGCTAATGAAACACACTATAGATGGCAAATGACAAAAGGGACACACTAACAGGCTCCACTCTCCTCTGCAGGTTCCTTAGTGCACCATGATGTGCAGAACACTCACTCCTCTCAGGTGGGGCTAATGTGCAGAGAAGCTGGGAAGCACTTTCATAAAGGACTGAATTACCTAGAAATGATATATAGATATACTTCTGATTTCCCCTTTACATACTCACAGATCCTTAGTGGGAAAGGAGAATTGATTCTGCAAGAAGCACAGAGAAAGCTGAAGTTAATAAACATTTCCAGTCCTCAGTTCCATCCCGAAAGCTTCTGAAATCTGTGCACTTCATCTGATTAGAAGCTGTGCATTATTGGCATGCAGGAGACGGCATTAAAAAATGCTTGTTAGAATGACACTGATCCCACACTAGTATTTTAGCCACTAAGATGCTTGTATGCATCTCTTTGCCAAGAAACATCCCAGTGTCCAATCCCACATGGTGGACGCTTCCAGGAGAACAGTGATTATGCAGTACAGCGCAATATGACAGCCAAACGCAACTACGGAGCAGTGACGAAGAGTCTGTAAATTCCACCCAACCTAAATTGAATTTTTCTTTAGCAGTGCAGGATTAGCCCTTACTTATTCTTATAAATCGTCTGAAGTTACTATGCATGGTCAAGAATGATGATACACAAAACACATCGTACCCAGTAACATCACACTGGGGTAATTGTTGTAACTGCTGATATGAGGGCTATGAGTCTGGTTTTGTTACCAGCACTGTTGAGCTCTGCAGATTACATCATACAGATTGTTTCTATATCTGGCATCCATTCAGCCTGCGTGTATACTTATCCACCTCCACCTGCCTGCTTAGACAAATAGGAAAAAAATGGGGGAAAAAATAGCCAGACAGCATCCGTCTGCACTGAATTACAGAAGAGATAACATTAAATGCTATGCAATGGAGAAGTACTTAAGATTTCAAAATGGAAGAACTCCCATCTAGAGAAGCAGGGAATCCAGTCCACAGCAGGAACAGAAAAACTTAACACTCTTGTACGTTTAAGCACAGCAGATGCCAGTGGGATACAACTTTACAAAACAAACTGACAGCTGTCTACTCAATCCTACCATCAGTCAGTATTGCTTCTTACTCTTAGTCTACAATGTCTATTTTCTTCAAGTCTTTGGCATGGGTTGCCTCAAACACAATGGCGTTAAAATCCCACAGTTTATTACAAGATGATACAAATGAGGCCACAGAGGAAGCACCTACACAGTTGAATAAATGATTTTTTTTTTCAGAATAAGAATTCTGAAACAAGCCAGTGCTGAAAATGTCAAAAAAAAAATAAAAATTCATTATACTCAAGGGGTAATGATCTCATTCTTTTTCTCCTCAAAAGAACGATAATCCTCAAGCCGGAGGTTAAAAGCTTTCTCAGTCTTAGCATTATCACACATGACCTGACAGTATTTGAATGGGACACAGAGATGGCCTCTCCTTGTCAAATATTGCATTCGCACTGGTACTTTTTTTTTTGCATGAAGCTTTAAGTAGGAGCAGGTGTGGGTTTTCATTATATTCTGCTTTTCTACAAGCTTTAGAATTATGCAGCTTTCTGAGTGGCTGTGTTTGCCATAATGTGTTCTCATAATGAACCACATACCACTCTCATCTTGTCGTGGTATGGGGAGAGCACCAGTTATTCATGATGCCTAAGTCCTGCACAACTGGAATTCCAAGTTTTTCCTAGAACCGTAACCAGGATGTAGGGACTTGTAACAGAAGTATTGAGGTTGGCAAGGGTCAAATATGAATGGAAATGTGTGAGAGAGAGAGAAAGCACCAGAAGAAATGGCAGAACAAGGGCAAAAAAAATAGCGTAATGGAGAACGCTTTTCCCAGTCAATCACGCTGAGGAATGTATCAAACCCAGACAACAACGCGCTGTGATAAGACCGCAGCAGAAATGAGTCATTAATGGAAGACACTCCTAGAACAAGGGAATGGATAGCAACAAGGCTGCAGAACATCACTCGCGCCATTCCTTCATGTTACCACAACAGGAGGATAACAGCAAACCACTATTCCTGAATGGATATGAAAGACGTGCCCAAAAACTAGTTCATCGTTGCCAACCATGAAGAACCACAGAGCTGTGATGAGGACCCAGTAGCTAGTGTCCCTGGTCCTTTGTGTCACACACAGACACACTTGGTGCTTGTGAGTAAGTGGAAGTAAGAGTGTGAATGAGTGTGTTTACAAATGAGTAAAATCAACTTGCTCAGAGCTTTTGCAAAAAACTTTCCCTTTCCCCTTCATTTCAGATCTGACGCTGAGTTTTGCTACACCGGTTACTGACAGGTTTCTTTGTACAAGCACCTATACTGACTGTAAAGCCAGGTCCACAAGGATGACCTGTCCTATAAAGATTTAAAAGGATTCAAAGGCCTTTATGCCAAATAATAAAGTCTCCTAGAAATTAATATCCATCAATACAATGCTATTAACTTCCTTTTCCATTAAGGACTTTTTCCTATAACACACATTCCTCAACACTTCTTAGTCAATGGGAAAGAGCAGAGCTTTTCTGTCTTCCTGAACCCAGACCACAAGTAACCTTAGATGAAACGAAAGAACACCTACCAAGCAGGCAGAAACGCTGATTGCTTTCCAGCTTTCATCAGCTGGCTGGGCTAATTGAGAACCACGCTGTGCATTCATGGGAACAAACTGCTTGTTAGTGGTGTGAACAAGGAGGTTCTGAAATATTGCATGAGCTTTAAAACAACAGCTATTATTTTAACAGCAGTCGTTTTCCAGTTACTGTGGTAAGCACACCACCCAATATGACTTGAAGACAGGAGTATAAGGATGGGATATTTCAGAATGTCGTGCTTCCAGGCAAGCAACCAAGCATCATGGAAGAGCTGCTGAAAGCCTTCTTGAGAGTTTATGTTGAGAAAATAACAAAGCCCTTCAAGAAAAAAGCTGGGAGGTCCTCTTTCTCTGAAAGTTGCCATGCAAAGGTTAAATATGGAAACTTCTTAATGAGCACTGTGATTGTTTTCTGTTTGACACAGAGAGTAACAGAAAGCAGATGTTTCTGAATAGCCACCTTTAAGGAAAGGAGAGGGAGAAAGGCAGTTGGACATAAACATTATGGCTTCAGAGTTCAAATTTATTTACAGTATGTACACAGCTGAGAAGCCAAAAAAAAAAAAAGGCAGCAAAAATATTTTCCAGGAGGGACCTAAGGCATACACTTAGCTTTACATTGGACATATTAGCAACAGATAGATGTTAAACAGATGTTTGTTGTAAAAATAGCCATAATAATACATCTCCACATATAGGCTTAAGAAATAACTGGCTCACATGCAAAATTTAAAGGAGAGGAATACATGTTGGAGGAAAAAGTTCCAAGACAGAGTGTTTAAGACCAAAGAGATGGGTGTCTACTCAACAATACAAATGGAGCAATAAGATTAAGTGCCACTCTGGAAGACAGTGACATGGTGCTAGAGTGCTGAGCGATGAAAGATGCCTGTATTACCTAAGGAAATGAATAGTTTTGAAGTCCAAAAGTCTGCAAAGATTTCTAGCCCTGGGAGCAAGGCAGCAGAACAGCTTCAGGAGGACAGTCCTGATTCTTCATGAAACACAACTCAGAGATCTTTTGCCTAGATCTCAGGCTGGGACCAAAGCCAATGATAACAGTTCCAAAAGCACTGGCACAACAAAGAATGAACTGTGTGCACTTGTATATATGAAATTGTGTCAACTCTATGTTTACGTGAATAGTCATTACTGAAAAACAAACTAAGTTTTATAAAATATTGCATATTTAGCCATTTTTTCATTTCACTTAATTCTGTATCACTTTTTTTTGGTTGAAATTTCTCTGGATTCTATCAAGATTTGTATGAGGTCAGGAGTAGTCACAACATTTATGGGAAAATGAGGTAAAGGACACTGACCAATTGTTAAGGGAGTTCAGAAAGCTCAGCTGAAGAGGAAGATCACCTCCTCCAAAACTCTCATTTGGCATTTCAGTATCTTACTTGACTGGACTCCAGACTCCTGAATGATTCCTGCGTGGCTGCTAGGCAGTGGCTAGAGCATTAAAGCAATAAAATCTCTGTGAGGCTCTTCCTTTCCAAGTACGATTTTAATCGGAAAACGATTGCATGCTTTTTGTCTATCTCATAATTTATAGATCGTGCAAGAATGTTTGGCTAGTTTCTAGCCAGCTTTATAAGCATCAGAAGATGCCATGAGAAAGATTACAAGTATGTTGCACCTGAAAGTCATTGTGTACTCAGGGGCTGAGAGACATTTGTGCAGGAGTTTCTAGGAGCCCAGAAACTTTGGAAATATAATTTCTTTTGCCTCACTTTCCCCTTTTCTATTCTTTTTTTATCATTCTGAGCCTAATCAGAAGCAGAAGGCATGCAAAATATTAATCAATGGTTTCTGTTCTGCCCACAATAAATAAAAATAAAGAATTGAGCACCTATCAGAGCAATGCCCTGAAATCATCTCACAGGCAGCAACACTTCTTGTTCTGGACAGATATTTGGGATGACCCCAGTAATATCAGCAAAGAACCAGGAACAAATTACAAGAATCTGACTGCAGAAGGGGAAGTTTAATATCACAAGTGAAGTTTCTAGAGGTGCATCAGTGGGTTTGAAGAACAGAAAAGTCAGTGGGTGAAACAGTGGTGTCAGCTGGTGACTTCAAAGCAAAGGGCTAGAAACTAGATATCCCAGAAGAAAACAAAAGAGAAAGAATGAAACATCCCATTCTACAAGAGGTTACAGACACATAAAATGATCAAAACCATAAAGGGTACAAAATCTCATTCCAAGTAGGAAGCACTGCTGGAAATGCCAGTTTCTGTTTAAGAGCAGATTCATCACTAACAATGAGAGCCACATCAAGGTTACGTAGGCTGACAAGAGAAGCACCCAAAGCAAGAAGTCATTTGGCATCCAGAGGAAGGCACTGTGTACTCTCTGTTTTGTGACAGCGTGAAAACAGACCAAAATGTTTACCTAGAGGATATCTAGAACTGAAAAACACTTTCTACACACATATGTGATAAGACAGTTCTTTTAGGAGCAGAGATTGGGAAGAGGATTATTTTCAGAAAAATGATATAGCCACATTTTTAAGCATTGAAAATTAAGGTCTAGGAAAGAGGAAAGAGCTTATGATAGGAGTCACATCAAGACAAGGGTAGACAGATGGCCAGATAAAAAACATGAAGGTTTGAGAAAGTCCCTTGTGATTTTTTTCCAAAAAGCAAGTATTTATTTACTGTAATACCAGTACTCTCTATAAGGCAGACACAGATGGTGTGTCTACATCTGCATTTTAGTTCAAGTCAAAATTGCACTTTTTAAGTAAATCTCATGATTGACTCTACTTAGCAGGCTTAGGTTCACCCAGGTCTTGTGAAATGGACTCCATGGATTTTAGCCGAAACCTTAAGATGCACTCCAAAAGCACACCTGATGGAACTGAACCAGTAATGAATGCCCGTGCCGGAGAACCAGAGTACAGCAAAGAAAACCTTGACTAGACATTTCCACACATATTTTTATTCAGGATCCCCTCAGAGTTTTCATTAGTTCCGTATTGTCTTCCTTTTGTTTAATGACCGCTGTCTTAGCTGACAGAATAAACTTTGTCAGCTTTCAATGAGTTCTTCATGTTCCTCTGAATAAGTCATCAAATATGGATATATATCCTGCAATTCAGTGACTACTGCCAAATAACTTTATAACCTCACTTGGAAATCCAGACTGTGGAATAGAAACCTAACATGTGAAACCTCTTACTTATATGTTTAGAAAAGGGAACTACTGCCTGATGGTATAATTTTAACAGGCTCTTGTTAATGTTGTGCTAGGCCACCCACCATCCTGAATGCGTGATTTTTAATTATTTAAATATAATAAAACACAAAGCACTTCCTAAACGCTAAGCTTTTATGCTTGTCCTTATTTTGGCCAAAAATAAGGATTCCTTCATAGAAACCAGAATTTGGTTAGGCGTCCTGATTTGTTCTTAGGGGTTTCTGGGATCCATGGCGATTATGTCAATACCCTCTGCTGCACAGAAGAGAGCAAACATTTCCCCATGAACTACAGGGCTGAGTTTAACCATGGTACCAATCTGAAAAAATGTTATCAAATATCAAAGTGACGCAAACAGCCCACTTTGGGGGGTATTTTATCATTTCAGCTAGAAAAGAAGGTTGAGGTTCCAACTGAATTTTACTAGTGGCAGAGATTTGTTAATACTGGTGCTCTACCTTCAACAACGTAGTCTGCCAACTTTTCCTCATGCGCATAGTCTCAGTGAAGCAGTATTACCAGGTCTCATAAATCTCTGGATATTTGGTAGTTTTCCTAAAGCCTCAGATCCTAGTTAAGTGGCTGCAAGAATTTCAACTTTCAACTTAATTTTGTTTCTCAAGCTAGCCTGAGGCAATACTGAATGAACAATTTCTGAGACTCACGCAGCCAAACCAAAATCGAATCACAATTCATTTTATAATTGTGATTCTAAACCAATTCAGAAATTACATTCACGACTTTTAGTGTTTCGAAATGGTCTGTCAAAGCGGATAGAATTATTCATGGGAACAAGAAATTAATAGTTTGCTCTTAATCCTCCGTTTATTCTACTGCATGAAAACTCCATAAAATGACTTGATCTGAAACTACTTGGCAATGCAAATGGAAACTTTGGAAACCTAAAAAAAGGGGTATAGTCAAGATTGCTATTATAGCAATATTTCAATCCTAATGCTCTAACTGAGCAATTTTTCACTCTATCCAAAGCTTAGTGCAAATGTCTTAGCTAAAGCATTTCTATTTCAACTTCATTGGTCCTTCATGACTCCTAATTAGAGATTAGAAAACTGATATTTCCAGCATAAGAAAAATTAGAATCTTAAAACAACACCTACTCCCAATAATAAGACACAGAGAGAGCCTATAACTCACAGAACTTGTGTAGTCTTTGCAGTTAGCATTGTACCTACAACAGCCTGTCAGATGAGAATACACAACTAAATGCGTTTGTGATATAAAACCACAAAGATCCTAAAAAAAATATACACCTTTGCACGGGGAAGTCAGTCTCTGGCCACTCTCAAACTGACTTACCCTGCTATAGAGAGAGCTTTCTGTCCAAAGCTATTTAGATGGTCATACACATAGCAGATGTTCTTTACACATAACTTAATTATCTCAGTGGACTAAAGGGGTTTCACTGTTTTGACAGATATAAACCTTCATCCAGTCTACAGGTAACTTCAGCTGCAATGTGAGAAAATATCTGCTCTAGGAACTGAGTACTTTAACATGCAGAGGGGGGTTGATGAATTCTGCAAAGCAGCTCTGCGTCCTGGCTGGCAAAAATATAACTGCTCTCAAGCTAGATACAGTCATTTAGAAAAATACAGGCAGAGAAGAGTCTGTAGACCCTTGGCACCCTCCTGTAAATGCAGAGCCCAGCTGCCCCGTTCTTCTCACTCCTGTCATCCTGGGTGCCTCATGACCACTGGCAGTTTCCCTAAAACGTCAAGGGATTATGAAAAGATGTAGCTGTAATTTTTTAAAGAATTTTCCATACCTCTTATCTGAAGAGAAAGTTTCATTTTAAAAGCCCTACGAGGAAAAAAAAAAAAAAAAAAAGATTCATTACTGATTTTAAGTCTGTCTCATAATTTAAATTTTTAATCGGTATGATTAGGGTGAAGAGTACTTCCTGTGACAGAATTTGTAAAACACCCTATGGATGGCTGTGGATTTTAAGCAATATTGCAACTGACATGTTAAATAGTAACAACCATTATAGTAAAAGTAAAAACAATCCTAAGAGGGTTATATCACTTTAGATTTTCAAGAAACTGCCTAGATTTGTTAAATTTAAATGAAAGTGTTTGGAGTTTTTAAAAATTAGATAAAATGTCAGACCTATGAATTTCAGGTTGCTACAGTCTCCTTCCTCTACCAGTTCTATAAAGTCACAGCCGTTACATGGAGGACGGTCTGTGCTTCCCCACTAAACTAAGATTTTTGCATTGTTACTTAACATCCCTGTACTGAGACGCTCAAGGGGAACAAACGAGGATGCATTTGAGAATCCAAGTTAACAGAAATCAACTGCCGTTCTCCATACGGTAATCTCAAAGGGCAGCATCAAGTTAGCAAAAGCTGAAAAGCAGCAGCTATGGACCCATGGTAAGTGCAGTCTGACCCTATCTGTTTTAATCCTGACTTTTTTTCATGCTTTTGCCACATCATCATTTTGATGATTCAAATAAAAAGAACAAATTGTTAAATTTTAAAGCTCCAAAGCACTGAATTACAGGACAGTCAATTACCATTTAACACTTATTAATATGACAAAATAAAGGTGTACATTACATGAGCTTTTCATTTTTTTAAATGTAACATTATTGAACAAACTTTAAAATCATTGTTTTTTCTGTCAGAAAAAAAAACCTCCTAAGACAGAGGTACCATGTTATTGGGCTACCATATGGAAAGAGTTATACAAAAGAGGATCAACAGTGATTGAATTATTTTGTTATAGGCTAATGTAGTCGAGCAGCGAAAAACTTGTGCTATACTATGTAGAGAAATAACAATAAGAGAAAAAAAAAGTCTAAATCTTTTTGGCAGGAGACCTGAAGCTAAAGAAAATCACGTCAAAAGCCAGGAATTTGTACTTATAAAATTGCTCAGTAAAAACCACACAGTGATCTCATATTACATTCATTCATAAAGCTGTTGGAAATGGCCATCCCTGATACCTACATGGATTGTGTAGGTATCAATTAAAATAGGCCAGGTGGGAAAAAAGGGCTCACATGGGGGATATCACATGGTAGATACTTGGTGCTGGGTTCTTCACACGGGACCTGCAGCACTTTTCAGAGTTCGAGGTTTAATTTGAAAACGTAACCCCTTCCTTTCTGTTTGAAAGGATGCTTGAAGTGTGGGAAAGAAAGGGGCAAACCTAGTACCGTTCTTCCATAGCCTGAGTGAGCCGCCTTCCATCCCACCCTTCCGCCCCTTTGAGTACGAGCGCAAGTGCCCCAGAGGAAAAAGCATGGTGAAGTGGGGTTCAGCCGAGTCACGTCAGTGCCTGTACTTCATGTACCTCAGCACACTGTGGAGACCGAATCTCCTCCCCTGCATGGGACCTCCAGGGTCCATGAGTCTACAGAGCTCGGTAACTTTCAGAGGGGAAGCAGCAAGTAGGAAAAGAAGGAAAAACCTAAGCAAATACAAACTTGGTGCATTTTCCAGCACTTTGCAAAATACGTCACGAGGAGACTGAAGTGCATGAGGAGACTCAAGGCCTTAATTGCCTGGATGTATCAAGCTGAAGAAATAACTTTTCCACCCCGAATCTGGATTCAGAGATTATAGAGAAGGAAGCAGTCACGTGAGAGATATGAGCCTTCTCTAGGCCATCTTAATTACCGTAACTACCTTATAGCATAGCTAACTTCTAAATCCAGCTGAAAAGACAGCAGGAATATTGACAGTCATAAAAGACCCTCAAACATAATTTCATTTGTTAAAAATGATCAGCTTCAGTTTTCATTTTGTTTTCCCTTTTTATGTTTTCTTTCTGTTTGCTGTCACTACCATTCACCTGGAGCCATGAAACACATTTAGTGTGAAAGGCAAGAGGGCAACATCTGCAAAAAAACTGGTTCTTTGTCCACTAGGAACCTGAGCAGTTTCTGGCAAGAGCGGTCAGTCAGGGCTTTTGCAAACCTCTGCCAAAGCAATTGAGTTGTCACTGTAAGTAGGAAACAGATACCAGCTTCCCACTAGCGTTTAATAAGAGGAAAGCATGTGTGTTTCACTTGTGCCTTTAAAAATCACTTAATGGGCATTTTCAAAAAGTGCAGTTGAAAATTGGAGCCTAGGAAATCTTAGGTTCTTGAAGGCCAGAGATATCTTTCTGTAGAGATTCTGACAATGCTTCTCTACACCGGCTCAATCCCAGTTCCGTAGGGGTTGTCACTGCTAATGATGATGATGATGATGGGTAATGATGATGATGAGTTATAGAAGAACTGTGACTTTCTCTAGTGGCTAATCTGGTCTATACAATGGGACTCAAACCTACTCAACCTTACTCATAGGAACTGTGTGAATGACCCAAAATGGAAACTCCCCTGTGATTACTGAGAGCAGCATCTGATTCTTAAATTCATAACCATAAAGGTTGTGCCAATTTTACAGTAAGATTATTTCTGATTAAGCTTCTGATAAGCTAAAATGGCATATCTGTATAATAAAATTGCTTTAAAACATCTTTTTACTTTTGAAGGCAAAATATACATCATTTAGTTTAGCCTTTTATTGTAAAAAATTACAATCTTTATGACCTGTAAACCAAATGAAAGGAATTTTTTCCATTATTGACCAGCCAATTTTACTGACAATATTTTGTGCAGGACTGAAAGCTGCCTATTTAACATAGTGATGGAAATCATTTTATGTGACAGACAAGGGAAATACAGGGGATTATTCTGTGTTAGTAAGAAACCTAGTTAATCTCAAAGCCATATCTCTTTATGGGTCAAGTCCATCTTGCAGTATTTTTTTATTATTATTTTATACATGCAATACTCACTTTAAATACAAGAGCAATTTCATATCTGTGATGAAAACAGGGTTTAATTTCATAACGACAGAGGTCACTGAGTGGCAGGAGGTGCAATTTAAAATGTTGTGGTTTCTTACCTATTCTTGCAAAGCCCAAGCCTTTAATGAAATTAACTGCAAAGTGTTGCAAGGTTGCAACGAGCAGAAATGGGCTTGCAGAATGTGTCACGTTTTCAGGCTTTTCGCTTCTTCAGCATAAGCACGTTTTCACAGGTATCTCAATGGAGGATACGATTGGACAGCTGTGGAGATACAATACGCAAGTCAAGCAGCCATAAACCTGATTGAAGGTTTTAATTTGAAACACCAACAGGAGGAAATGAGGAGGGTGATCAGGACCATCACCACACCACCCACCCCACCTCAAATTCAGAGCTGTTACATCTGTTCACTCCATTTTGGGAAACTGCACCCTCAGCCGGCAAAGCAGTCCTGTGATGGGGCCTCACCTGAGCCCAGAGATGACAAACTGGGGTATACAAGATAGCTAAGACCCAAAACTAGGGTCAGTGCTTCATGAAACAATAACATGAACAGTGTTCAGTCTAGCGACAGGATTAATAATTGCCATCCCATTAATTTTTCATTGTGCATTCGAAATCTCAAAAAAGAATAATGGACAAGAGGACCCATGAGCTCTGCTTTGGGACCAGGATTACATGGAGTAAAAAAGGGATTTCCTAAAAGCTGAGGGAGATTCCTGTAAGACACATTAAATATGACTCTGGAAGCCAAGGGCCACTCTTACGTCAGCCTGGTATAAAGCAGCCCCTGTGAGAGCTCAGGGCAAGATTGGGAAGATGGTCCAAAACCCACCCACTGGATTTCACACCGGAGGCAACCATGACTACCGCCCCAACAAATAGCTCCCTAATAAATCACAGGTAATGGGGGAGACCCAGGGCCAGTCCCGTTCCAGCGGGCATTGCTGTGAAATGCTACTTAGCAGGGACCACCAGGGCTGACAGACGATGGAGAAGATCACGCTGAGCTCTGGGAGCAGCCCAGAAAGGCAGGGTATTCCCCCGCGCCCCACTGCAGGGATTTTCCTCTCATTTGTACAGGTGTGGATGAGAGGTTATTCCATTGAAATTTGCTGCCAGAAAATCCGTGCAGATTCGCTGGTACAAAACGGCTGTATTGACAAAAATAAAAACATTTCCTGCAGATGGCTAAGGAATATACAGAAGTGTGTTCATGCTAGGTAGCGCATTTCTGGAGGATTACTGCCTCTTCCGCCTGAAATGGTAAGAGTGGCACTAAAAATGTACATATGTGCTATGTATACGTATGGTTCACAGCATCCTAACGTTATTTTGGAATTGGTTTTTAAAGCAAAACAAAGGCATTGTAATAGAGTATTTTTTGTGTTTATGACTTTACCGACATTCATCAGTAGGCTGCATCTTCTAATGAGTGAAAAGAAGCAAAATCTTTGTCAGGCAACGAGTCCTCTGACAAAAAAAACCCAACCTCTCAGAAACTTTCTTTTTCAGATACCTCTCTTTTAAGTGATAAAGTTTTTTCACATCTTCTATATTCTTTCCCAAATTATTTTCTAGTATTTTTTTCTGCTGCATTTTTTTTTGTGTTGCTGCTTCCTGGAAACAAGGTGTTGTGATATCAGGGCTCCGCAGCTGTGCTCGTGATTATGTGCTGCCCTTTATACATCTATTGCAAAACAACATTTCTTCTTCATAACTGCCTTTTGGGAAAAAATATATGTGCATTTTAAAATGCATTTAGAAATATACACGCTTAAATCACACATTTTCCAAACAAATGTCAAAATAACTTAGTTTTTGCAATAAATCTCTTAAGACTTTGCATGGTCTTACAAATGTATGTTGAAATAGCAGACTCCCTATAGCCCATTGTTCAGCTAGTCGTCCCCTTTAACACATTAACCCACCAAATGCCTCCTGGCCAGGAGACAGGTAAGAAGCGGTATGTGTGAAGCATAGCCTGGGCATTTTTTGTGTCATTTACTCAGTGCAGCCTAGCTCTGTTTGCTGCAATAATCTGCTCTGTTTGCTGCTGCTGCTTCTTCACCTTCTGCCAGAGCAGTACTTTTCATACTCAGAGGAGTACAGATTGAATATATATTCTATGTATAAATCTGTCACGTTGGGAAGTTACATGGAGCCTGTGTGTTTTGTTTGTAACAGAAAAAAACCTTGAAAGTCTAGGTGGAGCCTTTTTATCACCTCGCAATTTCTTTCTCTACTTCTGCACACCAGAGATTAAAAGCATGTAGAGATTAGCGGTCTAGAAGGTCAACACTGGCAGTAGTGGCTGGGGATAAGGTGGGATGAGAAATCATAAATACATTAAAATATGCCCCACCTCGGGTTTCAGTTTAACAAGTGCTCTGCTCTGGTGGGTTAATGTTGCAGCCCCGGGGAAAGTAAAATTAAAATTTCCTGACATCCACAAGCACTTCCAAAAATGGTCTGCAACACACGCTGTTCTCTTCTCTGTTTTTTCACTAAAAATGGCTTTTCTATGTAAAACTATCCCAAATAAGAAGGATCGAAGACTCTTCTCAACTCTTTTGTCTTGTACTGCTGTGTCACCATTTCCACTGGTACTGAAAAGCTTTGTAGAAGGCATTCCCAAATTCAGATTCCTCTGGCTACCCAAATTAAAAACAAACAAACAGCCAAAAAACCAAACAAAACCCCCTACTTAAGTCTGAACTTTAATGTTAGTGTGTTTGAATGTCAAAAACAACAAAGAGAAGGCAGAACTCTTATTGAAAAAAACTCTTGGATTTTTCCCCTTGTCCTCTGAATAAACTGTCTGCACTGTGGACAAGCACAAGCGATGCTTTGGCAGTGGAGTAAACATTTTCAGTGGGCAAACATGAGTTCGTCTTCCACTGCAAGGCAACAGCGAGGCGGCTTCTACAGCCGGCACGTGGACGGGCTCCAAACCATGAGCTGGGCAGAAGCTGCTCTCGACCAGCTGCAGATGTGAGGATGTGACCCTTGGGTAGAGGGCAGCACGGTGGGACACAGGAGCGCGTGCCACCCTGGCCAGTGAGAATGAAAAGGAGAGGGTGTCAGGTGCGAGACTAAACTTTCTCTAGTGTCCCAATAAATCTGCGTTTCCTACTGGCAAATCAGCATGCTTAAACTCGGATGGAAATCACGGTTTACACACTGTGGCTCAGGTTGATTAGAACAGCTGATTAAAACATTTACATTCCCATTATAACCAGGTCAGGCAAGTTTTTTTTCCAAAATCATAGGTAATAAAAGTACAATTGGAGCCTTGACCTCTTCTGTGGCAAAGTTACACGTGTAACTTTTTGGACGGTTAAAGCAAAACCAAATTAAAATGGTAAGTGTGAATAATATCTGTGTCCTGTTTTACTCTGTCCCGTCTTCTCAAGGGTGGGTCATGACCTGAGACTTGAGGACTTCTCACCTTGGGAATCATACAGCAAAACCCTGTGTGACAGGGCATCTCAGGAAAGCTTGGTGTCTTGCAACCCAGAAAGACTAAACAATGCAGACATTAATATCCTAGCAAACATAATCCTACTCTATGAAATCTACTGCTCT
Source organism: Larus michahellis (assembly GCF_964199755.1). Lineage (NCBI taxonomy): Eukaryota > Metazoa > Chordata > Aves > Charadriiformes > Laridae > Larus > Larus michahellis. Next base: position 140,585,125 of record NC_133896.1, on the reverse strand, counting down.
TTCTCTAATTATTGTTCTAAATGAAGGTCAGAGTTTCTGGTACTCATTTTACTACCTATCCACAAGTAACTCTTTGTAAAAAAGAAAGATTTTTGAGGAAATAATTTTAACTCATAACAGATTACATGCACTACAATTCAGAACTGAATTCTCTTCTGACTGGTAACACTTGTCTTGAATAGCGATCATTTTAATGGCAAGCCCAGCATCAAATGACACATTCGTATCTGTTTGTTGGAATAAATGTGCATAATGAAAACCGCGCGTCTTTGAACACAGGCTTTAATAATTGGAATGCTTTCTAGTTGGTCCTTATTTAACTAAAATCAAAAGAGTACTCCTCCCGTACAGGAAGCCAAGTCTAATGAAGAGAGTTGGATAGTACCTGCAAGAGAAATGCAGGTACTACTGCATTTCAGAAAGACGGCAGAACAGCCACAAACCAGCAGCGGCTTTTGTGTCCAGCAGCCAGAAAAAAAGCAGACAAGTGTCTTTACCATCCTGCGGAGAACAAAACCAGCATTGCCCATGTTTGTTGTTTTTTTTTTTTTTAATTAGATGTAATTTGAATCCTGGGACTAAATTTGCCATCTTTTGGTAGCTCTGACTTTGTACTGCTCCACCCTTTAAGGTGACTTCTTAAATTTATTTTGGGGGTATATCTGTAGTTTCAGAAGTCTGAAGAAATCAGCAGCGGACGACAGTCTAGCACACACTCAAAACCACGAGCGAGCGTATGGGCAACACAGTAAAACATTTGTTTGTTTTAGGACTATTGGAAAAGTTATCTTATTTAAAGTGTTGTGATATAAGCATTGTGGAGACTCCTGGAAAACTTTTTTGCAGAGATTTTAGACTGACCCGAATAGGCACCACCACTTCAAATAGCTCTCTGGAGTGTAGGTGTTGATACTGCTCAGCAGAGGGTTAAGCTGGAGTGACTACAACAGTTGCCGTCCCAGCTTTCCTGGGCCTTCCCATTCCTATGGCAAGGACGACAGAAAAACAAGCTGGCCAAAGGCTTGCGCTTAAAATGCTGAATTCAGTATGCCAGCATACAAACGCTCTCCTGCAGCATCCCCGGCAATCCCTGGGGACCACAGACAGCTGGCAGCGCTCACTGTGCCAACCATCCCAGCCCAATCCGCTGCGGCATGCTTGTCGACACCTCCTGAACCGAATGGGGTGACTCACAGCAAGTGACCTTGCAAGAGGATCTGTTTTATTTTCCTGCCTTTGCAACAGACTTCCTGGGAGATCACAGATAAATCACTCATTCCTCAGCTTTCCCTTCTGTCAAAAAGGGAAAATTTGTCCCTTCAAGCTCCCAGCAATGTTCCAGGACCAACCTCACACTCACAAGGGTCTATGAGATGCCCGAGTGGATAGAGTGACTCCAACACAGTCAAGAGTGATAAAAGCTTTCCCTATTTTATTTGATGTTAGGTACCTCATCACCACAATCAGAGCTATTGTAGGTGTCTCATAAGAAATTTAGCCAGTAAACAACATTGATTGGTGGTAGTGGTGGGTATTTTTACTCCAGAATTATCATTGTAGGTCAAAATTCTCTCAATGTAAACATTCATATTTGTTTCAACACTAGTTTTATAAATATGTCTGCTTTCTGAGTCAACTTATTGATTGTGAATATTACATTGCACATGTCAGCACTTGGGACTTTTAAGTATGAATTACTACTTCCTTGTGATTACTCAGGTTGTAACCTTCCATCAAGCTGGCCTTTGTAACAGCTGCTCTTTACACTCCCTGGTCTAATTCTGGATGCATCCAACTAAAGATGGGCTCAGAATCCAGTATCCAGATACTTTTGATAAGAACATTAAATCTGACTAAATAGCCCCTGCTTTGTACAGATGCTATGCTATCTCTGCTGATTCTGGCTGCCCTCTCCATATGCTCAATACAGCAGAGTCGCTTTTAACAGGAACTGCCTAGAGCTTGGGATGGAGAAAATTGTTCATAGCAGGGTCTGGAAATTGGGAACAGAGTCAATGGCTTTTTGATACAATATTCTTTATTGTGAAAAAGTGTTTAGCAAGTAGGCTACTGTGAACATTGGCATAAAAAAAAAAAAAAAAAAAGAAAAAATAAAAGAGAGACATATCCTTTTCCTGCTGGGTGCTTTTGTAGTATGAGGAAGGCATCAAGGGATACAACACAGGCAGAACACAGCTTACCAGCACTGCACTGAATTTTTTTTAAATTTCCTAGCAAACATCAGGCACATCTCAACCAAGTTTCTCCATCACTTCAAAAAGACAGAGTCCTTGATTAATATTGGGAAAAAAAAACAGAAACAAACAAATAAAACAAAACCAAAAACCTAATACGAAACCCAGCACCCCCCAAAATGCAAGCATTATCCTAGGAGGACACACCGGGGGCTGAGGCAGTTCACATGGGATCGCAGCAACACGAAAGCCGAAGGACTGGCGAGCAAGAAGTAATGTAACCAATTAGCATCAGCAGCTTAAGTAAAAACTTATCCCCGGGGCAGCTGCCTTAAGCAGCTTAAGCAAATTTGGGCCACGGAAGGTCCTGCGACCGAAAGGCAAAACCGACAAAAATCTTTCAGTGCAAATGTGATGTCTCCCGGGATGGAAACCCAGCGGTAGGTGCCGGCCGCATGCCGGGATGCCTCCTGGGGAGGCAGCACCCGCGGGGAAGCCGTCGCCGGGCCCCCTCCCGACCCCGACACGGCTTTCCCTGCGGGGCGCACCGCCGTGGCTCCGTGCCGGTACCCGCGGGGGAGCCTGGTACCCTCCTCCGGTAACCTCCTCCCGCCTGGGGCATCCCGCCCGCTTCCCCGGTCCCGTTCGCCCGCCGGAGCCGCTCGCCCCGCCGGTGCCGGCTGCCCGCCCCGTCCCGGGCGGCCGGAGGCGGGCCCGCCCCGCCCCGCCCCGCCAGGTTATACGGCCCCGTCCCGCCGCCCGCCCGCTCTCCCTTCCTCCGCTGCCGCCGCCGCCGAGGGCCAGCCAGCCGCCGCCTCACCGCCGCGGGGCCGGGGCAGGGGCCGCCTCCCCGCGGCCGGGCGATGGTGCCGGCGCCCGGGGTCGCCCTGCTCGCCGCCCTCCTCGCCGCCGGGCCGGCCGCCGCGGGCAGGTGAGCGGGGACGGCGGGGCGGCGGTGGGAAGGGGAGGGGACGCGGGGACCCCTGCGTGGGGTCCGGGGCTGGGTCCGGCTCCGCGGGTGGCCGTGCCCGGGGCCGCCGTGCTCGCCCGCTGGCGCGGGTGTGAGCCAGACCCTCCTCTGCCCGTGTCCGTGGGGGCTGGCCTTTCGCGAAAGGGTGAGGGGATCGCAGCCGGCGCCGGTGCCGGTTCCCTCGCAGCAGTCACACCGGAGCTGTGGGGTTGTTTCAGCCCGGGAGAAACGGTGACTGCAGTGGCCCGTGGGAGATGCAGATGTGAGCACAGCTGCACCACGTACCGAAAGGTGCGAGCTGCTCTGCTCTTCGGTTTGCTTCTCTAAACAGACGCTTTGAAACCAGCCTTGCCCTGGCAGCTGCTGCGTTCTGCAGAGAGGGTATGCTCCAGAAACAGCAGGAGATTTCGGGAGATGATAAATAAAGCCCTTTCCTTCAGATCAAGCCATTCCGTTGCTCCCCTTCCCAGTCCTCCAGAAGCCACAAGTGCTGCAGCAAGGGAGTAGCTAGGGAAAGGCGAATTCGCAGCAACTGGGGATGAAGCCTTCAAGATGTTTGTGTGCTTTATTTGTTTAGTATCAAATTCGTGAGCGGGAATGTTTATGATCAACAAGTGGCAGTGTGCCGTGCCGGCGCACGCAGGGCTGTCCAGTGGTCAGCTCCTGGGCAACTGGAAGTTTATCATCTCCAGACCTGCTCTTATAGGTAACACGTTTGCCCTCACAGCAGAGCTCCGTTTAAATGGTCCTTAGTTATTTTTTGATGTGGCGTGTTTGCATTTCAAACACTTTGAAAGGTGTAAAGCCACAAAATTAGAGCATTATCTCCTTCCAGAAGAAAGCACGGAGTTACCTGGAGCAAAGAGGGATGTGTTTGGTAAAAATGATGTTATTTGACAGTAAGCCGTGAAACATACGGGAAACCGGCAACTAAGACTGATTGCCCTACAGCCTGGCTTGTCCAAGCTGATGGTGGATGATGGTGGTGGCACCACTCTTTTCTACCAAGTTTGTCATTCTGTCTTTTCCATTGGGAGGAAAAGGAAAGAAGAGATTTTCAAACATCTTGATGGAAGTCTTAGATGACGAGGGATTCCAGTTTAAGAGGTCAAAGAAATTCTATTGGCTCTGAATAGCTAGGACAAAGGAACAGGAAATGGTGAAAATTAGAATCAGTTTGGAAAAAATGAATTAATTATGATGATTTTTGTCTCTTAGAAGCGTGGTTTTTTGTGTCTGGACTTTTCTGCTCTGAGCACTTCCTTTAAGGAGTTTGATGGGCACAGGAAGCCTTAAAGGAACTTCTACGAGCCCAATCTAAACTTCATTTGGTGTTTTGGGAGGGACTCGCAGTGAAGCAGGACTGTTGGCATGCTGAGTGCCTGAAACTGGCTGAAGGGATATCTAAGACACAGTTATAAAGGTGACACTTCTTTGGTTTTATTTAATATGACTATAGGTGAACTCTTCTCTAGAAGGAAGTCACTCTTCAAATAAACTTGTGTAAAAAAAAAAAAAACAAACAAAAGCAAAAAGCCAACCAAACACCACAACAAAAACCCCCATGCCTTCATTTGTCAAAGTGTTCAAATTTATCTCTGCATGACATACACTCATAATAGACTTTTTAGGAATTTCTTTCAAATTGCTAAATTGTGAAATACCACCTATTTTTCCTTCCAAATATACCAGTTGGTCAAAATTTTAGGTTTGCTTCTAGTTATCTTTTGCTAGCAACAATGTTGGGAATTTTTTTTAGAGGAAAATTAAAGAAAGGGGTAATATCCTGTCTTTGAAGTTGACTGGAAGCTGCTAATAATATAATTGAGGCCTCTCCCTGCCCACCCCCCAGCAGCAGGCAGCTATTGTATGGGCAAGAGCTGACCGAAAATGTCCTGTAGAGATCTTATGGAAACAGTGCACTGAATCTATTCAGCAGCTGTGTCTTGAAGGGAAAAAAAAAAAAAAAGAGGTTAAAAAAAGAATGAAACAACAAAAAAGAGGAGTAGGGGGTGGCGGGGGTGAGTCTGTTGGATAAGCAAGTCTCAACATTCAGGTGTCCTTTATTCACCTTTCTTTCCCTGGTTATTGTAATATTTTCCTTTGCAGTTGTTTGTGTATTTAAGCTATTGGGGATATCAGTCATACCCTATCAATCAACCTTGCTCTGCTGGAAGATCTATCTAGCCGCTTGATCAGTGGAGCAGGTGAACTTTCTGGACGTGTTTTACCGTAAATACATAAGTTTTCTTTTTTTCATGTCAAGTTAAGTAAATCACTGCAAGAAGTCAGAGGTAGTGTGTAGGAGTTTAAGGTGTGTCTTCACATCACACACCCAATTTATTTTGTCTGCTGCTCACCACTGTAGGTATGGAGTTATACACTCACCTGGTCCTGGCCACTGTCTGAATGCTTTCCTCTGAACTGGTCTTGATGACTTCTTTTGGGATAGGATTCATAATCTTCATATTACTCCAGAGAGGAACAATTTTTTTCAGCAGCAGCTGAGCAAATGGGACGTTACGTCATTCATGCTCATGTTTGTATCGTTACAGGCAGCATTAGGTCTTTCTCAGTTTGTGAAAGAGAGTACATATCTTAAAATTAGGTAGGATTAGTTCTCCTGGTTCTTCAATGCTCTTCAAGACTCTCACCCCTCTTGTGGCTGTGTTCATACTCATGTCGCCCTCCGAGCATTGATGGACAGCAGTACAAGAGCCAATGGATATAAATCCGGTTTTCTCTTAACAAGCTCTTCTCTCGCTCATTTGGAGCTGCCTGACACCTAGTAGGAAGCGATAAGATCCCCCTCTCAGCTTTTGGTTTGTTCAACTGGAGCCAAGTTCTTCGTGTCCTCTCTAAAACAGGTTTTTCATTCTTCAGATATCACCATATATACCATATACAATTCACATTTCTTCACCATGGATGTCAAGAACTGTACGCAATACAACCTGATACAGCCGCAGTAAAACTTCCCTGGAATTTTGACTGAAACACCTGAGATTCCCACCTATTTTATAATGGTCCTAGTGGCTCACAGTGATCTTATGACAGCTAATATGACCACGTCAACTAAGGAGGCCCTGGCATATTTTAGAAGTTCTTGTTATTAATCTTCAATGTTCTTTACTGAATGCCATCCTACTGGTATCAACCTTGGATGGCTCAGTCTGCCACTTGTTACCTTTAGCACCAGTGCTGAAAGCTGCTGACTTTTGGAGGTTGGAGTTCTTCACTAGAAACTCAGAGACGGCTCTTGCCACTGACCTGCACAGTGATGCAACTTGTGCAGTCCACCCTCTCTTGCCTTTCTTCTTCAGTCCTGTGTTTAGGCTACATGTTCTTCAAGGCCTGGTGTATTTTGCACACTTAGCAGACAGTGACAAGCACAACAGTCTCACTTAGGCTTCTAGCTACTCCCTGTGAAATCATAGAATCACACAGAATCACAGAATGGTTTGGGTTGGAAGGGACCTTAAAGATCATCTAGTTCCAACCCCACTGCGATGGGCAGGGACACCTCCTACATGAGTGTCATATAGGCAGGGATCAGGAGCGTCCTATATCTCCAGTCTGCATTACTTCTCCCCCAGCACCCAGGAGGGTCCATGTGACATTGTCCCGGAAAGGATCTACCTGCCTGAAAGGATCTTCTCTTTATAAATAATCTTTCTTTTACACAAAATGTTGAACTGACAGCAATAGCTAAGCTGATGGCTGGTGGTTCTTCACAGGTCAGAGGGACTAACCTGGCAAAACTGTTTCTCCTCCCAGATTTTGGGATCCAGGTGGGCTCTCTGGTCTCATTGACCTTTCCCACTGCCAAAGGTTTTATTGTGCAGCAGACTAAAAAATGCAACAGTTCCTAACTTTTTGATTTTTTTCCACTTTTTTCCCCACCATGGGACTGTTTGTTGCTATGTATTGCTCCCCTCAGTATCCCAAGTATCTTGCTACGAAGCTCTCGCAGATAAGGTATTTTCTGTGTCAGAAACAACGCTTTGGACTTTTTGAAGAAAATGCATTTTAAATTATGGCCTGGAAAAAGCAGTGGGGACAGAGTATTTTGTATAAAGAAGAGAATTTCATAAAGGGCATAGGCTTGTGGTAATGGAGAACTTAAGTAACAGCAAGCAGAGGAAGAAGAGAACCAGAGTCACAGCAGCCTTTGCAGCATGGAGTAGGTCTACAAGACTAACACGGTTGTGTATTTCCATCGGGTTTATAATTTTGGCAACTAACATCATAGGTTTTCCAACTCTTGTAGCTGTTACTTACTGGCAGATTAAATGAACGTTAATCTGTATGGCCAGGGAGTCCTGTGCAACCAGGATGCACGTGAGCCTCTGAGCTTATACAATCAGTCTACACACATGCAGTGGCTGTGAACCTACAAGTCACTAGCTTTTATGGGGCTGACCGATGTTCAGAAAGCTGCTTTTCTGTAGAATCATTACTTCATCATCCAAAGCAATAGCGCTGTCAGTTATGGCATCATATATCCAATCCAGATTCTTCACGTGACACAAGCTGGAGTAGCCCCATTGACTTCACTGATACTAAAAATGACTCATTCGAGCAGGGGACCTGGCTGTATTTTTTGCCTTTGCCATGCTTCTCATTAGAAAGGATTTATGTTGCACAGTTAATTTATTGCAGATGAAACATTCCCATCTCCTGTTTCTCCAACCAAATGCAACTTTGCATTCCTTTGCATTTAGGAACATTGCTGAATGCTCCAAGGTTTGGTGAAATAAAAATGCCTGAGAGTGGATAACGCATGAGGGAAATGTACAATGGAGTACACGGAGCAGTGGATTAAAGTGTGTGAGTGCTTGCTGGAGCTAGCGTTTATCATTCTTTACACAGCTCGAGAGCTCGTGGGCAACTGATGACTGTGGGCCAGCCTGGGGTGTGTCGCTATGGTTCTAGGCTGGATTGCTGTTACGGCTGGAAAAAGAACAACAAGGGCCACTGCGAAGGTAACATAAATACTTAATGCTTGTTTCCTCTTCATGGCTGTGTACTTGGTACTAATAAAGGCATTTCATATACGTCTACCAGAAGCTACAGAAAGAAACCTTCCAAATGAAATCTCTTAACTGTGAGAGAGGGAATAAAACATCTTTGAGAGACCATCTCCTCAAAAAGGCAGAACTTTGGGTAAATAATAACAAACAACAAAATATATATTCGAAAATTCTTAGGTCCAGAAGGCACCATCTGTTCTTATCTCCTGCTCAGCCCTGGTCAGTGCCTATACTGTTACAGCTGTCGAGTAAGCGCCAAAAATGCCATGTCTTCTAATGCTTCATATGGACCCCTGAAGTGTTTTTTTTATCAGTTGGTATCCTTTATCTTCAGAAGTACACAGCCTCTGAGAACCAGGAGGTTTTAACTTTCTAAAAATATAAATCAAACTCAAGTAACATATCCACCTGTCTTCAGCTTGGGTAGCCAGCCAGTGTTCTGGTCTGTGGATCGTTGGCTCAACGAAGAGTCGATGTCTCTTAAGACGTTTCTAATTTGTTAAAATTTTAGAGATCTCAAGGAGAAGGTGATGTGGAAACTCTCTCTAGCTGTACTTGGGCAAAACACAACAAAGTCATAAAACAGATGTTTTAAGAATCGTTCTCTGATGTTGCACCTGTTGTCCCGGAGAGTTTGGCATTGTATATCTGTAGAATTTGAATAGAGGCTTCGAGTTATTCATTGCTGAAAATCAACAGACTGACGTCTAAAAAGGAAACATGCCAAAAAGTCTCTGCTCTGTATATACAGCATGACAGTATAAAAAAGGAAAAACTGTTTAATACCTTTATTAATATTTATGCATTGCTTAATAACATTTTAGTTTGATGCTAATTAATACTTTGTGGTACAACTGGCAAATGTAACCGATCAACCAGTGGAGTAAGTTGTCTTGTTGTAACGCAATTGGGTGCTTTCACAGGTGCTTTCTTAGTAAAATTCAGTTTTCATAAACTTTTAAGATTCTTCTTCGGCAGATTTCTTTAGGCCAACTGTAATTCTGCATTGTGAATCCAGCTGCAGTGGTGTTCTCTGCTTCAGTGTTGATACTCAGCTGGTCTTGCAGTATGCCACAGTGCATTCAGCGATACAGGTAGCGTTGAAATATGCCTTAATCTGCAGAGCTAGTATATCTGAGCGAATTTTTAAAAGTAGGGAATATACTTGAATTCAGCAGTATGTGTTTTAATTAAGAATTTTACTGTATAGTAACTAACACCGTGACTTTCATGTTTCTTCTAGTTCGCATAGCAGCTTAATTACACAAGGTAGCAAGATGCGCATCATGGTTCATACTCCTTTGCTGTTTTCCACGTTTTCCCGAATAACTCTCATATTGACAATCATATTGACTTTAGGAACCTTTAGCCTTAAAAAAGTCAGCATTTAATTTCTGCCTAATGATCCAGAGGGATGAGAGTTAGAAAACCTTTACTTTCTAATGCATCCAGCGCTCTCAAGTCATCGTAAGCCTGATGCAATTATGCTTATTGGGATGTGTGGTAAGGATAGTTGTCTGATAGTTTGAGAGATGTACTCTGGCTGTTCCACCGTGGGATGCACACGTTCCTCAGGTGTAGGTGAGGAGATCCAAGAGTGGAAAACTGCTGTAGGATAATGTGTCTCCTTTGACTGCAGGAGAGTGCCATTGCCTCTTTCCTACTCCAGATGCCAAGCGTAGCAAGTCGAGCTGCTGGCTAGCTGGTTCTCACATAGGCTTCTTAAAAATAGGAAAAAGGCAAGAGTACAAAACTAAATGTGAATTGTAAGCATGGCAGAAAAATCACGAGGGAGAGAGCTAAAACGAGTCCCTTCTTTTCCAGGTCTTTACAAACCTGGCAAAGCAGACACTCGTGTACACCATGCTAGTGTCACTTTTCTCCAGCAGAAATAAAGTGTTGATGGGTAGCTACCATGCCCAAACTAAAGGGAGAGGTATGAAGGATGCTGACCTTGTGCAACAAGTTTTTAGGCAACTAAGAAGGGACGAAGTTCTCAAATAGAGTCTTTCTAACTTTTTCTTTTTCTCTCTCCTTTCCCTGCCTGCCTCCTCCAGCTATCTGTGGACATGGCTGCAAGTATGGCGAGTGCACGGGACCAAACAAGTGCAAATGTTTCCCTGGATTTACGGGGAAGACCTGTAATCAAGGTTTGTGCACATGGGGGTATTACTCCAGAAAGCAGACTGTTGATGTTCTGTCTCCTGATCTTGTACTACGGATTGTGTCATCTTCCAAAATAGTAAAACAAGATATGTTCTTGTTTACATAAAAGAGCTTAAATTTTAAGACTCTTGCATGTCCAGCATCCCAGGCAAGCTCTAAGCCTCCTTCAGCACACAGTAGTTTGAACCTATGTCATGTATCTCCTGCTGGCTGATGACAAGGGCAAACTCTCATATTTATAGTCAGAGGACTAAGGCGGGGAGACATTATATAGGAAATTATTAGGAGAGCTGGAATTCAAATCCAGAACCCATGTTATTTTCTTAACTAGCAACCCATGTTACTTTCTTAACTAACCTTCTCATCAGAAAGACATGCAATTATGTGCTAGACATGTAATTTCTCAAGCTGCCTGGGCCAATGCCATCTGTTTGCATATGCCGATTGGTATTTTTGAGAACACAGAATTGGGAGTCTTTAGAACTGCATATTCAGAAACTTTGAATGCACCACTTTCCCTCCATAAACTTGCAATTCGACATGGAAATATTTCAGCTAACACGTTGGTGAGAACTCAGCTTTTTTTTTTTTTTTTCCTTTCCTAATACATGAGACCCTTGTGTTGGATGAGATGAAAAGAGCAGGTCCCAGAGCATGGAGTGAGGTGGTCCCACTGCGCTGCAGATGAGTGAGGGAACGTGAGGGAACCATGATATAAATGGATGCATCTATTCTTGCTACCTTCCTAAGCACCTGCAGTCTTTGCTTGCAAATGTCACATTGACATGCTAAAAACACATATTTCAGAGTCAAAACAACCCATTTATTACACAGTGTCTTTCAAACAATATGCTGTAAAGCTGTACTGTTAAGCATTTTGGAAAACCATCTTTTGCACTTTTGATGTAAGTAAATTCCTCAGCACCAGTAGAGAGGGAAGTGAAACAGCAGCCGTGGCAGTGTGTAATTGATGTGTAGGTATCACTTACAACTTCATCCTCTAAACCCTGAAGTTTAACCTCAAAAATTATTTGACGTCTTGAGTGTTACCAAAAGGCAACAGAGAAGCCCCCAGCTTTTAGGTGTTTTCTGTGCAGTAACTCCCGCTGGATTTGATATGCCCTCCGTACACAAGCAGGTCAGTTCTGCACACTTGCAGTAGATTCAGAGACTGGGGCTTGGTGGAAACACCGCACAGACCTACATGTGCAAATTGCCTGTTAGCCCCCTGAGCTCTTCTACCTTCTGAAGCACAGCCAGGAATTTTTTCATAAAGCAGTGGCTGGCACAGGCCAGAAATGTCCTGGAGCTATTTCAATAGTATAGCCATATAGGTGGTCGTGTTCCAGCAGCCAGTAGTGCTCAGAGCCACTTTTAATTTACTGGCAGATGTAGCCTTGGTCTGTCCTTAAAGCAGAATGCCCTGCTGAGCAAGCTCAACATGAGCTAACTAAAATAACAGAGATAAGGGGGACTGTATTAGTCTGCCACCGAGTCTGAGCTAAATTAGCCTTATCTCCGTGGGTTCCCTTTTAGAGCTGTGTATGCTATCTGTACATTACTGCGCATTGTGCAAGATAGGGCAGGTAAGCGCTTTTGAAAATGTATGGTCTAAGTGGAATAACTTTTGTTCCCCTCTAGTTTCTTTGTTAAGAGAGTCTTGGTTATTTAGCGGAGCCCCAGTAGCACAAAAATCCAATGTGATTTGCAAGCTGATAGGTTGTCCTTTTTCAAACAGACCCTGTGTTTAAATAATAGAATGCAACCCTCTTTCTTCCCTGGACTGAGCTGTAACAAACTCTTCTGCACACCTGTAACCACAAAAAAAGTTTATGCTTTGAATGGTATGGAGTTTCTTTTGTGGTCTGCAGGGCCCATAGACACGAGAACAGATGCTTCTCCCATTGGAAGTGGAGCCGCACAAGCTCAGTGCTTGGAGACCTGCCTCTACTGAAATTACATCATTGGTCTTGTGTGCCGTTAAGCACATGTTGAACGGGCTGCGTACACTGGTGCATTCTGTTAATGAGTTCTGTCTGTTCACTGGTGAGGTTTCAAAATGCAAGAGGTAGAGGTGTCGGTTCACAGAAGTCACAAGCGCAGATGTTGTCCCCTTGCCACAGGACCACATAGCGTTGTCAGCCTGCACCACACAAATCAAACTCTTCAGGATCCCGGTTTTCTCCTTGTGAAGGATAGCTATTGGCAATTTGAAATTAATTTAGCTTCCGCAAAGCTGGAATTTGATCTCAAAATCCTGGATTTTGAGAAGGATTTAGGATGCTTTTATTCTCAGGATTTTGAGATTTTTGAGATTTGTGAGATTTTGACTTTTATTCTCAAAGTCACATGATTTTTATGTATTGTATTTCATCTCTGCTAGACGTCCCTGCCCTGATAACCTTGATACCAACGTGTAGCTCGCCAAAAAAAAATCTTTGTTTCACTTTATCTCAAGCTGATCTGCTGTTCTTAGTCTCACATCTTTGCCTTTCTAGTACAGAGGTCAGCTGGAGGACTGAAATCTCCAGCTAGAATCAGAGAAATCCAGACGAATAACTCCCAGAAAACAGAGTAACTGCAATTCTCTCCCCACCCCTCCACCTCTTCCTAACAAGCTGCCAGATGTGGCCAGAGTTTGCATTAGTTTTTCAGGTGTAGAAGCCTGTGTGCATTAGTTTTGCTAGCAGTCTTTCAGCCAGATGGTCTGCTAAACTCTCATCTTGCAAGGGGCTGGCTCACTTTCAGTCTGGGCGATTTTACTGTGGGGAATTCATGGCCTTAAGCAATATTATCCACCTATATGTATGAACGTATGTGTATAAACCCAGCACTCACTACATTCCAATGACTTCTGCAGATCTGAACGAATGTGGACTGAAGCCACGTCCCTGTGAGCACAGATGTATGAATACACATGGCAGCTACAAGTGCTATTGTCTGAACGGGTACATGCTTATGCCAGATGGCACATGTGCAAGTAAGTAATAGAGCTGATAGGACAGGCACAGCAAAATCATCTAATCGCATTTGATCCCGGCAGATTTTCCTCCTGAGATGAATGGATTTAGCTTATTCAGGACAGGGTCTTTGCCTCCGCTCTCTGGTACTGTCAGCAGCTGAAAGAGGCTTTCTATTTGGCAGTATATGGAGAAAGTAAACTAGGTCATACTTGTGTTTTGGTGTCCAGAGGAATTTCTGTCCTGCAAGAAGCAAGAATCTGATAGCGTTACTTCAGATGAAGGACAGCTAGTAAAACCTTGGTGTATAGTCCTGCCATTTCATCTGTTGAATAAGGATGAATGAAAGCAAAGCACCAATATAGGCTACTTTTTACTGTGCTGAATTTCTTGCCATTACTCCTTGCTTTACCTTTCTGTGCTCCTTGACTCACTCATTTTCTCTGAGTGTTAACATGCTTCCCACACTTGCCGCCAGCTTCTTGCAAACATTTGTTCACTGAGCTAAGGCTTATCTAAACTGTACTTCTACCTATTTTCTTTGTCTTTAAGCCAGTATGTAGTGGAAAGGATTCTGCTTTCTTAGCCAACCTGATTTTTTAGACCTGAGGAAGCTTCCTATTTGTCAATGGCACTGTTTTGTTTGTAGAAAATACTCTCCTTTTTCTTCACCTGAGCTGTTCCGTACAGGTATTTTGGCTTTGAATTTCACAAAACCCTAGGTAACATGGTGATAGCCAGCCCTTTCTGGAGTCCACTGGACCGGAGCAGATGCATCAGTTGGACAAGGAAGCTAGCTGGTCCCTGCTTGAGAGGTCTGTCCTAAAGCAATGGACCTAGCTCTATGGGCTGCAGCACAATCTTTCCCATGGATATGCCAGAGAACCAGAAACTCTGAAAGGCTTTGATCTCCAAACCTTGGAGAAAATCACGCACCAGGCAGCGTGTCCGTTTGGCGAGTTTGCTGTCAGTTTTGGGATAACTGGAAAAATACCCAGCCTCGGCAAACATTCGCAGGAGTGTAGGGTCTGCAGCTCTGGGGCAGGCAGAAAAGCCAGAGCTCCGACTCCCTCTCTCTTATGGCAGGGAGGCTGAAATTGCTGTGAAAGGTGCCTGGGGCCACAGCTTTTCAAGGGTTTCCCTTCCCGGCATCACAGCTCGGGGCTGTGCCTCTGCGTTACTAATCATGGTGGGTTATCTGCAGCAGACACCAGCTGCGGGGCCCTGAGAAACGGATATATATTCCGTCCATTTCTTCCAAGATAATTTGTATATCTGCTGACATCATACGCCAAGCAGTTTTCTGTAAGGCCACTGGCTTATGGACAGCTGAAGTTGGCAGAAGCCAGAATTATAGTTAAAAGAAACTGTCCTGTCTCGCTTCCCCTTGAGCCCAGCGGCAGCCTTGTCCCGTCCGTCCCTCCCTCCCCCTGCTCTGAGTACAGACGCTTGCTACCGCCATGCTTCAGCTTTCCACAGGTTGCGTTTCACTTTGGCACACGGAAATGTTATTTCTCAGTGGAACCCCAACAAACACTGACACGGAATGGAACCAAATTTCAGGGGAGAAAAAAAGGTTTCCCACAGAAGGGAAGTCTTCATTCTTCACAGCTCTAGTTAAGGAGGCAAAAACCTTTATATTCATCCAGCTTGTGCTTCATTAACTCAACCCATCTGCCACCTTCCAGTCCTGAAGAGCCTTTATTTTCTTAAGCAGAAACTATGATTACGACATGAAATAGTGAATTATTTACTCAAGTAGAAATTATTTTTGGTTAAGTTTACTAGCGTCCCATTTCACTTGGTGCTAACTTGTGCTCGGATGAAATGCTGGGTTATTTAACCAACTGTAGAATCTCATCATTTTATTCAGGCAAACATTTTGTGCGTATTATTGCTCCTTTTGAATCAAATTCTCCGTGATGTAAGTCTTCTTCACAAGATGAAGTCTACCTAGTCTAAGCAGTCAGGCTTATCTGCAACCACACCAAGGGATTGTGGAGCTGGAAGAAGGGTATCAGAAGAATGTGGCTTTGGGCCACAGAGAATGATTGCTTAAAATAGTTAGTAGGTTAGTACCTAACACAAAATCACTCAAGTTTTGCAAGAGTTCCTATACTAGATATGATTAGCAATTCATCTAAACCAATATTATGCCCAACCAAAGCCGGCAACAGGAGCTTCAAACGAAAGAGAAAACAATTATCAGTTAAAGAATAATATTTAGTAAGTTTCTTTATTGCCACTTAGGAAGTAAATAATACCACAAAGTATTATGATTTACAGTCTGTCTTTTTTTCACTCTTACCTCCTGCTACTGTGTATGTTCTCGTTCATGCAAAAGTAAAATACTTTTGCAAATACAGCGAATCATTGGCCTTGGATATTTATCACTTAGCCACGGAGTCTAAACAAACCAGGCTAAGAAAAACAATTTTAGCACAGAATATACAGATTAATTTTAATAGCACACAGAACTAATATGCATTATATTTTACATTCAAATCACAAATGATATGGCTGTAGCTATATATGCATCTGCACACATCATTGTCTTTTCTATAAACTCTGTTATTACGCATTCTGAAAGTGCTGCTACTTCTGACAATAAACATGTTGCATTTTGGAATAAAATTCGTATCTTTTTCTACTTAAACAGTAGCTAGTATTCAAGTTCTTGCAGTTGGTTTCTGTCTCTAGTAAACTGACAACTGTTCCAGGCTTTTCACTTACAAAGAACCTCTATACAGTTCTGTTCTCCTGAATACTACCAGAGTGAAATAGCTGGAAATACTTTCTTTGCACACACCTCCATCTGTCGAATAAACACTTCCAAATACTAATTCTCTCCCTGGCACCAAAACACTGATTTTAGAAATACCTCCCTATATGCTTAATACATTCGTCCTACTTTTCAAACCTCTCATAGGTCTCTCAAACAAGATCTAGAACCCTATGTTTCTCTTTAGCGGCTAATCAGCCGTCTCCAACAATTCACACCCCTCACCAGTCTGTGCAACCAGGACGTGTTCTGGGTAGTGCCTCTTTAGAGTCAGACACCTGTTCTATAAAGGATCAAAATAAAGGGCATCAGGCTAAGTCCATCAGGCTAAATAGTTTTAAAAAACAAACTCTATATTAAAGCATGTTTAATGGTGATCAATAAAAACATTTCACCACCAAATAGCGGTTTTACGTATTATAAAACTGTCGCAACGGAAAATGTAGAAAAACCCCACTTTTTGTCTACTTAGAGCCGTTCCGTCTCTGAATCGAAAAGGCAATAGTAAGAAATCACAGAAATTGGAACAGAGGAAGAAGAAGGAATAAGGGCAGATCAGGAAAGTACAAAGTGAAGGGGAGAGGGAATTTAAGATCTGTCTCATGGACTGCTGAATTGTTTAATATAGGAATATCTTGGTTAATGATGAATGTATTTTTGTTGTTCTGATGAATTTTCTGCGTTCGTCCAGATCTAAATTTTAAGCGTGTGATCCCAGTCTAGATTTTTGCTCTTTTTGTTATTTTCAACACTGTTTTCAGGTTCTAGGACTTGTGCCATGGTGAATTGCCAGTATGGATGTGAAGAAGTCAAAGGGGAGGTACAGTGTCTTTGTCCATCAGGTGGCCTTCAGTTGGGACCAAACGGAAGGACATGCATCGGTATGGTTAGAGAGGTCACTCTCACCTTCTTTTCTATAGATTCTCAAAAAACTTAAGAGTCTGAGGAAAGTGTAATAAGTGGTTAGCTGTTCTCACTGGCTTGAATAATGCTTCTTGTTTCTCGCAGTGTGATGTAAGGCTTATGTGCTTTTTAAAAAAAGCATTCTTGTAGCATTGGCCATGTAATTCTTTATGGGAGTCCATTCCCCAATAAAGAGTTAAATGTTTTGACATAATTTGGAGTCAGTAACAGATTCTGTTTCTCCCTATTGCTCTGAGGTCTACAATGCTACTGACATAATGCATTAGAGGATTTGAGGGTTGTGTTTGGAGAGGTTTTTCTTTTATTGTGATGACCCACAATACAAATGGCTGGAATTTTCTCCAGAAGCCTCAACATCACTTTAGCTGGGGGTTTCTTGTGTGATGAAAAAAGCATTACTTACATCACTTGGTACTGTTCTGTGATACCGGTTTTATATTGACATCTGACAAAACTGTGCTACAGAATGTAATCCCATGCTGAAATCATACCCATTTTAATACTGAAGCTAAATGAACTTATTTCAAACCCAATAGATGTGAAACAAACCCTGCAAAGTAGGGACCACTCCAACAGCTAGAGAATATGGGGCAGTGAAGATCATGTCAGGGAGGAGTTCCCTGCTCCTCAAGGAGGGGGTGATCCAGGAGTCATGAACGACCCCCACAACAGCAAGGCTGTGCCCTGTGTCCAGGGTCTGTCCGGGCATCTTTCCAGCAGCTGGAATATTCTTGTTGCTGTTCATCACAGGCAAACCTGAAAGCCTCTGAAAGTGTTCGTTTTTCACACCAGATGCTCTTTGTTTTAAATTTAAGGGAAATACTGCTTTATATGTACTTTATGCTATTTCATTTTAAAATAGGACCAGTAGCAGAGCTTCATTTGTGGAAAAAAAAAAATAAAAAAATTTTCAGTTCCAGATTTCTTCTTCATAATAGTTTTAGTTCCTTCTTGAAATGCAAGTTTTCCTTTTGGATCAGTAAGTACATTTTCCTGTAAAATGCTAACTGGTAGCATTCAAACAATTTCAATTTGAAAAAAAAAAGAAATCAGCCAGAAAATGATTATTTTTCCTTCTTTCTTACTTTCCCTCTTTTCCAATCTAGCCTTTCTTTCCTGGTCTCACCTGGCCTCTAGGGCATCACCCCTAGTCAATGCCAGGGAATGATATTTTGTGGGGTTTTTTTAACCTTTATTCCACTCGGGCAAGCATAGAAGACTGAAAATTGCATCTGGGAAATGTTTTATTTCCCAGAGCTGCCCAAATTCCAGTGGAAAATAGAGAATGAAAATCCCTCTTTGGAGATACTCAAAAGCCACATGGACGTGGTCCTGGGCAACCATCTCTAGGTGTTCCTGCTTGAGCAGACTAGATGACCTCCAGAGGTCCCTTCAAACCTCAACCATTCTGTGAGAAAACGTCTTGCAACAGAGGCTATTTACTAAAATGTCTTTAGCAACGTACCTGATGATATTGATGATTTCATATATTTTTACTTTATTTCTGTCACGATGGTGCAAGTCCTCTAGATCACAAAGGGCAGGTTGGAAATGATACCTTACAGGCAAAGAATAACAGTAGCTAATCCATTTCGGACGCTGCTTACCGACACGTACTGGTTGAATAATTTCTACAGCTTAAAGAATATTTTAGATGTTGAGAGGTTTGACATTCAAACATAAAAAATTAATTTTAGCTCCAATCTTCAAAACAATATTATACTTAACATTTCAAACAAAAGATTAAGTGAATGTATCGACCAAGAAACACTGCTGGGTAGAAGGACAGCTACTATGCGAATTGTTCTCCTTAACACACAGCTGTAATATCGTCATGTATGACGGTCATACGGCCAGGGACTACTTTATCACGTTTAGGAGCTATCAAATAAACCCATATGGATACTTGGCTCAACTTCCAAACTATAAACTCTCCAACATGAGAACAGTATTTCCTTCTTTCAAATGAAATGAGTTTGTAATTGGAAATGTCCTGCTTTGAGTAATCAGCAAGGCTCTCGGACTACTGCCAGTCACAGTTAACGTTTGAATTATGTAAGAGCCATTGGAAGGTGAACATTTTAGACATATGCATTTAAATACAATAGACAAGATGAGTGGTTCTCTTCAATCTCTTACTGAATTATTCAGGCAACTATTTTTGTTCTTTTGTATTGAGTTTATTTCTATTTACTTGCCTTCTCAAATGGCTTTGGAAGAATGCTGATAGAAGATAAAATAGACAAAAATGTACGTCCAATGGTTGGAAATATCAGACCTCTTCTTTCTCCATGACTTGTGGTATGTCATCAGTTCCCCACCTCTAAAATGAGAGAGATAGCATCATCCTGCTGTATAGCATAATAGTGCTTAATACATTATAGGATACTTTAATACTCTGGTATTAGTCACAGAAATACTATAAACAGATAAACATTTGAAGATCCCTTGCTATTAGTCTTAGACTAATCCTCCTAAGAAGCTGCATTCCTTCTGGACCTGCAGAGCAGCACAGTGATGTGTTCCAGTTTTCCTCTCCTCCACGTGCATAGGTGAAGGAAAAAAATAACAATTGCAGACCAAAATTTTTAAGTAAACCTGAACCTCTTGTTTCAAAGAGTACAGTGAGCCTTTAGTGTTCGGTGCAGACATAGATTCATGCTAGGATCGAGTGCAGCAGGCTCGTCCTTCAGCTTGTGACAGACCCTGGTCCTGTCAGAGGCATGGGGAAATGAGAACCTGGAGAGGTCTGGGAATGCCCTGGAGGCTGGGGAACAGAGGCCCTCATCAGGAACGCGTACCATGGGCAGAAAGAGGGATTTTGACTACAGGTTTGTTTAAATATTTTTCTGCTGTTGTCCACTTCCCTTTGGTCACCTAAGCACTTAGAAAAAAATGGTAGACGTGATAAGAAGACCGATTGTGATGTCCAGCAGCACTTCGCAGCAGTTCTAAGCTGTAAAGGGCAGCAGTGTGCCGTGTCACTTCTGAGTGCTAAAGTGGGAAGGACGAATGCCAAATATCATAATCTGCACTCATTTAAATTTAATGTTATAACAAAACAAATCAAATTAGTAACATTTAATTACAATGGTTGTTGAATAATGTTCTTAGGGTCTTCCCATACCAAGCTTCCTCCTTCGCTGTCCAAAACGTCTGTCCCTGTCACCTGCCTTGCTGGGCAGACCACTTGCCCAGTGGGAAACTCTCTCCCCGCTATGTCTTGACTTCACCGAGCAAGGGGAATTGCAGAGATTCAGTAGAAGAGCTGCTGCTGCTCTCAGTTTCCTGTTTCTGGGGCTTTCTCTTAAACTATTCTCTGACATTTCCCTTCTTGAGGATATAATGGAATTTGTGGAGCTCCTCCTGACCCCGCTGCACGACTTTAGGGTAAATCATTGTCCTCAGCAGGGAGAATCCCCACTGCCAGTTACCCTAGCTTTTACCATGCCAGGGCTCAAAATCTTCCTTAAAGTCAGTTCACGTTTTGCTGCTTCATTCATATGAATGCATGCAAAAAGCTGTCCCCAAGTGTGAAATTATAAGACTTATTTATTAAACAACTTGTGATGGCCAAATCCCAACTAGTTCTTGCTTTCCCATTTTACCTTTTCATGGATCTGACCAGCATCCCTTCTCCTGCTCTAGACATTGATGAATGCTCCACTGGCAAAGCTGTCTGCTCTTACAACCGCAGATGCGTCAACACATTTGGAAGCTACTACTGCAAGTGCCAGCTTGGTTATGAACTGAAATACATCAGCGGCCGTTATGACTGTGTAGGTAAGATTTAGCCCATGAATTTTGCTTCTTCATTCTTTTCATTCCCACATCGTGCATCTTTCCTGTCATTGCCTGAAGCATGTTGGCCTAGTCGGGGGTTATTGCCTCAAAAATGGATAAAAGATACCACACTAAGAATATTCTTGATGGTACTTTGAGTTTTTCTCTGGGTTTTCTCTGTAGCCTTCTGAAAAACCTAATCACTGGCCCTTGCAAATTAAATTGCCTCATTGTGCAAGTCAAGATGTTGAAGAGCTTGTAGTACGTTAGCAAAAGTTGACTACAAAGATGTGCTACTTCTGGAACAGGTTTAGTTAAAGAGACATTCTTTGTTCTCTTGGCTCTCAGTGTGTGATGAACAAGCAGTCTCACAATCTTTTTGATCTTCTTTTTGGTGTCCTTAATGAGGAATGTGAATCAAGTGCTTTTATGACTGTAAAAACAGTTGTTTGGATGGACAGTACATAACTTAAAAAAAAAAGTATGAAAAAAGTAGGTTTTAATTACTTTTGAGGTCTCTCTTGCACACCTAAGTTTCTCCCAAACAAAAATAAATACAGGCTAAAAGTATCTTGACATGCCCAGGTGTTAAAACAAATGTCAAAACACCTTTACTGCTGTTTCAATCTATTAGCTGAATTTTAATCCATTAGCAGTTGATTGCACGAGGACCTGGAAGGGTTGGACCTGCTACAAGAAGTGCATACAAAAGAGAATTCATGGGTTTTGTTTATATTTGCTTGGTATTGGGAATTAGGGGTGGAAGGGAGAACGTAAGGCAGGTTTTGGAGACTCAAGTTTGCATTTCCTGTTGTATGCAAACCCTGGGAGTTATAACGTGGAAAAAAATACTTACTTTTTCATACAATATGTATGCATGGGGGAAAAACTGGGGAGGTCTCTCAGGAGAACTCAGGATTTTATCTGCAAACCTGAATCTCATTCTCAGACATATCATATTTTTGAGTCAGTCTTCCTGCTGCTTGTCTCCTACCTGACTTACTTTATGAGAAGACTCGTCAGCTGCTAACAATGAAGCAATCTGGATAAAATGCAAGTGGTGCAAAAATTTGTGCAACAACTTGGCTCCCTCATGTGGCAGAAATCAGAAACATCTTTGTAATGTAGCAAAACAATTGAAAAGGAGAAGGAAATCAGTTACTCTTATGCCTGTACATTTTGTTCTGTCAGTTGAACTTAGTATTTTCTACTGGATTTTTCCTGATTATATTTTTTCACACAGCATCATGTGTATGCTGGAATGTTAGAGGTAGATAGAAGATCTCAACATCTTGGCATGCTCAGGGTTACTTTCCATTGCATTTCTTCTAGAGTGAATGAAAGAATGAGAAAGATTTGGTGAATTGTTTTTTAATTGATGTCAGATACTCTCTTGGTGCCTTTTGCATTTTGTTAATAGAAGAGTGTGTACAACCTACAGTTTGAATCCTGTTCTCAGTCATAAAATCACTATGTTCATTTTGTCTGCACTGGGATGCTCTGCATTTTCCATGGATGCACATGCCAGCAGTTGTGCATTTGGAGCTGACATTAAGCATTCTCTCCCAGTGTGAATTCTTCTGCTTCTAATGGTCTCTGGGCCATCTCGGTCTAAGACTAGTGCTTACAATACCTGGAAACAGATGGCCAGCACAAACAGGTTGTCATGAAGCTTGGGTTTCAGCGGAGTTTTCACTGAGGCATTTATATCTTTCCCTAGATGTAAATGAATGCGTGACAAATACACACAGGTGTAACCTCCATGCTGAATGCCTCAACACTGAAGGATCCTTCAAATGCAAATGTAAACAGGGCTACCGAGGAAGTGGCTTCGATTGTGCTGGTGAGTACCACTGGATGTCAGGAATAGTGCTATATTGTTTTTCTCCAATAATTGATGGTTATAAGGCATTTTCTAGGAAATGTCCTGTTGAACAGTCATTTAATACCAACTAAGCAAGACCTCCTCCCAAAATAACATACTGATTGCACGAGTCATTGCATAGTTAATACAAGTATTGTTTGTTCAAATTTATTTTGCCTATGAGTCCCCAAGTCTCGTAGTGTCACTAGGAATCACAAATAAAACAGAGAAGAGAATTTGCCCTGAAGAAACAGAGAAAATAGAAAAAAGTCTACTTTCCTTCAACTCCCACAGCTAGCCTCGTGGAGAGCTGTGCAGTCCCTTCCAGAGGAGTTTCAAGCTAACTTAGCAAAAAGTGAGAGTAGGGAAACTATTTTCACTAATAATTTTGCATTTGTTTGTCTATTGAACATTGAAGACCTCCTATAAAGATATCACTACCCAGTTCTAACTGAATATGACCCTCCAAGAAGGAAGAAAGAAAGGATGTTCTTGTCTTTATATTTAAAATGAACCTTTTTATTGGATACCTTTATTAAACCTGGCAGAGGTTTCTTTTGCAGCTTTGTTAGGGATGTTTTCCTCAGGAGGACCTCTGAGTGCTGCTCAAAACTTTTGACTAAAGACGTTATGAAAATATTTTAAAGGTTCTTGCCTAAAGCAGATGAAGTCTACATAATGTATAAACCTTTTTTCCTGGGTCTTTTTCAAGCAATTGTCGATCAGATATGTATTATGATTATACCTCACGGTCACAGGTGTTCTATGAGTCTCTCTATTAATCATGTTCCTAATCCCATTAGGATAGTAATTGAAATCTCCAATATTGCATTGATAAGTTAAATTTCCATCAAGTTTCTACTTCCAGTAAAAAACATTGACTTTTAACATGGAAAAACTAAGCACACAAAAACCTGACTAGTACTGAAAGGTTTGTTTCGGACACAGATTGCCACAGCAGAGCTGTTTAGAAGGTTCTTCTGCTCAAATTCAACGTTGCGAGACAGATTCCTTGCTAGACCACATCCCTTGTGATATGTCACTGCAGCTTACTGCAATGGAAGGATGCGATGGGGCTTGAGACTTGACTGAATGTCAAAGCAAACTGACATGACACATCTTGATGTGGTTGTGTTAAAACAAATGTACCATAGATTAAATGTTAAACAAATACATCTTTGAGCAAAAAGGTCTGGGGTTTTTTTGGTTGTGGGGTTTTTTTTTCCTCTTTAATGAGAAGCTGAAAATTTCAAAGGAAATTTTCCTTTTGACCAAGTCTACGTATAAAATATTCTTTCCTCAAGCAGAAACTATTCAACAGGAATTCTTGCTAAAATATGAACAAAGGAAATATTTTAGCTTGTGGAGAGGCTATGGTACATTTTTTAATGTCTAGCCCTGTAAAAAAAATCAGTGCTGAAGACAGATGTTTTCTGTCTTCTCAGTGGTGTGTCTATTAAACTGTTTGCTCTCTCTCTGCATACTTCCTCATGTCATAGTTCCAATTACTGAAATTCATTAGTAATTTAGAAGAGGAAGGAGTCATGCATTCATAAACTTAGCAGAACACGTGAAATGGAAAAGAGATTTAATACAAGACAGGATAGAGGTTTAACACACAGTAATGAGAGAAATCAGAGCCATAGGCAGAAGGTCAAAAGGCAAGGGTCTAGCTAGAAAGATGTACACAACAATAGAGGGGGGGGGAAATACAGTCAGTAACAGGTAAAACCTGAACAGCAGCGATGCTAAAAAGAAGCTGGTTTCTCTGGTCTTAATTCCCACATATACACCTCTTTCTAAGCAGAGAGGAGGAAGTTCTTTTAACCTTGAATGTTTCAGTAGTTGATTTTTACTGCAGTCCTCAAAAATGTCTCATCAGAGCAACTGATGGGGGTAGGACATGCTATTGGGGAAAATGTTTTTCAAACAGTGACAAAAACACCACTTAGATGTACCAATGTACACTGAAATGCTGTGTTCTCTGTGCCACATGGCAATTGTGGAAAACCTTTGGCTTTAGTGAAGTCAAAGGAAATTTTGGTCTTGGTTTTAATAGGATGAGAACACCATCCTGGGAATCTGGCGGCTGGGGGCTGTGGCTTCACATTTCTTTTGGTGGCAGCAGCTGCAGCTCCTGCAGCCCATCCCAGCTCCCAACAGATGGGCCTGGGGTTGTGCTGCAGCTAAAAGAAAGGCTTCTTAAATATACCCTCAGTACTCCACGTAATTATTCTCACAGGGTGGGAATCTCATTTCCACAGGGAACCATTAGTCCTTTATAGCAATTGTCTCTAGTATATAACTACGTGGCTACCATGGCAGCAGTATTAGCTTTTTATATCAAATGAAAAACATTTTAATATATAGCGTTATTTTCAGAGTATGAAATGAGAGTAACTAAGCACGTTGTTTGTAATGAAGCCTCTATGGCTACATCTCCTTATGCTACCAAATAACCTAATAAGTGAAGTAACGTAAAATTCACCTTTGCATAGAAGGTGGGGGAAAGTTAATTTGTATGTTAATATACTAACTTAGGAGAAAGCTGCTGAAACATCAGGCTGCAAACAGGGCTGCTTGCATGGATGTGACCTGTGATCGTTAAGGCACCCTTTTGCCATTAGTACTCCTATACACATGAAACATTGGAGGCTATTTCTGAACTGTCTCTAGCACACATTTCTTTTGAGAATCCATGAGGTGTAACCTTTCAAATGCTCCCCAAAAGGGTCCTAGCCATTTCCACATCTGGCCTCTATCCTGCTGCAATCTGTTGCTGTTCTCAGGTTCATGTGTTTCCTGATTTCCTATTGTGCATTGAAAAACCACATTTCCCTCACCACATGCTTCTATGTCTATTCCAGCTTTTATTTAAGAGTAGGGTCTCACAAGGTTCCGTAAGCAATTAAGATTCCTGGGGGAAAAAATGAACCTATTTTTAATTCACATTTTTGGTAGGAAGCTACAAAATAACAGGAAAAAGCAGTACTAACTTAAAGCCTACAACCTTCAGCCGTCACTCTTTGGAGCTCAACAATGGCACTCTTGTTGTTGCTGGGCTGGAGGCAGAGGTTACTATTCTTCATTATGCTTTGCTGGATATATAAATGGCAATACAGAGTCACAACAGCTCTCTTTGTCCCTCTTGTATTACTCAGGTTCCTTTTTTTGCTCATAGGGTAACCCCGAAAAACCCATATATGATTTTGCTTTCTTATTACCCTGCCATTCCTGAGTTGGGTTTGACATCATAAAATTTCAAAGCTTCAAAAGCAATTCTGGTCCTATCACTGGTGAGATTCTTATGATTCAATTCAGTGTGGAGCCAATACTGCTGTCATTCTTCAATGGATAACACTTCAGCTTTTGTCATCCCACATTTCCTACTGAAAGCATTGCTGGCTGGTGCAGTCATCTATTAAGCACAGCCCAGTGTGGTGAACTTGCCCTCATTTCTCAAAGCATCCTTCCCTAAATAGGATGGTAAAAATTTTAGAAATGAAACAGGCTAGTAACATATATTGGTTGATGACATTCCATGGTGCTTAAAAGAGAATAAGAGTCTAGAATCTGTGCTTTAACCTATCTATGAAAGCTTTCAGACTCTCTAAAGACTCTCTAAAAAAGGCATCCTTCATTATGAGGTCGAGGACTTCTTAGACTGATTTCTGAAACCGTGTCCTGCTGATGTAATCTTTACTCACATCTACAGACTTCCCCTAAATATGATAAACAGTTGTCTGTATCCTTCATCCCCTCTCCCACTTTTATTTACAGAAGCTACAGAGGGAGCTACAAAAGGGCTTGTAAGCCAGTCTCCTAGGCTTGTCTCTTACCAGGTTTTTAAATGTATTGCTAGGCGTGAAGGTGGAAGCCGTGCGGTGCCTGCTGCAGTGCAGAGCAAGCTGTCTCCTGTTGCAGCCCCCTTACGTTCAGAGCCCCAGCCAGCGCCGGCTGCGGTCACAGAGCGTGTGGGAGGAAAACAGATCACTGTCTGTCCCTCTCCTGTATCATCCCCAGAGTATTTCCCTTTACACAATACAGCGCAGGGACAGGGGGCTGGCATCTGCTCGCTCTCTGTTTTTTTCCAATTCGACTTTCACAACTTGGTTATTAGGCATCCTACACCAAGCCATTTCTGTGGTCTTACAATCTTGCACCGCAGACAGAAAAAATATACTTGTAGCCAGCATTTGCCTTTGTTTTTCCACCTCTGTAATTCAAAGAAACAATATACCTTTGAAAGCTGAGACATTTTCATACTAGGGCAATAAACATAAACTGTTTTAGAGCAGGAAGCGTTAATCTGCACGCATAAGGGAGAGCTGGGATGAAATGTACTCCATTTCTTTTCACTTTCTAAAATTCTGTATGCAGTCATGTGGATGGATAAATGCACAAATGTTCGTGGGCAACACCTGTGTATTTATATACATGTCTTGAGGCAAACAGTTCTGAAATATCACTGCCTCAGCTGTAGCACCCCAGATGGTCAGAGGTGGTGAGCTGTGCATTCAGGCAAGTCCACAGGCAGTGGATTCAACAGAACAGACTGAGTTTAAGGTGGTCTATCCTTACGCTTGGATTATTCTTCCTGCAATTTATGGGTAGCTTTAAAAAGCCTTAAATACACACCTCCAGCTACTCTAAAGCTGAATGCGGATTAGAAGGACGCTAGTGATAAATCCTGAAATATACTTGCTGTCTAGTCCCTCTTTGTCCCCATGAGCATCCCGATTTTCATATTGCAGCAGCAAACTGGAGCCTGCAAGCACGTGGGGATTATACACTTTCATCTCCCTATTTTTGTCACTCTCGACAGTTGATTTTCTGCACTGCTTAGTTTTGCACATACAAGGAGATTGGTTTTCTGACACCACCGAGTTTATTATGTCGAGCTGTAAGAATTTTTCATTTCACTAGGAAGACTTCAAAGCAGAAACTAAAAGCAGATGTTCAGGTTTTCTGAGCAGTCAGTCCTGGCTTGAAAATCTCCATAGCCTCTTTATTAACAGCCTCAAGTTTCTTGTTACTGATTGTCAAGAGGAAATTTGTTTGGAATGAAGCTTTCCTGTGTAATTTTTGTTGCTGCATTCTGAGTTTAGACCCAGAGAACCTTACATCCTCCATGACATCATCCTCCAGAGGAAAGGCTTGCTTAACGGAGTATTAGTAAAGTTGTAATAAAGCAAGTATCTGACAAACAAGACTACAAGTTTTATCCAAAGGAAAACAAAAACAAAATCCTAAATTTTCATTTATTTTTTTATTGGCGTCCATTTCCTTTATACCTCCAACTGCAGCCTCAGAATATCTGAATTCTCCAGTGAGCACACCAAGAGAGTCTGATTTTATTCCTGGGATACTAAAAAGCATGTAGTTGCATTTGCCATAAATAAAATGTGATGAATTAACAGTGATAGGATTGTATTTTCCAGGAGTGAGTATAAATTCAGGGAACTTTCCCCTTTTCCTACTAGACTACAGTTCTATTTTATTAACTGGTGTTTTTATTTCTGCTATGTTTCCATAAAAAGAAGCACACAGAAAAAAGTACTACCCAAGGTTACAAGTCCAGTCCATCTGTCCCAAAATGCTACTATAATTTTTTTATTATTATAAAGTGAGGAGCAAAATAAGAACATATTCTTGCCCTGATAATGCAAGCACTAGACAGCAAAAGCAGAGGGGAAATAAAAATAGCTGACTTGCCCCACCATTTGCAATCCCAAAAGGCTGTAGGCATTACAGCATCAACACTGATGGAGAACCAAAGATAGGAAGCAGCAAATATGAGGCTATTCTGACCCATTCGTGGAAATGGTCTCCATCTATGGAAGAGCCTTTGTACAGCAGACTGGAACGGCTCAGCTCTATTTCCAAGCTACTTCACATAAAGGACTCAAACTGCAGAAGGCTGTCAGTAGCTTATGACACGGTTGTGCTATCCTACTCACCAGTCCTTCTTCCTAACCCACACAGATTCAGGCTGTGGCCAACACTAGAGTGCTGAGTATATAGTTGCATACTGTCTGGTCACGACACAGCAGTCATGAAATCCTGAGCTGATTTGTCTCAAGCCTCAAAGTCCATTGCCGTGGACTTTAAACCCCAAGGACACTCTCTTCCGCAGTAGCTCTGGTGCAATGGCAGGTAGGGACTTGGTTAACCCTAATGGAATCCTTATGGTGGGATGGGATCATCTCATAAACTAGAGCTCCTCAGATTTATGTCTTCTCTAAAACTTGCATATTTGTCACACAAAGCCTTCCAGACCTAGTTTTGGCACAACGGTGTTCCTCTACTGATGTTGAGCAGCAATTGACGTTGCCGATAAAAAGCAACAACTGCAATAGTGCCATAATTTCTCCTGTGAATTTGCTTTGTACTGTACATATACCTTGAACAAACTGATCCGAAGTAGTCCTGGCTTTCTCCCTCAATTTTGATTTGGCCGTCAGCACAAAGAGCCATCAGTCTTTGTCAGATGATAAAAGAGTACATCTGGAAGCGACTAAAAAAGATCAGTTAGTCTGTTCTTTTGCTCTGAGGCAGATCACGTTCAGCCTATTAATGACAGACCATAGCGTAACCATTTTAAAAAACTTCTAGTGATACAAATAATCAAATAATCATGTGGTTTACTATCCTATAGCAAGGATAATAAGCAAGTTTTTCATAATATGTAACTAAAATCTCTCCTCATTTCATGTAAACTGACAATTTTCCTATCTTAATAGAACATGGAGAACAGCTGGCCAACAACCTATCTCAAAGGAGCCCTTTGTGCTGCTACTGGGTCCCAGCACTGGTGGAAAATGGGTCCTGCATCCCCACATCCCTAGAAATTAATCTTCAAATGGATTCCTGAGAAAAATGTCCCTCATTCAAGCATCCAAACATAGTTTGATGATTGTAGAGAGAGAAAAAAATGAATTTTAAAAGAAATAAAAGGCCTGTGTCTTGAAACTGAATACATTGACGAGGAAAGCATGATTTGAAAAATCAGGCCTGCCATGTAAATGTAAAAATGTCCTCTTATCAATTAATGTTTTGAATTTTTTGGACGGATATAGAGGATATTTGACTTCATGATACTTCATAATAGGGAAAACCCCAAATTCAGATTTTTTTTTCTTTCGTTTTACAGGTTTGAACAATCTCAATTGACTTTTACCCCACTCCTAAGTTTTTCACTTCTGGCAGTCTTTATGATTCTCAACAGAATCCAAAGTTTCAAGATACTACAAGGCTGGTTATCCTTTTAGTATTTTGTAGCCAAGAGGAATAATAAAATAGTAACAATCTCAGGAAATTTTACTTTTATGTTCTAGTTCACCTTGATATTGCAAGATAAATAATAATTTGGCGTTCTTGGATGCCTCTCTGAAGATTTGGGGTTTACCCCTGAGAACTAAATATCCCTTAGAGCTAAATGAAATGTAACAGAGCAGCTTGAAGTATCTACTCTCAAAATCCTTTCCATTTCAGTGGCTTCCAGCCTGTGGTGCAAGTAAAGTTAAGTCAGAGAAGTTCACACAAGCCAGCTAAGAAAAATGCTCATTGCTAGCAGACTGACATTTGTTATGCAGGGAATCATACCTCCATGGACAATTTTAAGTAGTCCACAAATTGAAGAAGGACAATTTTTTTTTTTTTTTTAACCAAGCTCCAGTGTAAAAATAATTCATGTCAGGGGCTCTATGTCCCATGTTACACAGGAGTCCAAATGAGGTTACGGTCTTTTCTGTAACTCAATAGAGCTAAACACATGTACATATATTCAGTTCTATGCAGAGCTTAATTTATATCTCATAGTAGAAATTTGGCTGTATGGGTCTCTGGACATTGTAAAGGACACCGTGGTGCCATTTATAAATGTTGTCATTGCTGAATTGTTCCTTAGATGAATATTTAATATTTTCTTCTTGGTTCTAGTTATCCCTGAAAAGTCGGTGAAGGAAATTGCAAGAATCCCTGGAACGGCTAAAGACACAATTAAGAAACTTCTTGCACATAAAAACAGTGTGAAAAAGCATGAAACAATCAAGAATGTGATCCCAGAAGCAGCCGTGACACCGGCTTCTAAGACCCACTTGCAGTTATTGGACTATGAAGGTGGTATTGATCTTGGCAGGAGCTACACTGAGGAAGAGAAAGAAACCGAAGCTACTGCAGAAGAGGAGGCAGAGGAGTCAGACGAAGAGGAGAAGGAAGATTTTGAGAATCAAATTGAGCATGAGCAAAGCCTTAGAGGAGATGTCTTTTGTAAGTCTCTTCATTTTCTTAAGAATCTGGTTTCCATGTAAAAATATATACAAACACTAACAAAATCATCACGAAACATTACAGCCATTTTATTAGAAATTACTTGTAGAGAATGAAAAGCAACCTAACGTACCTATGGGTGAGACTAAAGGCACTGAATCTCCCTTTTAGGGGAATCTGTCTGCAGTCAACGTGAGCAGGGAGGGACTGCGCTGTGCTTTCAGAGCAGCTTAGACATAGCACATGGCTTGTTGTGCTTTTTGTGCACATTTTCTTCACAGAAGCCCCAGCAAAACAAGATAGTGTGCTGCTTCATTATGAGTAAGACAATAGTTAGCTTTGATTCATCATAGGCATACTCATCATCCTAAGTAGTGTGCTTTGTTCAGAGGAAAAACACAGACTTTGGTGGTTTTGTGTTTCAAATAATATAGACTATAATAATAGGCACCACTGTTGTTCATGTCGTCCCCAACAGAAAAATAACAACGCGAATCTCAGAGCATGTTTTTAATCCCTTTTGTTTAAATGTGAGGCTTTATCTGAATGAACACTCTCAAATTTAAAGCATTTGATGGTATTCGAGCAGGAGTCTTGCTTAATTTCTGATATTAGTCATTTATCTGGAACACTGACATAGGTTTCCTCAGTCCACTTTCAGATGTTTCCTTCCAGCTATTATCTTGTATGCTATGCAATTTCTTGCTGTGTTCTTTAAAGTTTTCAAATGCATTTTAATTGTTTTTTAGTACATCTGGCTCAGTCAAACATTCTTCAAGGTAGTCGCAAAAACACAGAATATGAAAAATAAACCCTGCTAATAGTTTATTCATGATACTTTCTCTTTTCCGAAGTATAGAAAAATAATAGATACTATCCTACGGCAATTAAAATTATGCATCATATTTCATAATGATAAAAATGAACACAAATTCAGTTTAAGTTAGCATTCAAATTGTTGCTATTTGATTTGGAAAAATACACAAGTATAATTTCTTTAAAGGAAAGATCATTTTAAAGTCCTCTGGGAAAAAATGGTCTGTAATATTGCTCCTGTAAGAAAGCCAAGAAAAAAATGTGATTATTCACCTAAATACATTTGAGAACGCAAGCTTTATTGCCAAAGGCACTCTTCTCCTAAAATTGCTTTTTTTTTTTTTGGTTTCCAGTGGTCATTGTCCTGTTTCAGTTCAGGCTAAGGTTATAGATTAATATTGCTTCCCCAAATTATGCTAGCGAGCTGATAAACAGAGTGAAGTCAGGTCTTTGTTCCCCAACCTCCGCCCTTCCTGCAGATATTAACAGTGAGGGCTTATGGCATGTTTCAGGTTTGCTGACAACACCAAACCAGGGAGAGTGACCCATAGGCTAAAGGGCAGCACTGCTATTAAGAGGGACCTGGCCAGGCTGTGGCAATGGCCTGACAGGAACATTATGAAGTTGAAAAAAGGCAAATGCAAAGGGAGAGAAAAGCCTCATGCAACATTACAGACATGGGATGACTGCTTAAGAAGAAGCCTTGCAGAAAAAGGGAAGTGGTTCTTCCCCTCTGTTTGGCACATGTGAGACCACATCTGAGGTGCTATGTCCAGTTTTGGCCTCTCTATTACAAGACAGATATGGACATACTGGCATGAGTCTAGCAGCGCTCCACCAAGGTCAGGGGCCTGG
Organism: Larus michahellis; assembly: GCF_964199755.1. NCBI lineage: Eukaryota > Metazoa > Chordata > Aves > Charadriiformes > Laridae > Larus > Larus michahellis. The sequence goes on along the minus strand of NC_133896.1, from coordinate 140,552,506 downwards.
AGAACATGGCATATGAGGAGAGGCTGAGAGTAACTTATTTTCAGCCTGAAGAGGAGAAGGGTAAGGGGAGATCTTATAATTGTCTTCAACTTTCTAATGGAAGGTTATAGGGAAGGCACAGCCAGACTCTTCTTGAAAATATACAGCAATAGGACAAGAAGAAATGAACGCTGGAACAAAAACAAAACAAAGAAAAAGATCTGATTAGATATAATTAACGTTTTACCATGAAGGTGGACAAAAATTACTACAGGTATGAGGAGAGGCTGTGAAATAACCATCCTTGGAGACATTCATAACATGACTGAGCTGGGCCTTGAGCATCTTCCTGATGCACCTAGCCACATGCAAAAATACACTTCTGCATGTCAGCTTTTAGCTGGACCAAATGGTGAAAATACTCAGGACTGACATGCCACATCAAGCCCTTCCTTGCACAAGAAGAAAAGTTCAGGGTGGGAGTACCAAAGTGAAGGAATGACAGATAGAGCGCTCACTCTCTTTCATGGTGGGACTTTGGTGTATTGAGACCCCTCTTCGGACCTTTTGACTGTCGGAGGTAGGAGGCAGTTGGCATACAGGCCAACACAAAAAGAGAACATCAAGATACTCAGGTTGAAAAAAAAAATTAAAAAACCAAAACCAACAGCCAGAGCAAAAGCAGCATGTTCATGTTTCCATCTGATAAATTAGGAAGCCCAGCTGGCATACAGAACATCCCCCCTAATTCAAAATCTGTATTACACAGACAACAGTGACTTTAACCCACCTTACCTTCTCCAATGACTGTCGTAAGCTCCAGGCTATACTCAATCTCTCTGCTTTTTGTGAAAAGTTTCTGGCTAATGGTGCCATGCCTCCAAAGTTGAGGGTCCTGTGCTCAGGATGCCACCCGCCTTCTGGCCAGCCACACCAGATTCATTAGCTAAGTCTCAGCCTATCTCTTTACTCAGCCTTTCACTCCTGACAAGCTTATGCCACTTCCTGTCCACCTTCTAAGGACCCCTTCATAAATCACTTGCCTAAAAGAGGTAGCAGGTGCAGGAGCTGAAGCCAAATTGGGGTTGAAGTTTTCACTGGATGGCAAACTCCCCTTGGGGTTCAGCCTTACCATGTTGGTACTGCCAAATGCATTTGAGGCTCTCAGACCAAAGGATTAAGTGACTTGCTTCTCTTCTCTCACAAGAAGCAATAACACCCAGGTCTCCTGATGGCTAATCTCATACTTTAGTCTTATGACTACAGAATTCTGTTTCACAGACATTTCCACTAAAATACTCTCCTGAAGAAGGACATCACTCTTCCCAGTCATGCCAGTTAATCCAAAGCTGGACATAATTTTGCAGGAAGTATGGAGAAAGTGAGCAGAAGACAGCTGCAATATATATGTGGTGCCTTTTGTTAAGACTAGGTTCTCAGGTACTCAAGCTTCTTCATGAAGGTAAATTGGTGGGGAGCTTGCACGTGCCAAGAGAATGGTGTGAACTGACCAGCACTGGTAGCACCAGATACGTTCAACTAAATGTGGTTAGACTGGGAAGGATTCAAAAAGATAGACTAATTAACTGCAAAATGCTAGTTGAATCTGAAGGGAACATTTACGCTCTGCAAGAGTATGCTTCCCTGTAGTTGTGATTTCTGTAGGGACAAAAGCTTTTGCTTCCACGCAGAATTGAAAGAACATTGCTGGTCTAGCACTTCAAGGAGCATAGTACTAACAGGTTCTGTTAATAGTTATTACATATAATAAATTAAATATTTATAAGTAATAGTGTTATTAGTTACAGATACATTTGTTCCAAATTCTGTGCCGTACAAGACTGTGGGCTCTTCTGCTTCCTCAATTGTGAAGCAAGACAACCTGTTAGAAAAAAAAATAATAAAATCATCCAAGTCAGTCCTCCTAGCCCTTTCCGCTTTTCTATGATGATGGATGATGATGGATGGATTGATGGACTGGGGGAGGTAGCTCAGACATCTCAACAGGTTTCTTCTGTAACCTGCCTGGACAGGACAGGAAGGATTGCCAGAAATAGCGCCCCCACAGTAGGGTTACCATCTTTTTTTTGGTTAAAAGGACATGGGGCTCTGCCCTCTGGGTGTGGTGTTACAAGGGGAATGTGCTCTCCCATACTGGGCTACATGACATTGCAAAGCGTGGATCGTGTAACCTTCCTGTTGAGTACTTGGTGCTACACTATTTGGAAAAGATTAATTTCCCAGATTTCAGTTTCAGTGAGGGCACACAGGGAAGATCCTTTGTCCGTAGGAAAAGCCAAGTCCAAATAATGTACAAGAGATTTTTGTTGTGATGTATGGCGAGATTCTTTTTCAAGGGCTTTCTCAACCAAACCAGGACATTTGAACACCATATACCTGGGCGAGGCTGAGACTACTCGTCTCTACAAAATTGCCACTACAACTGACAGCAATGACAATTAAATTATTGCTTGAAAATATTAAAGCACTGTGTTTTACCTGTACTGTTGCCTATACTGTCTTTGTTCCAGTCACATTTAGCTGGAATTTTCCATTATTAATATAAGGGATTTATATGCTGAACACGCCAGAGAGATTTTATTTCACCGGGGAATACTGGCAGAAGGTTGGTGTGCTGCTTTATACAGGGATACTAGTTTGGCCAAGATGTAGCTTCATTAAGTATGTGATCTTGTATTATTTATGGCTTTCTTGTTTGATGCCAACTATATATAGCACTTAAGGCATTGTGCCATTTGCATTTTTCTTTCAGGATGGGTTGCATATGTTAACTGTGCTTCCTTGTCTTTTAAATTTTCACATGCTGTCCTTGTGACTATAAAAATTCAGTGATGATTCAGGCACTTAATTGGTTGTACTTTTGGCTTTAAAAAACTTTCCTTTTTAATGATATTGAATGATCCTTTGGAGTACATGATTAGCTCAAATTTACAGCTCATAAATTTAAACATCGGGTTTTTTTTCCTCCTCTGCTGTCTATTCAGCAGTGACTCCTTTACTACCACATTAAGTTCCTCAATATAACTCCCTCTAGTACTCACACAGCGTCTGCCTTTGTATTATTAATATTGGTATTGTTTGTCTTCCAGGAAAAATAGTTATTTAGGAAAAATGGATAGGTCACACTTTTCAGAGATCCTAATTATTATTTTTAAATTCATGTATTATTTTATCATAGTAGTTTTACTACATAATAAATATATAGGGAGCTACATAAAAATCCTGTAGGGAAAAAAGGGTTTGCTATATGGAGATTGAAATTACTAAAATAGGCCGATTGTCAAAATACAGCACCTTCAAGAAAAATACTACTCACAGGTTTTTTAAAAAATGCAATAGTCAAAGATAGCAAAGTGAAGCCCCCAACATTTAAGAACTGTCAAAATTAAGGTTATCTGTGAAAACTTAATTTTTGTATTATTTATATTATATATTATATTATTTATATTTATAATTTTTATATTATTTTAATTTTTTATATTATTTTTATTTTTATACCTTATGATATGGTCTGTAATGACTTTACATGACTATTTTCCGTGGGATCCTTACCTTGTTAAGTGTGAAGGAAGGACCCATCCTGCTGTGAAGGATGCAGTTTAATAAATAGGCTTCTATCCTAGCAATTACAAAAACTGCAGAAAAATTATCAACTTACGAAACTCATATCGTGCTTCAAACACTCCCATAGTATCACGTATGTAGCCAGCTGTGTTAATTACAGAGCCCCCTCCTTCGATAGCACCAAGAATGATAAAGGGGTTTTGGTTTTCTGGTTTATTTGGCAATACTGAAAGTGGACTGTTTCCCTCATGGATTCTAGGCTCTTAATTCTGAAAGAGAGCACTCTCTCAGTTAATAAGGATGTTTGCTCTTATTCTTTCCTGATAATTAGACCACTGTGTGAGTAAATAATGCTCAGACCACAGCTCAGTCCGCGGCTAGAGATCGAAGGCTCAAAAGCTGTCAGACATCCGGCGAAGGTAATCCTTTCAGAGGAGGATGTGGTAGCAGAGATGCGGCGTATTCCTTTCAGTACAACATAGTGATATACATAGGAAGCTAGACTTCTACTACCTCTTGTATTCCACTTGGGTTTTTTTACAGTGTGCACTCTTGTTTTCTGGGGGTTTTTTATGGGCTTTGAACATCAGAGAGCGGTGTTAGAAAGACAGCAAGTACCATATTTTTGTGAGAGTTCCCACATGCTGCAGTTGCAAGCACTTAAGAATTCTACGTGTTAGAATTAGCAAGAGTGAGTTACTTTTCCCAAATTTCATATTTTATTTTTACTTGGACTAACGAAATAATAACACTGAATTTTACATCTAGACTAACCTACCTAGGCAAAACCAGGCACAGGCATTTTCCAGGGGACAGAAAAATCAAACAGCTGTTACAAGAAATAAAAATATACCGCATTGCCCACAACTAGCACACTTAAATGCATGAGTGCTTATATTCTGCCGTGTATCTGTTCTTCCAGTATAGCTGCCTCAGCAAGAGCTCAATGTGATGCCACAGATGATTTATAAGAAATACAGTCCCACTAACAGAAAAAAAAAGGAACTAAAGTTTTAAGGATAGCACATGCATTACTGCAGATAAATAGAAAATTACTTCCAAGCTATAAACCAAGACATATTTTTCAGACAAAAATGTAATTTCCAAATGCACTAGAAGTGATTTTATATACAGCAGTTGGCAAAGCAGAGAGGTGAAACCAAGTGCACATAAGGGAAAATCAGTGTTTTCAGTAAACTCCTTTAGCACCACAGAGTCACTTACTTACCAGTGCTTTTGTACTGCCTCTGAAGGGTGCCCATAAAGCGGTGCTCCACAGACATATTCTACTGAGCTTCTGCCTGTTGGGTTTGGGGTTTCAGCTTCTTTTCATTTACTTTTTCTTAATATTATTATATTTTCTTAATATTTTCTTAATATTTTCTTAATATTGCAGCTCAGTCCAAGCTGCAATATTAAGAAAATATTAAGAAAATATAACGTGCTTTTCCAGGTGTGCTCCTGAAGCTTCCTATTGCTTTTGTGATCTTGTTGCCCCTTATTTGACTTATAGACTGACTTGAGGGTCCATCCACGTGGTACTTTTCAGGCGGACCTGAGCTCACTCCAGTTCTGCTCCAAACAAACCAGATGCAGGCCAGTTCCAAACCAGAACTCATGTAGTCAGAGTCGGCGCCATTGGCAGACCAGTGCTAACAAACCTGTTGGACAGGCAGAGTGAACTGGTGCCTGCCTGCACCTCTAGGAGGACACCGCTGTGCGCTGTATGAAAGGATACGCTGGAACCCAACTAGGTCTTTTAGTGGCAGTCTGCGATCTTTCTTTACTCAGCTATCTAAAGGTCCCTGGACAGGGGGATGGCTAGGAGGTGGCTCTCAAACCTCATCTATTTCTTTATGTACAGCACTCCCTGTAAGCCTGGTGTTTTTAAAGTGGAATTCTAGTTCCATGTATAAATTTGTTTCTAAATCCCCTTTGTGACACTGTATTTAGGCACGTTTATACTAGAACAATGTCTCCATGCTTCTTCTCAGCAGTACTTTCTCATTTTCCAAGGTTATTGCTAAGAAGTGTTTCCATGATTGCAGACATCCTCACAGTAGTTTCAGAGTTGGTTTATGTGAGTCCTACTATTTTTTAGGGAAGTCTTTTCAGCCAGATAGAGCTGGCTGGGGCTATTCTGTTTTGCAGTCTCTTTCCTCGCTGCAGTTCCTGGTATATAATACAATTGACAAACTGCATCTAACATGACTCAACGAGAGTTCCCCTCCTCAGAACAGGGGCAATATTCAGGTATGTGTCGCAGATAGCACTGAATTCCTTGCAGATGCAAGAACCTGTGTTAGCAACAAGGTGGGTGTTCTCAGGACCAGAACGTCACCAATTTACTTAAACTCAGCTCATCATAGACATTCACAGACACAGCTCCTATGGAAATCAGTGGTACCAATTAGTTACATAGATACCTCTGAAGACCTGGGCATTAGTTCTCTCTGTCACTAACTCCTGCTCAGAAGATCAACCCATCTTACCTCATAAGGGTCTCCTTATGACATTAATGATTAAGAATGTGTGGCACCATGATACAAAGGGTTTTATATGTAGAGATTATATAGCAGCTAAGTGCTGCAGGTAAGTAGATGGGTGGGCACCAGCAGTACAGAAAGAAGGACAGGCTCTGCTGTGCCTAAAGGGGGACATATGTGAGCTTTTGTTGGTGAGAGTGTGTTCTTAGGGAACAAGAGACGAGGCCTGCCTTTCTGCAAGCTCCACTTGACAGCAGGAGAGCTGAACAGAGCAATCCTGATTCCTGCCTAGTACTTAGGAGGGGATAAACTTTGGATCCTGGCTATGTCCAATGATGGTCTGATGTAAAATGTAGGTATATTCCAGGAAGTAAGGTTTCTTGGAAACCTTTCTGTAGGCTGAAGCTTACAGTTTCTCATAATATGCAGGTGATAACTTCCAGTAAGTGTAGAACTTGAGTGCAATGCCTGACACTGAAAACAAAAATAGATTTGGATACAAAATTTGCCTCCTTTTATGTGCATGAAACTTCTTCACTTGAAGCATCAGCAGCACGCAGCTACACCTGCATGTATATCCCTCAAGTGAATTCAAGTGTAATTCAATAACTTGATAAATAAATCATTCTGGCAGCTGTTGTCTTCTGTTAAATCACTCCACTCTTTCCAGAACTGATCATATTTTAATAGCTCTCTTCATTTTGGCAAGAGTTTTCACAGCCTGAGCCTCTTTCACTAAGCATGAGGCCAAGTTTATGGCACGACAGTGAACTTAACACCTAATCTCTATGAGCCTGTTCCAAAATGTGTATATGTAGACATATATTAATTTGGAGAAAGATATATTAATCCTTGCCTTAAGTAAGAATATTATCCAGGTGATTTAAGCAATGGTCTAGGAGAGGGGAAGGCTGCAAGGGCAACAAGAGAGGACACGCTCCTGGCAGTTCATCAGAAAGCTCGTAAGATCGCATGAGTCTCCTTTCTCGGCTCAATTCAGCACCTCTGGAAGTGCCTCCAGGGCCTCTTCGTTAGTGTGTGTTTTCTCTGGTGTACACACAGAGCAATTTTTGACAGTTCTGAAGAAGAAGAAAGGTTAAGTAGATGGCATAGTCTTTATGGTGCTAGGAGGCTCTGGATTCCATTAGGTTGTAAGTATATTCTTAAAATTGAGTATGTGTTTACGACTGTGAGTATGTTGGAGTATTTCAATGGAAAGCCCTAGCTCAGTGGAACTCACGGGAACAAACTCCCCTCTGAACAAATGTGCATGCATGTGAAAGTAATAACTTTAAAAACATTTGGCATTTGCAACTTTCTAATAGCATGTATGATATAATGCTGAGTAGGGAAAAGTAATTTTCATTTCCATAGCTCCTATCATCTGTCACTGTTGAGGAAGTCTGAGCTTTTCTGAGCGCTGCCCACATGGCGTGGCTGAAAAGTGAACTTCAGTCTGTCAGGCTTTCCGCTAACACCTTCTGTATGCAGTAATCCAAAGGGTCCTCCTCTAAAATGGCACATTTAAGTTCCTCCTGTTTTCATAAGTGTGACTGTATATATCATAGATATCATCTGCATATGTGTTTGCAAAGGATAGAATCTTCTGCCAGTGAAAGCAGAGCTTCCCCTTATCTCATGTGTGATTAGTTACTTACACAGGCTCTGCACAAAGAAGGTGAGACTATCTTTTATTTTTTTAGTGAGTGCCCTTCTCTACTAATCACTTAAAATATTACAAAAGAAGCTTAATCACAGAACTTTAAAAATACTTATTTTACAGTATTACTTAGAGTAAATAAGAGTTTGCAAGCTTGTATACCTTTGTAGCTCATCAGACAGGAGAGATTTTGCCTTGGTCTCTGAGGTTGCTGCTGAAAAATAGTGCTTCTTGAGTAACTGTCTCCTTTAGGCCAGTATCTTAGAGAATGCGCCTAACATTCATTGACTGTGCTGCTGTACCGACTTGTCCAGTTTGGCACAAGACACGTCAACCAATTTTTACACAGGAACTTGTTTGGGGATTTTCACCGGCACTGGCTATCAAAACATCAGGCTGTGCTTGCCAGCTGTTGCAGGGAGGGTGAGGAAGAGGTAGGGCAGTTGCTGCACCCTTCCTTCCCAACAGACAGCAGAGCTGATCAGGTTTGCAGGAGAACATGTACCCCAGAAGAGAGTACGGCTTCAGAAAAATAATTTCCTGGGGCTTCTGTTAGAGCAGCACCACCTATCACTTACCTGAATACAGAGCTGTGGGCCCTTAATCCCCCAATGTTTATGGCTTTTACCAAGTCTCTGACATTACTCATTTTTTGAGGCTGCTGGTTGGCAAAGTGCTGCCAAGCCACTGAGTCATTGTCTTCGCTGTCTAGCATAGTTCAGGTACTTCAATCAAAACTTCAGTTGAACTTTTGTAGCAAGAAAGCAGATCACCACGCCAAAGAAAGATCATGTTCACTGTTTTATGACCTTGTGAATCTTGCATCTCCATTGCCCACGGCTTAGAAGGCACAGTGCTGTACGAAACAGCAATTTAAACCAAGTTTTAAAATTCAGAGTTAGTATCTAACTGGGGTTAGGAACATGAATTTGGTGGTGGAGCGGAAAACACATCCATTGAGTTATTTAAAGAAATGATGGCAACTGGTGTAAAGGAATAAAGTCCCATTTTCTATTCGTGTGATAACTCAGCACTTGACAAGTTGTCTTCTCTAGTTCCCAAGGTGAAAGAAGCAGCTGCCTTCGGACCTCTCCTGGCACAGAGGAAAGTTCCAGTGTCAAGACCAAAGCAAGAAGGTAGATTATTTTCATTCTACAGCATTTATTTTCCTGTGTATTGTGTATTTTTATAACAACAGCCAAGCCAGAACCAGTTTAAAAGCCTTTAACATAAACCAAAGGTTCGGTGAGCACATTAGAGGCAGCATCTGGCCAAACCATTTAGCCAGTTCAAATGTGAGAAGTTTTTTTTGTATCCTTTTCAAAACATACTTTAACAATGTCCTTTAGCCATGTTCTCTTGGTTTTTCTCCTGGTCCTCTGTCAGAAGTCAATAGAAGTCTCCCCTGAACAAGACTGAATAAATATTTACCCTGCATCTTAAATAGCCTGGCTATGAATTTATGATGGTTCACAATTCATCAGTAAGTCTTGTGGATATCAGAGTAAGATGATACTACCTGTTCTTTCTCACATTAAAAAATTGTTGTAAAATCAGTCAGGGGAGCATACAAGGTCCAAGACCTGCCAATTTAGGTACACAAACAACTTAGGCTTCTGCCATGCCTTAGGAAACCGCTTCATGCATTTTCAAACAGAAAACTTCACTGCCTCTTGGGAACCACAACAGACTGCAGTGTAGGTCTGGTCAAAGCAGAGTATAAAAGCTGATCAAAGGGCACTCTCCCCCTCTCTCCTGGTGGGAAACAGTTTCCCTGTGATGGACAGAATCACAAAGCTGACTATAAAGACCTGCTTACGAGAGCCACAGAAAAAAAGCAGAATCCAAAAGGGGGGATTGAAAGATCGTATGGAGCTGATGTGTTTACAGGGCAGCAGCATCCTCCTGGGGAGTTACCAGACAAGTGGGCAGGGGCTGAAAGGCTGTGATTGGCTGTAGCTGAGATTATTTTTAGGACAAGGTGGGTTTCACCCAAAAACAATCCACAAATGCTTCCAAATCTTAAAGAAAATTTAAAAAACCCAACAAAATAGACTGATATGCTGTCTGACACAAAGGGTAAGATACTGGGTTTCTTCCAATTCAAATGCAGTACTCTCAGAAACAACGGATTTATACAGTAAAGTTCTCTAAATGCCATGTACTGCACTTCTCTGTCTCATGATAAAATACATGAAAAGAACAAGAAGGATGCCTCTTTCTGAGGAAAGTCAAACGGCTGATATATTATTCTTAATCTGATCTGTCATGCTTGCCTTGCACAGTGTTTCTTTCTCTGTGTATGTAATGCTTTTCATCTGCGCAGTCACGAAGGCTGTGGTGTGCTCTGGGTGGCACCCTTTTTCAGTGTGCTCTAAAGGTCAACTGATTTGGGCTATTCCCAGCTCCACGGAGGATGAGTATCAGGTGCTGGCATAAAGGATTCCTCTCATGGGAGGCCAGCTTTTCTCTTTCAATGGATAGAACTGGAGCTCGAGCATCTTGGCTGATTACAACTACAGCAGTATAACAAATGGAGGGAGGAAAGCTCTAAAGTTGGCAGATCCCAAACCATTTATCATGCAAGAGTTCAAAACTAACACCTCCAACTATATGTGGCGATCAGCAGGCACTCAGTGGACAGGAGTCACAGCATATAAACTCATGTGCAGATGGGAGACTGGCAGTAAAAAGACACAACAGATTTTCCTGTGAGTTAAAGAAAGAACTACCACATAAATTCTAATATTTTCTCTCTTCAATTTAATGTAGGTCATCACTATGTGAACTCTGATTGTAGATAATTTTAGAATGACCTATGAATTCATAACTGGGTGAATAAAGAGCAAATTATTTTTATCAGTACTTATGATATAGTGCTCCTCTTATCTCCAAGTCTCCATTGCCAGTTTTTTTTGCAGTTGATTGCAGCTTCAGTCGAGGGGTCTGCGACTGGAAACAAGATGCTGATGATGACTTTGACTGGAATCCTGCTGATCGAGATAGAGGTATTTAAATATTTGTCGTCTAGTTATGCTTTGATTTGATGGCTCACCCCCTCCAAAAAAAGGGGGGATGGAGGGGAAAACGGAATCAAGAATTAGCTTTCCTATCATAGAATCATAGAATAGTTAGAGTTGGAAGGGGCCTAAATATCATCTCATTCCAACCCCCCTGCCATGGGCAGGGACACCTCCAGTGGGTTATCTTTATAAAAGAAAAAAGGAGGCAGAGAATTCTGGGAGTGGTAATTGTTTCTTTGAAATATCCAGTGGCAAATGGTTATCAGCAACATATTTCAACACAAATGTATCAAAATATGAGAAAAAGGATTAGAATATAACTGTTCAGAATTGCAAGGTACAAGCCAATGGAAACCTTATTAGTTACGCATTGTGTCTCTCCAAGACCGGTAGGGCGTTTAACCACATATCTGCCATGTAGATGGATGTGGCAATCCATGGCTTAGACAGCACTGTGATAATTGCTCAGAAATCTCAAACTCTGCAAGACAAATGAGTGACGGCATTCCTCAGAATGAGCCAAGGGCAGTGGGCTCTTCAAGAACAACCGATACCTGACCTGGTACCGATGCCAGGCCTGCTAAAACCTGAGAGAGAGCTCTGCGAGTGCAATGTGTGACTGTTGTGCTGGTGTATATAAAAAGGTGGGGCTGAAGAAACTTGTTTGAAAGGATGTCTCTTCCCCTGTGACACAGGAACCGTTGCAGAACTTAGTGCAGTAGGGACCAGTGGATCCTGCAGATCCTACAGGCGACCTGCTCCAGTTCCTACACACACGTAGCCTCCATCTTCCCTCACGGTCTTTCCATCCCAGTCTTTCTTCAGTATCCCTTCTGCTCCTGCTGTATATATTTCCTTTTCCCCAAGTCCCTTCTCTGTCCTGTCACTTCCAGGAAGACTTGACCCGGACCTTAACCTCCCCAAACTTATATCTGCTGATTATGACTTTATTTATGGGCTCAGATGGTTTAGCCCTTTATCACTTTGTGGATCTCTGTCATTTCATTGGTCCTCCAGGATTTGGGGAATAAACTGTCAGTTTCTTTATGAGTTTGTCATCACTGCAGGGGACAGTGGAGAAAGTATTGAGATAGCTCAAGTACTGGAAATGGTCTGAACTCAGAGGCACAGCAGCATCTTTCAGGCTGTTGCATTTGAAAAACTGATATGATTTTGCCTTTGAAAGGTAGTGCAAGGAAGAATGACTGTAATTGCCAATGAAATACAAACTCATCTCCTCTGTAAACTGATCTGACTTCCAGCAGCGCAAGCGTATTCCTTGTAAAATACACTCCCTGCTGCTTTTCTCCAGTCTGACTTTAAAGTATTGAAGTAACACAGCTTCCACGTATTTTCTTAGCAAATACATATTCAATTTGCTAATAAATAAGTCCATTAAAGATGTGTTTTCCTTTTTTTTTTGTTACAAGGTGATGGGTACTACATGGCAGTTCCAGCCTTTGTGGGGCACAAGAAGGATATGGGGCGTCTAAAACTTCTCCTCACCGACCTCAAACCAAAGAGCAGCTACTGCTTGATTTTCAGTTATCGGCTTGCTGGCGAGAGAGTGGGGAAACTTCGAGTGTTCCTTGCAAACAAAAAACCCACTCCTGTCTGGGAGCAGAACAAAGGAAAAGATGAAAGGTGGAGAACTGGAAAAATAGATATATTTCAGGGGGCTGAAACAACCAACAGTGTAAGTGTAACATGATTTATAAGCCAACTACCATAATCAACATAACAGCTTAATTTCCTAATCCTCAAGTGTTCCACCAACTGTTTTATAGGCATCGCTTACTGGCAATTGAAAGGCTTATCTGAAATGGGAAACAGAAGCACAGATTTTAGGAGGCAGAAAAGTTACTATCCGGTTGTAATTTCAGAACTGAATTACCCCAGTTGGTTAGAACACTGATGCCAGTAATACCGTCATTTTGTAAAAACTGCATCAGATCATAAATTAACACAAACAATGAAAATCTCTCTTTAATATCTCATGCAAGAGAAACATATTTCCAGCAAACATATGTTGTTGGAAAAATGAAAATTATCCCTTTTTCATAGAAGAGGATGCTCTCAAACCACACTAGGCCAGATAATTAGTGCAAGGGGAGACATCATGTATAATCAAGGGTGGCCAATCACCCTAGGAGCAAGACATACTAGCTAGCCAGCAGGGAACACTATGCACTGATGTATGTCTGAAAACTGCCTCAATCAGGGCTTCAGATAGTTTCTCCTTGAAGTTCTAGGGCCTGGTTTTCTTTTATGTGGCTGAACGTTTTCAGTGCTGTGTAAAGGCTTCCACTGTATAATTGAATACTGTGATTATAAATGAAATGCAAGCTCTTTTCAAGGTTCTTTGCACTGCTGGAATGATATAGAAAAGCCCTTACATAAATGTAAATCAGACTATAAAAACCCCAGCCATCGTATTCATAAAAATGAACCTACTTTCTAGATACAATATACATACTATACTATACATATACATACTATATATATAAAAAAAAATATATAGTATATAGACTATATATGTAGTATATATAAAGTATATATATCTCTCAAAACTAAGGATCAAAATAGATTGAAAACAAAGAGCTGTAATGCCTTCAAGAAAAGGAGTGCGCTAGCATCCCATACTGTGGTAAAACTACATTATTATAAGAGGATTTCACTCAATTTGCATTTTCTCTGTACAATGGAAATAAGTAATCTTATTAAAGGAATCCATTCGGTATTGTAAATCCGCAGAAGATTATCAGTCTAGTTCAAATAATACACAGAAAATCTAAGAACTGCAAGGATTTAAGTCATTAAGTCCTGTATTGTGGTAAAACATTTCTCAAATATAGCATTATTATTAATTAACATTACAAGTTGCTAAATGGTTGGATAAATGACATTTTGACAATACCTCTCTTTTCTTATGACAGGTCACTTTTGAATCAGAACGTGGGAAGGGCAAAACTGGAGAAATTGGAGTGGACAATGTTATACTAATTTCTGGCCTATGCCCAGAAGACACCTGATAATGGCTATTGGAGTATACTGGATTTAATCCTATTTTTAATATTTGCCTTACTAGTAGCGTATTTTTGTATAATTTTCTTTATAAAAACCAAAAACATAAAAACTGTGCCTTGAACTTAACGCAGCAATGCAAACAGAAAAACTGACGTGCAAGAAGCAGAGTACACTTTTTTAATGACTTATTCTAATACACGCTTTGAGTGTAGCACTACTGTATTTTATCACTCAAGGTCAGGGTTTCTAAAGTATTATTTGTCTAGCTTTTTTACAAATTTTACAAGCTTTTATTCCTTAAAGTCCTTTTCAAGACTATTCTTAAGTCTTCTATTTCATTTTTTCTACTTCACAAGGACATCGAGCAGTATTTAAGAGGATGTTACTACTTCTGGTGACATAATTTTAACTTCCTACTTAGTTTGTAGATATTCAATCTATTCAACAAGTAAGAGAAAAGAGAGGAGCTTTATTTCCTTCTTGACGGAGCTATGCAAATTGCAAGTGGAGTCATGTCTTTGAGGAATATTTTCATTACTAATAAAGAATGTAAAATACCTTGTTTGTCATCAATGTCTTTGAGTCACACAAATCAGTATTTAGAAATGATCCCTTTATAGTTTTGTAAGCGTGTAGTGTTCATCTTTAACAGATGATGTTACCAACTGGCACTGAAAAAAAAGAACAAAAAGAACGACCCATTATTAGCACTTTAAAAAATTCACACTATGTACTGACCTTCAGGGAAAAACTGGTTCCTGTTGGATTGTAGGCATACTTTACCCCACAGAGGTATGAAGGAATAGTTTTCATTTTCCAGTAGACAGTATAGCCTAGTGCCCACACGATAATGCTCCTTCTTACACAACTGAAAAAAACCCCTCTGCTGCAAGTCCCTTCATGTCCCTTCAAATTTCAGCAAAAGGGATGGAGACTATCTGCCATCGCCAGCAGCAGGGAGGTGAGAAGAACCTCTCCCACAAACCAGGAGCTGCTGGCCTGCCACCCCCACCACGCTTTCCCATGAACACACACATGTACACGTATACATACACTTACATGTACAGGCACATGTACATGTGCATGTACACATTTGAGGAGGGCCTAGAACCCAGGTTCCACCTCTTCTTAGAAGAAGTTGAATGACAATGCTGTGGAGGACAAAACCATCTTCTGTCTTGTGATCTCTTCTGAAAGTAGGTGGTCTGAATCCCAAGAGGACAGAGATGCCCATGGAGAAGGCCTAGTTCAGGCAGTGCTCCGTTAAACGTGCATGCATGCATTTTCCTCGTGGTTAGCTCTGTGTATCCCCTTCTAGGTTGACTGCTCACTGTTTATTATTAGTGATGCTCTTGATTTTGTTTCTTGTATGAAGAAAGGGACATTCAAAACAACTGAATAGAATTTTATAGAGAAATACTAAAGAACTCTGAAGAATTCAGCCTATACGAATCTAAGCTTTTTAAAAAAATACAACTCCAACAGTTCAAACACCTTGAATTGCAACTAGTCAGGGATGCTTGAGACATTTCTTGTTGAAATACAATATTTTTGCACTTCGCACACAGTTCAGGAAAGGGTAAGCAAGACTGAAAATGTCTGAAAAGTTTACAATAGCTATGTAATCAGGAAGTGCGTGTTCTTCGCTAGAACTAGTCTGTGTTACAAAACAGGTGCTCTGAGAACTGTACGTGGACTTCACCTTTGACACGTGAATTTCTTTCCTGGTGTCTCTGGAGGTGCTGAGGCAATTACAGAATAAGGACTTGAGAGAACCAAATTCTCTTTAATCTCAGACAAAGACCGTGGGAGTTGCAAAGCAAAGGGAAATTTCCCTCAGTAGTGGAGGACTGTGATCTCAGGATGCCTGAAGAACCTGGTCAAAATGAGGCAGAAAAGTGAAACAAGTATTTTTCTGGACCCAGTCCTCCTCGTCTGACTCTCCAAACTACCCTTACTGAAGACTGAGAAAATGAAAGATCAATTTTATTGAAATCGAATTCTGTGTCTAGCTTCAAGCAGCAATAACTTACACATACACAGTGCCCCTAAAGCCTAAGAAGCCTAAAAATTGTTACAGTATTGAGCATTACAGTGCAAATTATATATTTGAAATACATACGTGGAGCAAATTGAGTCTACCTAAAAACATGCAGCTAGGCATTTCTTGCACGTGCAGTTACTTGGCATGGAAAGATAAATACTGCCTGTGGGAAGGCATAATGTCTAAAGACTATTTGCTCAGTAGACAAACAATAGAGAGTAAACACAATGAACATGGTCTGATATGGAGCCAGATATGACGATATTTATTTGTTGTTGGTTGAACTGTAGCCCACCATGAATCCTGACTGTGACAATTACTTTAGGAGTAGCATTCCACCCAAAAGGCAAAATAAAAAGCAAAGGTTTTGCATTTTATGGAACGGGTAAGAAAATGATTTGCACAGATCAGCACGGACTGCAATAGCTGCCATAAGGCTTTCTACAGTAGAAGAAGAAGTTGTTTCTCATTTGTTTGCAATGGATTGTCCGATACACGACAGCTTGCATCACAGCAGATCATAAAAATAACTCTAGCATAATAAGATCTGAAGAGCAAAACTGAAACCTTTTTTGTTGTGAATGCATTCAAAGATAGCTGCTGCAGAAGCAATAAAATAAATCCATTATGTATAGGCATTCATACAAACCGTGTCAGCACATCAGCAAATTAACTGGTATTGTTTGCAACATTCATTCAAAAGATGCAACTGCTCAGGGCAAAAGCTACGTGTTTCTCCTTCAGATGAAAACAGTTAAAGGGCATATTATGCCCACAGTCATTAACGCCTCAAAATGTTCCTGACAGTTTTCCATTACTGTGAAATGTGAAATCCATTAGCTACTTGATTATTTTAGACAGCAAGGAAACTGCACTGGGAGTATTTGAAAATGTTAAAGGTATGCTACAATCAAGTGGCTTGAACTTTGATTCACAGCTCTTAAGTCTGATAATAAACTTTGGAGACAGTACTCTGCCTACAAGTTAATGGAAAAAAAAGAGCTTCTAGCTAATTACCCAAATCTATACTACATCCTCCAAAAACTACTCAACAGATGTGATCACTTAATCTTGAAGGTTGTATAACGAAAGGTTTCAATCACTTTTCTTCAACTGCCAAAAGAATTAAAAGAGAGATTTCATTTTGTCAACCTTGAATACATGGAAATGCTGAGGCACGTTCCCACAAGATGATTATCTTGTAGCCTGCAATTGAAAAGCTATTAGATGTTATTTTTATACATGAAATAAGGATTCCCCACTGCAATTTTTAAGGATCATAAAGTTGAAGATAATGGTGAGATGCCTTCGATGACTGATTGCCACTCATATTTACTTCGTAATTGCTATATATTTTAGGACAGAGTCATACACCTGCATGTACTGGAGGTATTGAAATTCATGACAATATATTAATGAAAAGGTAAATAACAAGAAAGTGTGGATAATAATTTATTTGGTCATATGTGCACTGCTACATAAAAGCTCATCACAGGAAAATATTTTTAATGGAAAAGAATTTCTTATTTCGATACTTATTAACCTCTCAAATACCTGACTTTAAAGTTTGATTTCAGCAAAGTTAGACATTCAGTCTCTCTGACTTTCCCCCTTCCAAACTCCAGCTCTTCAGGAAGTGCACATTACAGAGTACACCAATTGTTATTTTTTTATTTGGGGAGTATTTAGTAGTGATTCAGTAAAGCATGACTGAATGTTTTAGAAGGTTCTTTCCTTTTCCTTTTTTTTTTTTTTAGGAAATAGCCTAATACTCTGTCTGAAAATCTCTCAATTTCTTAAAATCTGTGTAATGCATTATACCAATTCCTATTTCCAATACACCCCTGAGACAGATTTGAGAAACATTTGAATAGCGATTCTTTTAGGTCCTCAGATTAAAGCTATCTTTAATCTCACAATTGAAGTGCTCTATTAATTTTAAAATGAAATAAAAATATTTCAAAGCTAAATATCATCAGGAATAATACAATTTATTATGAATAATCAGTGTATTTGATGCCAATAGAAATATATATTTGAGTTAAAGGAAATAGCATCTCCCTAAACTTGCTTTAAAATAGCATTTCATTCTTTTTACTTCCATACAAAGATGGTGCTTCTCCAACAAGCTGGATGGTGTGCAGGAGCACTGAATAGCTCCACAGACATGCTTTCTCAAGACCCAACTCCCAGCACTCCCTCAAACGATTCACAGGTAGAGTTTGGAAGCCAAAATTCTGAAGGAACCAGTTCCAGGAGGCAGTTCGCATGCAGCAACTCCATTTTTTGTAGCACTGAGGAGGTGGCATGTTTAATTTGCTGCTGTTCATTCTGTATACAGACAATAGCAAAGTTGGTAGCTCATTTGGGCATTATAAATCTTCTTCCAGAGCTGACTGCCCTGCTCCATTGCTTTCTCCTGGCTGTACAGGGAAAATCGGTGGCTAACTGTGATACCCAAAATCTATTTGCAGAATTGGACACCTCTGCGTTGGAGCCGGTAAATCTGATTTAGGCGGGCAAAGCAGACAATCAGAATCTGGCCCTTGATTTCAGGCTCATAGCAATTTAACATTAAATCTCTGTGTTTTGACTCACTGCAGTTTATTGGTTTTCTTGCTATAGCCGATAGCTTAATACATGACATTTTTGTGTACTGCATCTGGATTTGTCTTCTCACCTGAAAACATGACTCAACTTACAATTATATAATACTATAAAAAACAGAAGTCACAAACTCGCTAAAATGATAGAAAATTATGATAAAACGTGTTGAGAAATACATGCCACAAAGTGATCAGGAACAATATATTTCTAGAAAAAAACCCCCAAACCTATTCTTCCCTCAAACACTAATTTTATTCTAAACTAAGAACATTCACAGCAGATTTTAAAAGTGCAAGAGCAGATCCTGTACTCAAGAAAGCCACATGTGCACATACAGTGAACTACTCATTAACATCACTTTCTTTCCCAGGATGTAGACATATGGCAGTCCTAATTTTCCTTGTCTCCTTTGGAACTGCCAGAACATTAAAATAAATAGCCACCTTCTCTAGAGGCAAGGGGGCACTTCTAGAATGGCCCAACTATACACACTATTGAAAACGTCAGTGAAAGTGTGAATAACAAGGTGACAAAGTTTGCCTTCATGGTTCAAGACAGTCAAACCGAAAGCTGACTGCTGCCACTGTGCCAACACACAGGAAAGAAGAGGAGCTTTGGCTTTGCAGTGCATGAAGACATGAAGGCACTACCCTCGCTGTCACAGACTAGCTGGTGGGTGGCAGTTGTATAAGTGTCCTACCCAGTGCCCAAGAACTAGCTAGAGTGGGTTTAACCCATGGTGGCTGGGACACATGGAAATAAACAGCATGAGGATCCATAAACAAGAGAGGTGATCAGCGTTACTGCCAAGCTCATCCATTGCCCGGTTATGAAGGTTTTATCTGTTGACACATAAATGGCAGCAGTTCAAAGCTGGCCTAAGGAAATTCAGGGCCTGATCTATCCCCCTCTAAAGACTGGATCAGAGCCTAAAAACGTGAAAGTGATCCTCGAAATGAATAGCCACCCAAGACTTCTTTCTTTGTGTGAATAAACACACTTCAAATGCCATGAGCGGAGGTAGAAAACAAAATCTGTCAGAATACCAAAGTATTCTTGGTATAACCCAATTCTTGGATTTTCACAGTCTATAGACATGAAATTTGTGCAGGTTTCGCTTCCACATCTCATTAAGGATGGAGGAAGAGGTGATTGTTTAAAACACTTTGGTGCCCATTTAATTTCATTATGACTCACTTACTAGTGCTCCCATTATGTAATTTTTTTTCCTTACTTGCTCGCAGAACCATAGTGAGCCTTTTCATGAACTGAATCATAAGTCTGGATCATAGAGAGATTTTGGGTTTTTTTTCTGTGAACTCTAAAAACAATATAAATTCAAGACTTATTGACAAAATAACCGTAAAACTGAAGAAATCTTAAACCAAAGAAAGCTCTCCAGAAAGAACTACAGCACTGCACCATGAAATGAATGCCATTGAGAGGGCCTCTCTTTCTGTGGGCCCCTCTTTCTGTGGGCCCTTTTATATTTCTTTCAAAATTTGCTAGATCTGAGCACCTCTCTTAAGAGAGCACAAATCTTGTTATGGTATCCTGCCACTGAAGCAAACTGGACACTACCAAGTTCGGTAGTGGCCACTACTGGCCAATAACTCAACACTGGAGGAAGTCGACATTAGGCAACCCAAGAACACGAAAGTGAACCCGAGAGACAGGTCACTAATTAGAGCATGGGAGAAATATGAAAGCCAACCTCAAATGCAGATACACGGTGAGGGATATTTTCTTGCGTCTGGTTCTTACTGCTCCCTCACCATATTCATGTTTCTTCTTACTACAAGGTTTGGTATCTCAATCAATCAATTCAATTACTACATAAACAAACCATTTTGAAAGTATTGTGTAGCTTTTCCTGCTGTCCCAGCTGCCTTCCCACAAAAGATGGAAATGATTTTGAGGGCTTTATGCCAGAATAGATATAGTTGTATACCTCCACTCAAACTGCATGCAAAGTTAAAAATCGTTTTTCGATGTATATTCCCCTGTCAGGAGACAGATGCCTCATCTGGCTATTGTCTGTTGGATTTGGGAGACAGATACAATTGCAAAGACATGAAATCTCCTGCCAATGACAAATTAGGCATGAATATATTGGCCACTCTGGGCTCCCACAGGAATTCAAGCAGTTGGAAAGACGTCTTCGGAACCACTGGAGGATATTTTCCTAGTAGCCTCCCACACCTCCAACTTCACCAGTTTGCTATTTGCAGTACCTGTCCCTCTGCTTGTTGCTGCTGCTCTGCTACTCCGGGAACATCCTTTCCCGACAACAAGGCCATCTAGGGTCCTTCTCCTCAGTCGGTCAGTGCCATCATTAATCATTCTTGGCTTTCTCGATTTTCAAGGATGACACAATCTAATTCTTCCTAGGCAGGAAACACAATAATAAAAATCGTGCTTTAAAGTCAGTGCCAGAAAATGTCCACAATTCCGAACAAATCCATTTTATTCAGCCATGCTAATAAAGAGTTTCTGAACTGTTGCCACCTTTCATTTTGTCTTTACAGTCATATTATCATGGAGATTTAATACAAAACTATCCTGTGGCCAAATCAGTGCTTTACAAACCTATAAAAAGAAAGGCTGTATGAGCTATAAATCAAAAAATGTGATGGTTTTCTATAGGATTAGTAGTACTTTTAATAATTATATTTGTAATTCTGCCTTTCTTTTTCAGTCAGGAAGTAAGAACATTTTTAATCATGTATCACAACTTTGGTGTTCAAGCTTTTTGCTGAAGACACATTCTGTTCCCAGCCATGTTTACGGAAATCTTTTACTCATCTCATTTCATGATTGACACTTGGATTTAGTCTGGTGTTACGGAAAGCTGACATTGACTTTGCCTCCCTGTCTAGGAGGATTTCTAGCAAGTGACCAGTTCCCTTTCAGGTTTTCAGAGAGGATACAATTTCCTTGATTGCTCTCCGTAAGGAACAGCTGCTGCCGTTACCTGTGCACAAGGTTTCAGAAAGTTCAAACCACAGCTCCAGTGCCTGTACCCAGGGATTTTAGAGGAAATGCCTGTCCGTCAGTCCTTCCTGCCACAACACATTTTGCCTGAGCTATTCTGAAGAGGCAGTTGTTACCAGTCCAAGAGTGGACAATAAAAGGGACAGATTAAATCTTACCCTTTGAAAAATAAATTGAAGAAAGACTTCAAGGGAGCTCACACATACTTTGTTTCAAATACAAATTACATTACAAATTACATACAAATATAAATACAAATACTTTACAAATCTTTTGTGAATGGCAGTACATCTCTGCAACATTTCATTGCTAATGTATGATCAACACACAACATCTTCAAAACTGGTAAAAAAAAGCTTTTTATTTCATTAAAAGAAACTGCATATCACTGTTCTTCTAGTGATTGTGATCTCTTTCATAGATACGGGTATGAGTTAATAAACAAGCAAAGTAATAATTGTGGCAGTTTTCCAGGTCTCCTGCTTGATGGCAAGCCAGAACTGATCACATGCGTTCTTATGCTAATGTTGCCTTTATATAGATCACGTGCAGAAAATGTAAACCTGCAGCTCATTTAAACTCAGAAATGTTAAATTTTTACAGTATGTCCAAAATGATGTGTTGTACCACTGTGGGACTATATGACAAAGCAGTAAATTACATGATAAAATAGTAGCCTGTTATGACATTATGATATGACATAATTTAAAAAATAAAAAAATATAAAAATTAGTTTTATAGAATAAATAATACCCAATTATTTTGTTTTGATTTTGTTTTTCTTTAAACAGAACCATTGTTTTATAAAAAACTTTTTTAGGGATGCTTATTTGAAACTGATACTATTCTGTGCAAAAACTTTATGATGAACATTGTTTGACCAACATTTTTCCAACTAGTTCTGTGGTTATTTAACACTTTATCTGCTGGCAGAATATCTCACTTCGTTGAATAGAAGCTTATGTTTTTAGAGAAGCAGACACTTATCACAGCCCATACTGAAGCCTCAAGGAAGCTGTCGCTGTTAGAGTAGCACTGATTTTATCCTGGAAAACCATGCAAGCACAAAGATGTACATACATATCATTACACACCTATAAAAATATGTATGATTATAATGGGAATATATTTTCATCTGGGTTTTTTTTGTTTGATTGTTTACTTCAGGGGTAATTAAGAAAGCATTATGATCTGTTTTACAGATGGGAAACTGGAATAATGATCCCTTTACTCATTAGATCAAAGAGGATTTAATGGAGATGCCCAAGCAGTCTTCGGAGTGAGGAACCTGCCTTGAGGAGAGGCATCCTCAGTTTTGATCCCTAATCAAAGGAGGGCTAATCACAAGGAACAAGTCACACTCCGCTCCTTCTTGTGCCTTCCTGCCAAGGGAGATCTGTGCCTTTGCAGCAGGCAAGGCACTTTGAGGATATAAGGAATTCTATACATACCGTGCTTACAATTGTACAGATAGAGAAAGGTTAAAGAAAAATAGCACTCAAGAGCCTTACCCTGGGAGCCCCAAAGTGAAACTACACTGCAAACTCTTGAATATTGCAATGATAGCTACTGTTGAGCTCGTGACATGCATATGCTGCAAAAATACTTAAAAATATGTAAGACAGGCCATTGGATGACATGCCACATTTGGACCCGGAAGGCTTAGACTGCGTTCCTGTTCTGCTACTATTTTATCGTGCCAGTTCTGGACAGTCATGTCATCTGCTTCAAATTCTTCATCTCTTGTTTCATAAAATTATGGACCTTTTTGTGATAGCTTTTGTCCCACACTTTGTTTCTGTGTGAGCCACAAAGACAAGGCAAAAAGGAAGACTGATCTCAACTGTGGCCTCCAGGTAGCCATGGCTAACCATTGTACCACGCGTTCAATGAATTTGTGAGTTTGACACAAATACATAGCAAGTTAGGTATTAAACAGAATTAGCAATCATTCAGGGTTCTTCAGTTACCAGTGTATAATGCAACCGCTGCAGCAGTAGCAAAGCAAAGTTTGATACCACTCAATATCAAACACTGTTCACTGGTTCATTACAATAATTTAATAAATTGCTTATGTGATTTTTTTACATCCTATACAACGTGAGGCTTTTTTTTTTTCCTTTGTGATTGGTACTAGTGATGTTCATTATGTGAAAACAGGGAAAAAGAGGTGTGTCAGCCGTACATGATATCCATGCTGAAACATATTGGCAAGTTCAGGTAAGTAAATTCAGTTTACTCTCAGCAGAGGGCAATAAAGGCCTCATTAGGGAACAAAACCAATAACATGCATTAAAAAAATCACACCAACTTTTTACTGTTACTGAGATTAAACCCCTGTACATACACCTGTACATTTGCTGTAGAGCCTTCATTCTAGAAGAATGAATAGAATATTCTAGAATAGAATCTTTTACAAAATAATTTTGAATACCCTAAAACATATAGAAAAGATGAAACCACAGCAATAAAAGCAATGACAAATACCTTTGCTCTGAATAAAATGCATCACCTTTTAGGTGTTTACTGCATAATCTGATATGTCCAGCACACTTAATTATATCCAAAAGCTGCCACCCTGTGAACTAAGTTTTGTAATATTTAACACTGCGTGTACCAAGAGCTCAGTTTGTCATCCAAAAGACTAGCTGGTTACACCAAAAGTAATGCCGTACAATGTTGAAAATGAGAAGTTTTACAATGTTTTCTTCTGCTTTCCATTAGCTATGATACTAATTTACCCCACCTGGCGTGTCACACTGCCTTTCCCTATGTTTGCTTGAGAAGGACCATGTCACGACTGAGGTTAAAGTTTAAAATCACATGAATATCATCCACTTTTCCATCAGGCTCAGGGCTGAGGGGAGTCAAGGAGCTTTCCCCAGCAGAGCGTTCCCAAAGCCCCGCTGGCCAGGCCTATGTCCAGCTCCCGCTCCATCAGCATGCCGGCCAGGCACCGGGGGAAGGCTGTGCCCAGCACAGGTGCCGCTTCACCCCACGCTATGTCAGAAACACACCAATGCCCAAAACGGGCAGCCTCAATGGAAGCTACGCCATCACACCTGGGGTTGCTTAGGAAAGCAAGTTATTTCCACAGCAAGTGCTTTCTCCGGGGTGCTTTTAGCCCTGCAGTGGCCCTGGGGGGCAGCACAGGAGCTCACGCTGAATGTGTCCCCTCATCTTTCCACCCCCATGGCCGTCTGACAACGGGAGACGCGGTTTCTCTGCCCGGGGGCGGCCTCCCGCCCACCACGGGAACAAGGGGGCCTGCCCACACCCTGAGGCAAGTGTCCGCCTCGGCTCCGGGCGCTCTGGCGCCGCCGGGCCTCATCGAGCGCCGCGGGCCGGGCACAGCGCGCAGCCGCCCGCGCGTTCGCTCGCAAAGATGGCGGCGGCGCGGCTCGGCGCGGAGCAGGAAGCGGGAGGGAGGCGCCATGTTGAGTCCCGCGGCGGAGGTAACGGCACTTGCCCCGCTGCCGGGGTTATGCCGGGGGGAGGTAGTAACACTGTGTGTATCGCCAAAGGGCAGTGGGAGGGAGGCGCGCAGCTCTCCCCTCCTCCTCAGTGATGCCGCGGAGACGCTCCTCCGTGTCCTGGCGCCGGGGGTGAGGTCAGGAGAGGGGGCGGTGAGCGAGCGGTGCGGGGGGCTCCCCGCAGCGACGTGAAATGGCGCCCCGCGGCCGGCAGGACCCCCAGTGCTAGGGCCGGCTGGGGCCTCGGGGACCGGAGGGGAACAAGAGCAGCGGTAAAAGCTCCCTGAGGAGCGTGGGGGGACGTTGGCCGGTGCGTCCGTGCTTGTTTCTCGTTCTGCCTTGGGGGTGCCACAGGTCTGAGGAGGGGCGGCGCTTCGCCCCTAAGCGATAATACAGCAGCGGGTCAGACTTAAGCTAGGTGGGTCTGAGGATGTGTGGGAGGAACAGACCTGAGGGGGTTTTCATGAAGGATTTGGAGAACAAACAGAGTTAGCGTACCCGTGGCATCGCTGGAGGGGCATTTTGGAGCACGACTGTGTGAACTGGCCCACCCGTTTCATGGGAGCGATTGCTGGCTGATTTGCAGGCCGATCTCCACCTAGTTCCTGGGGCCAGCGTGTGAGATGCAGGTTACGGTGGTGTTGGTCAGCTGCTGGCATCCTGAGGCCGGCTCCAAACATCTTCCAGACAAACTGTCATCTGCGGCGGGCTTCCACGTCAGGCAAACCTCGGCTGCTGTCAGACAAATAGGTACGGCTGGGCTGCTTCTCCCAGCTGTTGTAATTACCCTGATGATTTATATCATAAGCGGCTGTAATTCCCACTCGCGGGAGAGGCTGACCTTGAAAATTGCAGGATGGATATCTGTGATGGTAGTAGTATGGGAATTTTTATGTATTTATCCTATAGGTCTCCATGCCACAGCGAGGTTTTGAGATAAGTCAAACGCTGGCGTAAATATCGAAAGGAATTAGAGAGTTTACACTTTTCAATGTAGTATTTTTTTAATAATTAAATATATAAAACTTCATTTCACGTATATTTCACGTCTTATTTCCGCCTGTATGTCAGCTGTCATGATCAAGACTCTTAAAGGATTAGATGAGGTGTAGTTTCATATTTAAGTAATTTAAGTATTCATGTTTTAGCAGAAGGAATTTTAGCAGACACGAGCAATATCTTATAGATAGCCTTTGATTTGATACGCTTTCTCTGTAGAGGGGTTAGGAACATATGTGCTCTTCTGCATACAAAGGATGTATTTTTAAAGGGAAAAAGTTATATCACTTTTTCAGTGGAAAAACCTGTAAAAGAATGATAAAGCAATATATAAGTATGTCCCGGACAATGGAATGACAAATAGAAGTAGTATTGAGCTGAGGCTTAACCAGGAACTGAACATTAGAGCAATAAAAAGGCAGTGTTCATCTGACAAATGATCAAAAACTCACAAAAGTTCATAAAACATGATTTTATTACTTACATGTTCCATTTTTATATTAATTTGTCATCATAATTTGCCAGTAAAAGACAGTGCAGACTGAACATTTGGTTTTGCTTCTTGTGTGCTAGAGTTGAAGTTTTTGCTACCTCTGTATGAATAAGAATAATCTTTAAAGCTATTTTGTCAAGGAAATGCATTCAAGAGAAAGAATTGTTCGTTCTTCTCCAAAGTGATTCATATTTTGCTTCTAAAGTATTATGTGAAAAAACATACTTTGAATAGATATGTCTTAAGTACATTTTTACTTGTTGATTTAGGCTCCTGTCAGCAAGCCAGTCTGTTTTGTTGGACTTCTGTGACAATGTAGAAGCTTACTGAAAGGAGGATAATAATAAATTCTTTTTGTTTTAAAATCTGTTGCTGATGGAAAAATATGAATATTAGGAAAAGAAGCAATCGTTTCACAAAGTGCCAATAAAATAATTTCACACAGTGTAGTTTTGATTGGGTACTAAGGTAGGTGATGTTATAGGAATGGTATTAGCATTTTCTGCTTGTCCCAGGTTAAGCTTTGCTCTTCATGACAGAGCCATGTTGGGAAAATGCCAGATGTATTTCTAGCAAGCTTGGCGTTTTTGTGCAGATGATAAGCTGTACTCTTTAGTTTGCAAAAGACTGTTAATTTATAATCACAAAAAATATTGTATGATTTGTGAAAAATTGTGTGTAGCCCCCCCAAAAGCCTGAACCCCTTGATAAACTTCACTCTAGTGGGTCAGCTTAATTAGTGCAAAATACATGTGTCAGAATCTGTGTCCTTACCGTAGCAATGTAGCATTGATTCATGTATGAATCATCTGCTTAAATTTCATTCAAAACTCTTCTTTTCCGATGTGATTTGTCACTTGTGGCCAAAATGGTAATTCGTGTTTGAAAATGTGCACCCATGTGTCAGAAGCCTGACTTTTGATCTGCTGGAAGCTCCAGCTAGTACCTCATACTGGCAAGTAGTGGCAAGTGTCAGAGAAAAGGTATTCCTGTGCCAGCTTTGATAAGGCTTTGTCATAAAAACTTGGAAAAAACAGACAGCCCCATGGAAAATTTGTGCGACTGAACTTGAAAGTGTGATTTTTGAATGGAGTTAGTTAATACTGAAAAATCATCTGGTTGTAGGTTAGAGAAACTGTGTTAAGTGTTTCTTTATGTGAAATGGTGCCAATTTTAAAGCAAATAGAAGCATGTGTTATACATAATTTCAAATGAAACTGTTGATGAAAAATTGATCTGAACTGTCTATGCATTTTATTATTGCCTCATTGAATCATAATGTATTAGAATGTATCGTGAATCTGTATAGCTATCCTATTGTGGAAGAGATTAGCTAATACCTCCACTTGATAGTTGCACTCTGTAGCTTGTTAAAACTAATTTTTTCTTTTTTTTTTTTTTTTTTAAAGCTTAGAAGTATTTTATTAAAAAGGTCAACCACATAAATAGAAATAAACATTTTTAAATCACTGGAATAATGGATTACACATAACATTTTCAGGGTTTAAGGTGTTTGTCTAACTCAGATAACCAGTCAGTTCAGTAGAAAAATACACATGGGTAAGGCAGACAAGATACTGGAAAAGCTGAAATATCTTCCAGTGAGAATCTGTTTAATTCTAGACTAAATTATTAAAAGAAACAGTTAGCACGGTAACATCTCTGCTGGGCTGGGATGTGTGTGTCCACTGTAACATCAGCTGGAGGTTCTAGAACTTCAAATAGCTGTAGCTGTTCAATTCTTTAAGAATTTTTTCAGCTACTTTTTGCTGTGAGACAATTTAGAAGGGTTATTTGTTTGGTGCAGCTGTAATGTTTTGAGTCTCTTCCTGAGCTCCATCTTGTATACTGAGGTCAAACGAAGCCAGTGGCTAAGCAGTCTGGTAAGGGCAACAGCTTTTCCTATCTCATTAAATCCACGCATGTTTGTTTGATCTTATTAGAAAAATGTGCTGACAGCTCTACTTTGGGGTTGATCCCTGAGGCTGGATAACCTCATTATGCAGTCTATTGATTTTTTTTTTCTAATTATTTTTTTAAAGGAAATAAGAATTCTATTTTAATTAAAAATGGGGGTTCTAGGAGAAGCAACTCCAAATCAGGATTAAAAATTTGCTCCGTAAATAGCCTATGGTGTGCATCCTCACACGAATGCAGCGTACTCTGCAAACTCCCTCTCCTGGGACGAAAGCTGTGGGAGAATGGTTCCAGTGAGGGAAGCATAGGGTAGAGACCGTATAGCTCCAGACTAGTTAAAAGTGCTGTAGTTCAAGCAGTCACTGATGTAAAATAAAATACACAGAACAAAGCTATTGCTCTATCAGACTACTTTCCATTATGCACAAACTCTTATCACGGATGTTGTCCTGGAAAATTTCTTGAAACAATGTTTTACATAGTATTCTTACTTAATTTTCCTTTTCTTGTTCACTCCGGCTCTGTTCTTTTGTGTGCAGAAGAATAAAAGATGATTTTGCTTGTGGCACTACAGCGATAGCGTTCTGCAAATGAAGTAGAGATTTTTGGGGAATGGTTTTACAATAATCCTGAGCTCACGTACTCTGCTGCTGTTGGATCTTTGACCAAGAGGTGACTCTCTTGGTCAGTGAGGTGTCAGTGGTCATGGACAGCTGGCAATAGGACTGTTTTATTTTTCTCAGTTATGATTGTATTAACTTAGCCTTATTCACGTGGCTATTCTTCAAAGATGAATTTCTGTATAGTTCAGAAATTTATAGGGGTGGGAGGCAGTCCTGCTGAGAGGCAGGAAGAGCTCTGATTTTTGCCAAGATGGAATAAAAGCCGTGGAAAATGATTTCTTGGTGATGTCTTTGATATCCGCTCTCCCACTGTAGATAGGGTGAAGGAATGTTTTTGGGTCTGGAGGCTGGCTGTGAGAATTCTCTGATTTCCTCTTAGGCTCTGAGTTTAAAATAGCAGTTGATCATTTTCATTGTCTGTATGGAATTTAGGTTGCCCGAAGCGAGAATCTGGTGTTTCCAGGACTGTGGTATGCACCGTCTCTGCTGTAGCATTAACCACGGTTTTGGCAGAAAACTGATTACACTATTAGGAGTACTTGGTTTCTGATCTTTTTCTTGGCTATAGTCTGGATTTTCTTCTGATTACATAGAATTCCTTGGAGAAGAAAAATCATCTACATCTGAGGTTGGGATGAAGGAGAAGACGACTGGTGTTCAGCCTTCTCTACCCTTCCAAGACATTCATCCACACTTAGTTGAATGCATTCTGAGTTTATCTTGGCTTATCAGTGGGAGTTAGCTGCGCTAAAGCAAAGTAGGCTATGGCTTTGACCACATAAGGCGTATAGCAGAGACAAGGCATTTAACCCAAAAAGGTTTTGGAGAAGGCAGTCTTTTTCCCAGGGGCTGGCTTTGCTTGCAGTTGGCAGCAGTTGTCCCAGGCTGGGATTTTTGTTTGTTTGTTCGTTTTCTTATGCTTAGTCATTTTACTGTTTATAAAAAGTTCTGATTCAATTTGGTATTATTACAGGATGACCATACTTTAAACTTGAGGTACCTGATCTTTTTTCCATAGGAGCAAATTGACTTACAAGATTTTTACTGATCACCATCATTTATTCTTGTATACACAAGTGACTTGGTACGCTGTGCAGTCAGTGTGAGAGCTCCCAATGATTTGGCAAGACAGTACCTCATCAGCACAGTATTACAGAGTCTCATTGTAAATACAAATCAATCTTTACCTTGTAACCTTTAATAGACACTTGGAATTCAAATAGACACTTGGAATTCAAGTGGACATTCTCATGCATTGCTGAAGTTAAGCAGGATGGAAATGCCTTGTTTAGTTAGAATCATAGAATGGTTCGGGTTGGAAGGGACCTTAAAGATCATCTCGTTCCAACCCCCCTGCCATGGGCAGGGACACCTCCCACTAGACCAGGCTGCTCAAAGCCCCATCCAGCCTGGCCTTGAACACTTCCGGGGATGGGGCATCCACAGCCTCCCTGGGCAACCTGTTCCAGTGCCTCACCACCCTCACAGTAAAGAATTTCTTCCTAATATCCAATCTAAATTTACCATCCTATAGTTTGAAACCGTTACTCCTTGTCCTATCATTACACTCCCTGATAAAGAGTCCCTCCCCATCCTTCCTGTAAGCCCCCTTTAGGTACTAGAAGGCTGCTATAACATCTCCCCAGAGCCTTCTCTTCTCCAGGTTGTAGTTGTAGGGAGGGATCACAGAATCACAGAATGGTAGGGGTTGGAAGGGACCTCTGGAGATCATCTAGTCCAACCCCCCTGCCAGAGCAGGGTCACCCACAGCAGGTTACACAGGAACGTGTCCAGGCGGGTTTGGAATGTCTCCAGAGACAGAGACTCCACCACCTCTCTGGGCAGCCTGTGCCAGTGCTCTGCCACCCTCAGGGTAAAGAAGTTCCTCCTCATGTTTAGGTGGAACTTCCTATGGTCAAGTTTGTGCCCGTTATCTCTTGCCCTGTCACTGGGCGCCACTGAAAAGAGCCTGGCACCATCCTCCTGACACCCACCCTTTAAGTATTTACAAGCATCGATAAGATCCCCCCGCAGTCATCTCTTTTCCAGACTGAAGAGACCCAAATCCCTCAGCTTTTCTTCCTAGAAGAGATGTTCCAGTCCCCTCATCATTCTTGTAGCCCTTTGCTATACCCTCTCCAGCAGTTCCCTGTCCCTCTTGAACCAGGGAGCCCAGAACTGGACACAGTACTCCAGATGCAGCCTCACCAAGGCAGAGTAGAGGGGGAGGATGACCTCTCTCAACCTGCTGGCCACACTCTTCTTGATGCACCCCAGGATGCCATTGGCCTTCTTGGCCACAAGGGCACATTGCTCACCCATGGCCATCCTGTTGTCCACCAGGACTCCCAGGTCTCTTTCCACCGAGCTGCTCTCCAGCAGGTCAGCCCCCAACCTGTACTGGTGCATGGGGTTATTCCTCCCCAGGTGCAGCACCCTACACTTGCCCTTGTTGAATTTCATAAGGTTCCTCTCTGCCCAACTCTCCAGCCTGTCCAGGTCTCTCTGTATGGCGGCACAGCCTTCTGGTGTGTCAGCCACCACCCCCCCCAGCTTTGTGTCACCAGCAAACTTGCTGAGGGTGCACTCTATCCCCTCATCCAGGTCGTTGATGAGTATATTGAAGAGGACTGGACCCAGTACTGACCCCTGGGGAGCACCACTCGTCACTGACCTCCAACTGGACTCTGTGCCCCTAAAATGAGGGGATGAGGATGTTTATTTTGTACTACACTAAACTGTGACACTATCATTTGTACTTTTGCTCTTGCATCTCTACAATAACAAAAATGCATGATACATTTCATAACTTAAGAAAAAAAATCCTTTTTCTTAGATTTCTTACCTCTTGGAACAGCAGAACAGTGTTGACTGAGTACAATTCAGGTAATTTTACAACTCTTTGTTCAGCAGCATTTCCCAAATAGCATTAAATCAGGTCAAAACATGGTCAAATTCCAAATTAAAAAATTTTGAATGAAAGAACAACGTACAGGACAATGACTGCTTAAGGGATGCACCCTTTCCCTCCTGTCTGTATCCCAGCACCTTTGGACTTACAGGGGTTGTTTTTTTGCCAAATTTTGGCAGATAGGTACTCTAAAAATGTGACGTTTTCTAAAGGTCATAGGGAAATAGTTTTATCTTTTTTCTTAACAGGCTGGAATACCTCATTATGCATCATTATGCACATTTCACAAGAGTCAATGGGTTTGCTATGTCACAGCTCCCTCAAGTGGTAAAACAATTTCCCATTTGGAGTTGCAGCTTGGTTTCTGTGAAACACTTGCTTTCTCTTCAGAAAGTTATGAGGCTTCCCCAACTTCCTCTTTGCTCTTTTTTTTTTTTTGTTTCTCCCCCGGCCCTTCCGCCCCCCTCCCCCCCCCCCCCCCGCCAAAATGTTTAACATTGTGAGAAAAGCTGCTTAGGGCTGTGGGGTTATCAGAGAAGTAGAGCTGTGGGTTAAAGGGTTGTGATCGTGATCTTTGTTCTGCAGCTGACCTGTTGAACCAGCTTGGGCAGGTTGTTTGTCCCTGTAAGCCTCGCTTCTGTCATCTGAGATCTAGAGAGAATGATAAATATTTGTAGGGTACCTGGAGTACTTTTAATGCCTACTTATTCTTTCTAAAAGTAACTCCTGTTTCAATCAATGATTTCGCTTATCTGGCATAGCAGAAAACTGAAAAACCCTTTGTCAGTCAGATATCTGGCAGCTGTCTCAGGTATCGCAGACTTCCACTGTTCTTTCTACAAAGTAACAAAGTGTACTCATACCTGGTGGTTTTGCCATCATTCCACAAACAGCAAATTACAGCAGAAACATCGGAGTTCAAAGGAATAGGAACCTGAGCAGGAAAGAACTCAGGCTTGCTATAGTTAGGTTCCCAGTGGACTTTGCCTAGAAAATATACTCCAGTATTATCACTGCATCAGTAATTTCGTATTTCTCGCTTTAAGGACATGAAAAACATGTTTTGTACAGTTGTCTGAGGAAATCTAGTCGATACGAAATGCTACGCAGGATTCACAGTATTAAAGAATAGCTCTGCCTCATCCTTTGAAGGAAGTCAGCAGTAGTAAAATGAACCATTTCTTAGCCTTACATGTTCTTTCTAAGTTCAGGAATCTCCATTTAATTTCTGAGCCTGTAAAATAATGGTCTCTGTCAACTTTGGTGATAAATCCAGTCCTTGCTTGATTTAGGGGCAACAAATGCACAAACAACTTGCACCTGTTGAGGAAAGCATTCCTGTAGAAGTGATTTTTTTTGACTTAAATGTGCACCTTGTCTGTAGTAATTTCTTTGCATGTCCATAGTCCTTAGTACTAAAACCCGCATACTTTACACTAAATCTTGAGAATTCAAGAAGTTGTCTTGCATTTGGATAAGTATATTCTATGGTATGTGTAGCATAATACATATATACGTAGGTACAAGGTCTGTTAGGTGGTTCAATTTCCAAAATTATTTTAAAATCATTGTTCATGTTTTGGTGTCCATATTATGTATTCAGTTTGTTTATTTAACTGCTGCCATAACATTTATGTACTTGAATTTAATGTTGCATAAACTTGAAAAAGTCAATGCATGACTAAGACAACCTTGAAATTTCTAATAACGTAATTTATTGCCTTAGCGCATGCATGGAGAAAGTCCTAAGGTAGAATGTATATATGTATACACAATCATGATTGGATTAAATAACCTTTTTCTATATCTGGTAGAGGGTTAAAAAAAAATAAAACAGGTTGTCTTAGATCTGCCTATTAGAAAAAAAGCATTTTAGTGTGGGGTGATGAGTTAGCAGATGTCAGCTTCTTCTCAGCAGCTGTAGGTGTCCAGTAAGTGTAAGGTAAGTCACTGTGAGCATGTCGCAGAATGGCTGTGTTCTCGCTGCAGATGCCAACGCGTGGCCTCCAGCTCCCCTCAGAGGCTTTGTGTTAGTCACCCCAGCTGTCAATGCCTACTCATAGCTATGGAGCTGAAAGAGTCTTTTTCAGCCATATAATTTCTTGTGTGAGATTCACCACAGAAACAGGCATGTCTTCACCTTGCCACGCTGGTGGGCTGCCTAGGGTCAGGTGGGTAACCATGAGCAGGGACCACTACCATAAAGCAGACGATATCCACAAACTTTATGCACCATTTCTTATTTATGCACCATTTTTTACATATGGATCCTCAATCTGCTGTATTAGAGATGAAACTTTCTGGGAAGCCTATTCGTCAATGAAAGATCAACCTCACCTTTGTTGCAGGGTAAAAGTATATTTGTGGACAAATTATCAGCAGAGCACCTTGTCCATAGTAATTTCTTTGCATGTCCATAGTCCTTAGTACTAAAACCCGCATACTTTACACTAAATCTTGAGAATTCAAGAAGTCATCTTGCATTTGGATAAGTATATTTTATGGTACGTGTAGTATAATACAATACATGCATAGATAGGTACAAGAACTGAAGAAAATGACATTTGAAGTGGAGTATGTTGGAAGGAGCAGAACTGATTCTAAGGCATAGAGCAATCATACCAGTTGAGCGTATAACTGTGTCACCAACTGTGCCCTAGATTACATGAAAAAACAGTAAATGCCAGCAGGTCATAATTTTCTAATGTCAGCTGCTTGGTGTTTAGGAGACGGGAAGCCATCCTGCTGTAGTGATGGCCGCCTACATAAGAAAACACTTCTTTGTACTCTCACAGCATCTGTGTTCCTGCAGCAGAGCAGATGCCAGGGTGCAATTATGTGAGCTGATTTTCAGTGTAACAATGCGTAAGAGTTCAACTTCTGTATTTGAAAAATGCATTCTGTTTCTCTGAAACTTCTTGAGTGGTAAATCAGTTTCTGTGATAGCCATTATTGAGGTTTTTCAGGACTTCAAAATGTCAGACAAGAATGAGCTGTTTAAATACAGATTAAGTGAATGCAAAGATCATTCACTGTGGAGGTCAGGTTGGTTTTGTGGTTCAGGATGATAGAAACAGGTGAAGGTTTATGCTCTTGCACACTCTCTCTCTGTCCTTTTGTTTTATGGAGCTCTGAGGCCGTACCTAAAATTTGAACTTATTTCTGTCATGCAGAAAACAAATCAGCTGGGCTGGCGGTCGCAGAAAGCGACAGGGCGTGCAAATTACCCAGCTGTATCATTTGTCCCTTCTCTCCCCCATTCTCAGGAGATTTCATCATGGAAACAGGGATGGTGCAAGAAATCTGCTTATGAGTTGCTTTAAACATTGACATGTGCAGCTAGCCTTGTAGCAGTCTCTATCAGGCAGATTACATTTTCTAGAGCAGAATCAGGATGTGTGCAACTTCAGACAAAACGCTGGTTTTGTGCCCAAATTTAGAAGACTAACTCCTAAGAAAAGAGGAACAGTTAATACTCACAGCACACCATTCATTTCTGCATTCTACATTTAATTCTCCATTTCAGCAAACAGGACAATAGTGTGTGTAAACTCCTTTTGTGTGTAAGTTTGCACATAGCAACACACTGACCATTTTTTGGTCAAAGGGCTTGATAAGGAGGAATCAAAAAGAAATATTACTCAAATCATGAGACTTTGCATTCTGAAATCCCCTTCTTTCTTTTCATTTAATGCATCAGAATAAATGGGAGCATACTTTAATAATACTACGGCTGTAAGAAAATAGGTACTTTTCAGGATATCAAGGGATGTGTCTTAAGAATTTCCAAAAATAGCAGTTAGGGGTTTGTGGATGTCGCTGTTTTGAAACTGTTTCGCAGGCGTCACTCTTTTTGAGTTGCCCTGCCTTGATAGGCAAACTGTAACGTGATGCCAGAGCTCACAAGCGAAAGGGCAGTGCTGGGGACCTCAGTTAAAAGTTTACTAGTCTGACTTGCTTCTCTGTTAGCAGCTACAGAGAGAAACTTTTGGAAGAGACATAACATGTGATCTCTTGCGTAGCAAGTGAAAGGTTGAGGGTCATATAGGAACCAGGGTGGCGTTTTGGGATTAAGATCCGCTAAGTTAGGTCAGGCTCACTTACTTAAACTTGCTGCAGAGTAACCCCAAACCTTCGCTTTGCAGCTGCCAATAAAATGTGTTCGGTTACTGTTCAGTAATTGAAGAATTCCCTAATATCAAGTTATGGTGACATATAAAAGTTCCTTAAAAGGCCTGAAAACTCTGACATCTCCACCAGGTACTTGAAAAAGTCGTTTTGGTCAGATACCGTGTCCACATTAGCTGGTTAATTTTATTCTTTTGAAGTAATAAAGGCTTGAGGAAAAAGTCTGAAATGAAAAAAACAATTCACAGGTTATCTTATCTGTCAGGTATAGAAGCCAATATTAACTAAAACAATGTGAGTGTGCAAGTTTTCTTAAACTTTCTAACTTCGTATGTTTTATGGGTGATTCTTAATGCATATATCTAATTTGTGGCAAAACCAAACAAGCTTTTGAAAAACATAGCTGTGCTACACATTGCTCCCTACTCCAAATTAGTCTTCTAATGCCAAAAGCCATGTATTTGATTTTAACTAAAGGGTTTGTTATGAGAAACCAAGTGGAAACTTGCAGATTTTACTAAAAACAAAACCACAGATAGCCAGACATCTCAGCACTTATTATAAGGATTTGTGCAATAAAATCTTGGTAAATTAGGGTATAGCTGCAGGAATGACTGGTTTTAAAAAAAAAACAAAACCAACCAAACACACAACCACCAAAAGAAGCAACTTGTACTGAGTTCGTTTGTAGTCAGATGCTTGAAAACTGTGAAAAATGGAAAAAGAGCTTTAAATACAGGCTCCCAAAAGCTGAGACATAAGTCGGTTTTTCTGAGGAGGGTTATTTTGTATATGCTTTCCGGAAAGTTGACAGCAATGATCTCCCTGGGTTTGGAGTCTTGCAGTAAACTTCCATGTCATTGCAACTTTCAGACTAAATTGCCTTTGGAGATTATTGTGAAGCTATTACAGAATTTATTCAACAGTATGAGATCATTCTGTTATTCAAATACCTGTTACAGCAGAAGGTCCCAGACATTTACATTTCTGAGATCGAAAAATAAACTGATTTTCTGAAAACAGCATTCTTAATAAATTCAATTTGTTGACACTAATACTTTAAAAACCCTACTAATATTTTTATTGTTTTTCTGTATGTGTGAGGAGGTGGAGATACGTTGCCTATAAAGCCTCCTTTTTATTTTTTGGAAAGCATATTGTTTGATAACAGTGTCTAGATTTTAAACATCAGCGGGTGATCATCTGGTGTTTTTGGTGAAAAATGCTGAATTTCAGAACTTCTTGATTCTCGGTAGCCCAGCTGTACTAGAGTCTCCTAATGCACAAACACTGCAAAGTCGACCTGTAATCTCATACAGCAGAGCGGTTGTGTACTTACCTACTTTCTCTTGTAGTAGCTGAGAATCTCCCTGTGAACTTCTGTTGTGTTGTGCATGCGTAGAAAAACAAGTGTGGCAAACATTTTTATTATGCTAGCAGTGTCTTTGTTAGTGTGGTTTTTGACAAGATACTGTGCT
This sequence comes from Larus michahellis, assembly GCF_964199755.1. NCBI lineage: Eukaryota > Metazoa > Chordata > Aves > Charadriiformes > Laridae > Larus > Larus michahellis. The sequence goes on along the minus strand of NC_133896.1, from coordinate 140,515,079 downwards.
TTTCTTAAAAATTAGTGTCATGCCCTGCTTTTAAAATTGTTAACCCTACCCCAGCAGAAGGCCCTGTGGGCTCTCCTTTCTGCCAGTATTTTCCTTGCATGAGTTAGACTAGCATGCCTGCTTGCATTTTTCCAGGCCCCAGGCCCCTCTTCATTTTGCACTTGTTCCGCTAACTCTACTGTACACCATTTCAAGAAAAAGCTGGCAAAACCAGTGATGTATAGAAATAAAATAGGGTAATACAACATAAAATAAAAATAGAACCTTGTGAGAATATGCAGAAAATGGATTAATGTCATAACTGCAATAGACGATAAACCTGTTTTCGCTTTCAGGTTTAAAAATGTCTGACCAGAAAAATATTGTGCACAGAGCCCATTGTATTGAAAAGCTACTGTCTGAGAACAATTTCCAAGATATTGAGGATCATCTTAAAGAACTTGAAGATGTTGATATGACTATAGAATATCTTCAGGGGACAGAAGTTGCCAAGGCTGTATATAGAGTACTCAAGAGCTGCCCTTCTGCAGAATTGAAAAAGAGAGCAAAGCAGTTATTATCAAGGTGGAGAGGACTTTACAAGAATAACTGTGTTCACTCAATAGGAGTTAAAAAGTCAATTTCTGTGTATGCAAAAGAGGAAACTGAACATCTCAGTGTGGTTCCTACAGAGCAGTCACTATCTGAAGGACCATGTCAGCAGGAAGCATTAGAAGCTACTAGTTCTAAAATTTTGGTCCCATTGCAAACTGTTAAAAATTTGAAATGTAGCGACACAGAAGGCAGCATGAATCAGCTTTCTGCTTTTGAGGAGCAACACACTGATAATGAAGGTTCTAAATCTCTTGTTAAGGAAGGAAGTCTGCAGCAGGATCCAATGAGAGCTCTGAGGTGTAAATGTACGGATCTTCTTTGTAAAGCTTTGACTGGTTCTGCCAAAGATGAGGAAGAATCTGATAAATGGCTAGAGCTAGCTAAAGGAATCGAAGAACACATTTTTGCTCTTCATGCTAAAAGTGACAAAAAGTATAAAAATTGCATCAGAAGCAAAATCTCTAACCTGAAGAACCCTAAAAGTTGCCACTTAAAAGACAACCTTCTTTCGGGGGTGTTGAGTCCAAAGGCTTTTGCTGAGATGACAGTGATGGAAATGGCCAGCAATGAACTGAAACAGCTCAGGGCTCTGTACACAGAATCATCTGTTCTGGAACATCAGCTTCCACAAGTTATTAATGGGACACAGACAAACAAAATAAAGTGTAAGCGCTGTGAAAAATTTGATTGCACTGTCACTATGATCGCCAGAGGAACTCTCTTTCTTCCAGGTTGGGTGCGAAACACAAATCCAGATGAACAAATGTTGACTTACGTTATTTGTAATGAATGTGGAGAACAGTGGTATCACAGCAGATGGATTTGTTTGTAACGCTAGCCCTCTTTAGGGGGCTAGATCCGAGAAGGTATCTCTGTTGAAACTGTGCAATTTAAAATTTTGTATTAATATTATGTATATACTGCCACTAAAAAGTGCAAAATCAGTTTTAAAAAATTGCTAAGTTATTTCTGAAGATTACTTGAATAAATCTATGTGTTTTTAAGTAATGTCAATATTTAAAGAAATAAAAGAAAAAATGGAAAAAATAATAACGCTGTGTCTGAGAGAGGAATATTCACTAGTAAATCCATTAAAAATATTCCAAGTGATGCAGGTTTTTTTTCCCCAAGGTACTGAGTACTTGGAATTTTTGTTATCTTCAGCAGCAGCTCTCTCAGAGAACATAAGTTTTGTTTACAGTAAACAAACTGTTTCCAAAACTGTAGTTTACATACTTGCGTGCATTGCAAAATGTTCAGCATGGGCTCACTCCTTAATTAAATCACTTTTTGCAAGTAAATGTTAGGTTATTAATTTGGTTTGAGAGGTAATGTCAAGAAGGAAAAAATGAATGAATTATAGAGTGTAAAAGGGGGAGAAGGCAGCTTGCAAATGAAAGCAAAAATGAAATTCTGTTTTAACTTTTTATAGCTATGGGGAGGAAAATATGACTTGCAACAATCTACCAGTTTGCAGTTCACATTTACAATGTAAGATGGTGTGCCCTGCAACTCTTAAGAAATTAATGTAAGATTAGAAAATGGTTTATTTCAGAAAGTTATGCAAATACATTACTAAACTTCTCTTTATTCAATAAATAAAGGTGTTAAGTTAATGGGAGTTAATCACTTTCTGAATAGATAACCTCTCTTGAACTTGGACATCTGTCCTGAACTGAGCAAAATAGTATTTTTATGTAGTGCACATTACCCAGAAAAAATGAATAGAAGGAAATCAAATAGCTAAAGTTTTTATACATGCTTTTGTTCCAGAGTCAACAGCATTCCCACTGGCTGCATACTAGAAGCACTCGTTTATCAAAAAATATCACTGTAGCATTCTTCTCACTCAAGTATTAGCCCTGGTTGGTTTTTTTTTTTCTGGAAAAGTTAAAATTGCTTCACAATTGGCTATCTGAATACTTCGAATGGAGTGTATATCAGAAGTCAGGGAGATGTTTCTTTTCTGAACTGGGAGAACCACCCCAGTCCAGGTATCTTTCACAGCTGTCTGTTGATCTATAGAAGACTACGTTCATACTGCGTGTCCCTATTTTGATTTCTTTGCTGTTTTTGAGTTACTGTAAATGTTTGAATGAGAGGGAATGGGTCTTGCATTGAGTCCTCATTTTCTGAGCATGTGAGCCTGTCAGCTCATGGACCTAAGGAAATGCAGTGAAGATTAAGTCTGCCCTGCCTGAGACGTTAGGTTCTTGCAGCAAAGCAGTAGTACTGTTTGGAAACATAAACTTCATAATGAGTTTCCTTATTGGACTACGGAGGAGATGGTGAAATACGTCAATAAATTGCCAAAAGTCATGCGTTAGGCACAGAGGAAAGTGTTTTCTTTCACCCTATTGTATAAACACAATAAAACTGCGTACTTGGCGTTGGTGGAGATCTCTTACAAATGCACAACAGGCATTTTGTAGTTCAAGGCTAAAATGCATCGGCTGAGCACAGAAACCTGGTGAGTATTTGCTGGGGGAATTAAAGACAGTTCCTGCTCCCATCTAGTCATAACACAGCTGGGGCTGGTCAGCTGCTCTGGGCTAAGGCACTGCCCTGGAGCTCCATGGCCTGTCAGAGAAAGGAGTTGGGGGTGTGAGATGAGAAAACAGCTGTTGGTGAACTAAAAGCCAGCCAGGACTGAAAATAAAACGGAAGACAGGCCTTTATCTGTATATGGTGAAAACAGTGTGTAACCTGATGTTACAGAAAGGCACTATTACTCTATTGGGAAAAAAAAAAATGAAGAAAAATCGTTTCCATTCTGTGAAGTTTCATAGAATCATAGAATGTGTTGGGCTGGAAGGGACACTTAAAGGACATCTAGTCCAACCCCCCTGCATGTAAGCGGGGACATCTTTAACTACGTCAGATTGCTCAGAGCCTCATCCAGCCTGGCCTTGAATGTCTCCAGGGGTGGGGCCTCCACCACCTCTCTGGGCAACCTGTGCCAGTGTCTCACCACCCTCATTGTAAAGAACTTCTTTCTAATGTCTAATCTAAGCCTACCCTGCTCTAGTTTAAAACCATTGACCCTTGTCCTATCGCTACATGCCCTTGCAAACAGCCCCTCCACAGCTTTCCTGGAGGCCCCCTTCAGGTACCGGAAGGCTGCTACAAGGTCTCCCCAGAGCCTTCCCTTCTCCAGGCCGAACAACCCCAACTCTCTCAGCCGGTCTTCATAGGAGAGGTGCTCCAGCCCTCTGATCATCTTCGTGGCCCTCCTCTGGACCGTCTCCAACAGGTCCATGTCCTTTTTGTGCTGAGGCTTCCAGAGCTGGACACAGTACTCCAGGTGGGGTCTCACCAGAGCAGAGTAGAGGGGCAGAATCACCTCTCTGGATCTGCTGGCCACAGTTCTTTGGATGCAGCCCAGGATGCAATTGGCCTCTGAGCTGCAAGCACACATTGTTGGCTCATGTCCAGCTTTTCATCCACTGGTTAACTTTCAGTGGTGTGATTTACTGTGGCATTACCTAGACTTTTGTCATGTGAAAATGTGTGTTTTAGTGGAATTGCACTGATATGAAACAAATCTTAAAGCATTAGGCCAGACCCCCAGTGTTCAACTGCGTAACCACTCAGTTATGTCTGACCTTCCTTCCCAGCCCTTACCCACGTGCTGGAATTGATGCTTACAAGTAGTCCTGCTTGTTTAATGCAGGAAGTACTTCTGTGCAAAGTATTATTTTTAGCTTTCAATAAAACCATAGGAAAGCAAACACTTCTGTGTTAACCGGTTGACAGTAAGCGCAGAGTTGTGTGCTGTCGTTTTGGAGGTCACGATCCTGTCGAGGAGAGCTGTACGGCAGCACTGTGCTGTGTCAGAACACTGTGTAGCAGGAGACTTTATTTTAGCGGTGAACAACAGGCACTTATAAATAATTTCTGCCTGCAGATGGTTTTGAAGCCTTTCCAGTAATGTACAGCTCATCCAAGTTTTGTCTTGGCGAAGGGAAACGCTACAAGGCATGGATGGTGCTTTTGATAGAATACATTTCAAGGGTAAAATTTGTAGCCATAATACTGACTACGTTTGTGACATAATGTGTAAGATAATTTTCTTTTGAACTGACCATCACTAAACGTATAGTGCTAAGCTCTATGCCCCAACATGACTGGGATTTTCTACAGATCCATATTTGCTGAGCAGCTAAGAAAATTTAGACAGTGGGTATCTTAAAACTTTTTCAAACCGTTGGGCAAGCCTGCAAGAATAATGAAGCAGATGCAGATCTGAGTGAGCCATACCTGCAGCAACAAGAGCGTCATTTGGTTTTAGCCTTTCATATCTTGCCCTTTCTTCTGAGATTTGGAAGTAATGAAATCCAGTTACTAACAGCTGCAGCTTAGAGTACAGAAACAACTCTCAGTAACTACAAATAGTCAAAAAATGGATTGTAACCATGCCCATTTTACAACTGTCCCTTAACTTCCTTCTGTTTCAAACCAAGAGCAGTCAGAACTCTTAGGGCAAGTCCTTGGTACCCTCACAGCTGTAAACTCAGCATTTTGAAGTAGTTTTCCATGGTAATACATTGTGAGGAGGCATTCCTCCATTGCCTTCCTTCCCCATAACAACTGAACCTGGGAGCTGGCTTTGTAAGAAATCCAGTTAAAGCTAGACGTTAAAAGATGAGAATATATTTGTAAATTTTGTGAAATCCAGTAATCACGAAAAGAATTTCTGTTCTTACTGAAAGAGATGAAGCCCTTACCTTTATTCAGGAGGTACCTAATCTAAGCTGCCTGTTCAACACACGCATAATTGCTAGGTTGTTAGTATTACCAAAAAGCCAGGCACAAAATAGGCTGCTGCTTGCCCGGATAGTAGTCTGGGACAAGGAGGAGAAAAATACTGGCAGAAAGGAGCAGAAAGTATTGGAAGCTGGGGAGAGCGAACTGGGCCCATTGTAAGTATGCGGAGGACACAAATCTATAGGAAATGGGGCTTTCACCAGGGCTGGTGAAAGAGCTCGTCTAGGTTTGGTTTGATTTTATGCCTAGTTCATGCTGATAAACATGCTGCCAGCAACTTCACATTTAACAGTCAGCGGAACTGCATACAAAATCACAGATTATTGTATGACCTTCTTGATCATCTTATGCCCTTGGTTATTTTCACCTAACACCATTCATTACCACTTTGGACATTTTTCCACCTGTGTTTGTATCCAATCCTTGTTACTTGAAAGGCTTAGTAGAAAGCAGATATCGTGTAGCGTCACGTGCCACTATATATCAGAATAGTGTGCAGACATGAAGTGCCAAATACCAGAGAGGGTCATTCAAGTAAATCATTGCTGTTATTTAAAAAGGTGTGGTCATAGTTTCACTAAGCGAAGTACTGCTCCAGGATGCAGTTTGTCGATAGGTTTTATTGTCCCTACCCAGATTGTGTAACTGCGCAGGCTTAAAATGTTTGATGGGATAAGATTGTATGCTTTGGCTCAAAATGGCTCTAAAAAGTCAACTTGCAACTACACAGCCTATGCGCCAGCAGGAGGGTGTAGATTACTGGAGGACAGGGAATATCAGAGTCCAGAAACAAGAACAAAAGGAAAGCTTTGAAAAGTGAGATTCTTTTATGTTGTTGAAGTCATCTTTTTTTTGGTTTGTTCCAGGTGGGAAAAAGAACTCTTAACTTTTTTTTAAGCAGAGACAATTAATTTTAGTGTGATGTTTAGCATATCCATGATGCTATTCCACAAAGGAGCATGACATTAGAGGTGATCCACACAGACACAGGACAAATGTACACCGAGTAAGGCTAAAGTCTGTATTTGATTTCACTGGGTTTTCCAGAGATCCTGTAAATTCAGCTGCTTCTTGAGTCCTATGATTTAATAGTAGCAATCAGGTCTTAAACATTGAATGCACTCAAAGCTCAAGCAGCCTGTAGCTGCAGAACTTGTAATATGTGTTTTAAGGCAATGAGAGGTAAATCAGCAATGAATTTCACACAACTTGAAATGTAAAAGCAAAGACATTGTTCTGAGAAGTGCTCTATCAATTGAAGTCTATGTTGGTCCCTTCACAACAGTGACAAAACTCCATCTGGTTCCTGGAGATCCACTGCTGGATCCATTTCATTGCATTCTGTTGAGGGCCTTCTGGGTCTCCTTCATAACCCTCTTACTGTAGCACTTTTCAGGGAAGTACTCAGCTGCCACTTGTTGTTTATAACTCTTTCTTCCTTTCCAAGCCAAAAGGAAATTTGTGCTGTTTATTGTTTATTTAAAATGTGTTCCTTTCAGTCTGCTGCGCTATGTACATTTGTTACTAAAGCCAAGATCTGCAACTCTTTAAACAAAAAAAGAACAGCTCTTTTTCTGGCAAAAAGAAAAGGTACCAAGTAAAAGGCTGGGATTACGGAGCAAATATGTTGAATTACAGTCCTTCAGAAAATCTTCAGCGTTCACTGAGTGCCTTGAAGATAAGGAAAGAAGCAAGAGCACTTTGATAATTTCTTGAATTGCTTGGGGGCTGGCTTGATGCATTCTGGTATTAGCAGAGCCATAAAGCAGGTGACTTCTATCCCCTTATTTTGTACTGCTGTAATTCAGCCAGGAGGTGACAAAGTCATGGTTTATTGAGGCCATGTCATCACTTGCCAGGATAAGACAAAGTCTCCTTGCCAAATACAGATGGTAGAAAGCATTATTCACAACCTCTATTATATGAGAGCTTTGCTGATACAGAACTTTCTCATATACACACACATACAAAAAATGCCCTTTATTTGCCATTGGGAGGTTATTTGTGCCGTTTGCTAGCATGTGACCTAACGACAATTCTGTCTTCATGAATACAGCTCTGTGAATAAAATCCTCAAGGTCCAAGGTCAGCTTTCAGATGAATGTGCTGGTGAGGGAGCAGCAAGGGTGGGCTGCTGTGCAAGAGGAGGCAAGCCAGGAGCAGAGGGTGGGTGACAAGGAGCACAGGGACAGTGACTTGGGTCACCATCCCACAGCACCCAAACAAGAAGAGCGGGGCAGGTCCGGTGACAATGATAAGCCAAAACTCCAGTGAGAACCAGACAAGTCCATGGGGAGGAGGCCATGCCAAGGTGGGGCTGGTCTCGAATGGAGGTCGGGGCATGAGCTGGGGTGCAGGACCACGGCCACCGAGACAAAATGTGGCTCCTGCTGTCAGGGGGGACCCCTGTGGCGGCCGGCCCCACCAGCGCTGCCCCAGCCCTGCTCACCAGAGCTGGGAGGGTGAGGCAGTGGCCTCAGTAGCTGTGAGCCCACAGCACCCATGTCCAGGACTCTGCACTCTCTGCAGAATGTAAAACGGGAGTGGTTTTGGTGTATGTGTTTCAAACCACATCTTCGCTGGGCATTTTCTTCTGTCTCTTCCTAAGAACTGGAGGGTATACTTCATGTGACCAGTCCTATCAGTGGCATTATTTGTTCTACGGTTTTTGATCATTCTACAGCAACTATTGTTTTTGTTATATACATAAATAATAGTAACATGGTGGATGCAAGGGAAAAGGACCTTCAGTTCATGGTCCTCAAGCATGCATGGGTGTGTTTCAACCATAGAGCAACTCTATTGATACTCTATTATGCCTCCAAAATCATAAGCATAATAGGCCATGGTTACAGCATGGTGCTTTTCTATTTTCTTTTATGTTCCCATGTAAAAGAGATCAAAATACATCTTATATCAGAAGTTTAAGAATTTTGTTTCTAACTAGAATTTTAAAAATTTGAGGGACCTTGACAGCCTTGGGAAGTGGGCCCATGTGAAGCTCATGAGGCTCAACAAGGCCAAGTGCAGGGTCCTGCACCTGGGTCAGGGCAACCCCCTGTACCAATATAGGCTGGGGGATGAAGGGATTGAGAGCAGCCCTGCCAAGAAGGACTTGGGGGTACTGGTGGATGGAAAGATGGACATGAGCCAATAATGTGCGCTCACAGCCCAGAAAGCCAACTGTATCCTGGGCTGCATCCAAAGAAGCGTGGCCAGCAGGTTGAGGGAGGTGATTCTGCCCCTCTACTCTGCTCTAGTGAGGCCCCACCTGGAGTACTGTGTCCAGCTCTGGAACCCTCACCACATGAAAGACATGGACCTGTTAGAGGAGGTCCAGAGGAGGGCCACAAAAATGACCAAAGAGATGAAACACCTCTCCTATGAAGACAGGCTGAGAGAGTTGGGATTTTTCAGCCTGGAGAAGAGAAGGCTCCGGGGAGACCTTATTGCGTCCTTCCAGTAGTTAAAGGGGACTTGTAAGAAAGTTTGGGACAAATATATTAGCAGGGCCTGTTACAGTAGGACAAGGGGTAATGATTTTAAACTAAAAGAGGGTGGATTCAGACTAGATATAAGGAAGAATTTTTTTATGCTGAGGGTGGTGAGACACTCGCCCAGGTTGCCCAGAGAGGTGGTAGATGCCCCATCTCTGGAAACCTTCCAGGTCAGGTTGGACGGGCCTCTGAGCAACCTGATCTAGTTGAAGATGTCCCTGCTCATTGCAGGGGAGTTGGGCTGGATGACCTTTGAAGATCCCTCCCAACCCAAACCACTCTATGGTTCTATGATTCTAAATTTCCTTAAATGTATCCAAGTGTCTGAGAACCTGTGCCATCTCAAGAAAAAAAGACGGTAGCTTCATCCCACAAGGTATCAAGTGCAAAATAGAGTAATTATTTCCTCCACTTCTAAATGCAGACTCTTTTTTTCTTTTTAAATCACAAAATGATGCTATAAATGATCAGAACTTGTGTCTTAGAATTACCATCATTTAAAGAGGCTGTTTTTCTACCTCTCCAGCACTTGTATTTCACTTTAGCGTTGTATGAAAGCAGATACCAGGAAAAAAGTACTGAAAAAATTTCAAAGTCCAGCTTTGTTAAATGAGTCTAGTATCATCAGATTTGCCTGTAGCATGGACTGCCTTTTAATAATGCTGCTCTTGTCAGAGGAGACATTTCCTTTTGATGTTACTGAGACCTTGTTTTCCATTCCTTGGGTTGTGTGGTAAATCTGATCCAAAACAAGATGACTGGAAGATGACAGAAAACAAGATGACTCTGCAAGTGGCAGTTCCAGTCCGATTGCATCTCCCTTATGATCGGAAGCATGTGATGACGGCTCGAGCGAACGGGTATATTTCAAGTGCACTTTTCTTATGCCTGTCATCGCCTGTTCCTCTTGATGATGTGGGAACCTCTTTAAATACTTAAATAATTTCTGCCCTTTTCATTTCAATTGCATTTTTCCCTATCCTCGTGATGAGTTGTAAGACCACAGAAAAGACTCTTTATCACCAGCCTGTTTAGACTTTTTTTCCTGTGATCTTGTTTAAACAGTCAAGTTGGATTACTGCAGAAACAAAAGTGTCTGACTGCTCTTTCTGAATAGCATACATTGGGGTTTGGTTCGTTCCCTCATTGACACGTGTATTTTTAAATGTCTCTACCTGTAAAGCGAAGCTGCCTTACAATCGTGAGTTGGCTTACGTGGGGCCCTTGACGTGGAGCACAGTGAGGCTGCTGCCTTTAATAAATAACCCTGACCTGCAGATACTATATAGAGGCTTTTTAAAGCTTGATAATTCAGAGCGTTCTAGAGCAAATGAAAGCCTTAACCTCTTCCAGTGGAATAGTCGTCCTTCTTTTAAATGTCATACGCCAGCCATCACTGAGCATGGCCCTCTATGGACACTTCAGTGCCGTGCGGTCAGAGTCACAGAATCATAGAATCGTTTTGGTTGGAAAAGACCTTTAAGATTGTCAAGTCCAACCATTAACCCAGCACTGCCAAGGCCACCGCTAAACCATGTCCCTCAGCGCCACATCTACACGTCTTTTAAATACCTCCAGGGATGGTGACTCAGCCACTTCCCTGGGCAGCCTGTTCCAATGTTTGACAACCCTTTTGGTGAAGAAATTTTTCCAAATATCCATCCTAAACCTCCCCTGGCGCAACTTGAGGCGGTTTCCTCTTGTCCTATTGCCTATTGCTTGGGACAAGACACCGACCCCTGCCTCGCTTGCTGTGAGCAAACCCGTTCCCATTCCCGGCCTTGCCAACTCCAAAACGTTTCCGCATGTCCATGGATGACCAAACAAACAACCCCCTCCCCACACACCCCCACCCGCGGGAGCCCAGCGCCCACGGGCGCGTCCCCGCCGCCCACCCGCGTTCCCGGCCGGGGGGCGGGGCCAGGAGCGCCCCCGCCCCTCCCGGGGTGGGGCGGGGCCCGGCGCCCGGGGCTTGGCTCACGTGATCCCCGGGCCCCGCCCCCTGCCTTCTCCGCCATGTTGTTTCTTCCTTCGCCAGCGGCCGGTAGCGGCTTGGCCCGGCCTCGGGACCGGCGGCGGCTTCTTCTTTCCCGCGGGCAGGTATCGGCACGGCATCGCGTCCCCCCACCCCCCCTTCCCTTTTCCCCGGCAGGCGCCGGGGGAGCAGTGGCCGCTGGCTCCGGTGCCGGTGTCCCGGGGAGGGCGGCCCTCTCGCCCGCCGTTGAGGGGGCTGAGGGGGCCGCGCGAGGGCGGACGGCCTGGGGCTGACTGGGCTTTCGTTATTTTCCTTCCTCCGCTTAGTGCTCCGTTCACTTCTCTCTCCGCCGCCGCTGTCCGAACTCTGCCGGCTCCCCGGTGCTGGCTCGGTGACTGCCGGCCTCCGGGCCGTAGGAGGGGAGCCCCGGCCGGCCGTCATGTCCGTCCCCTTCCCCGTGGCCGCCCTGTGGTTGTCCCCTTGCCGGGCCGGCGGTGGGAGAGCGCGGCGGGCGCTCCGCGGAGCCGGTGCGGACGGCGGGGCCGTGTGGCGTGACCGGGGATCCCGTGACTGCGGGGCAGGCGGTGACTCCGTGGGGGAAACGGCTCCTGCCGGGCGCCTCCCGGGAGACTCCCTGTCTCCGGCTCCGCGCTGCTTCTTCAGGACTGATAAAGATCTCTCTGATCTGCTTGGGTGAAACTCGGTGTCGTACCTGTCAGCACCTTTCAAAACTAAAAGAAAATGGTCCCCTTATTGCCTTTTCCCGTTGCTGTCCGCTGAAGAAGAACTGCTGTGTTTCCAAGCGGAGCCCGAGCAATTCGCGTTACGTTTTTAGTTCTTCTTTTTCGAACCGGTGACTTGATGTCGCTCTCCTCTGCAACGGCCGGTTGCTTTTCTGATCGTGGCAGATGGCTATGGAAACTTAGATGTGGTGCTGGCAGGAGAACCAAAGGATTAATCAGGTTAAGATTATTCGATCGCTTACGCCTGAGAGGTTAATGAGCAGTTTTCAGTGTAAGTATTCCGTGTTAAATTTAACTTGTGTAAAATAATTGAACAAGTAACAGAATAGTGCAAGAAAACTAGTTTTAAAAACCTATAACTGTTACAGCAAGGTTACATATAACTAGATATGTGGAGAGTACTTAATTATATTAACTTGGGTGGGGTAGGCAAGTAGGGAACGTGGCTAAATTTTGTTTTGGAATTTAAATGCTTCTCTGCAGATTGCTGTCCTGCAGTTTGCCACCTTACATGTTGTTTTTCTTCCATCTTGTCCACAATAATTTACAGCTGTACTAAATAAGCATGTGGGTTTTATTTGTCTTTTAAAGTGTTATACAACACTAAAGTTGTAAGTGCTTGCTTTTTTAGAGCAAGGATGGTCGTGTATGGCTGGGTTTCGGGGGGATTTTTTTGTGATTTAGTAGCTTATAAGGCAACAAGCTGTAATGGCAAACTGGAGCAAGAGCTATTTCTTGGACATACCCAAAATAAATCCAAGTCTTTTTTTTATTCTTAGCACTTCTATTTCTAGAGAAGCCTGACCAAAGAATAGTACAGCTACATCTGTGTTTCAGTATCAACGTGGAATTTATAATGAACTGTTATTTTTCTCTGTCTTCTTTCAGGTTGTATGGTGCTCTGTTTGTTGCCTTAATTTTAGTAAAGCCTTTTCCATTAAGTTATAAATAGGGAGTGTGTAGTGTTTGTGTGTTTTGGTTTTTTTTTAAAAAAAAGGCTCTAGCACTCCTTGTTTTGCTTTTGAGTGCTCAAACAAACCATCAGTTTCCTTAAATTGAAAATACAGGAAAAAATTTGCAAAGGGTACAAGGAGGTATTTGGATTCAAGCTGTATTTTATTTTGTGTCAATTTAGTAATAAATCATGGGAAAGATCTTTTTAGCTCCTTAGGATTGGAGTTTTGCATAAATGTTTCACAATGAATAAAAACTTCCTAGCGAAGAGGCTTGTAAGAATTCCTTAAGGTTTTGTTTTATAATGTTCATTCTCTTGGCGTTGTGTTTTTGTTTTCATTCTCTACCAGTGTGTTGGCCTGGTACAGTGTAACCCACTTAATCCCTTAGGGATGGGCTTTGGTCACAGTTATATCGGGAAGAATATCAATGCACAATGTAGCCTGACCAACAGAGGTTTATTGCTAAGAGTCCCTGGAGGAAAAGAGAAGCTAATGCAAGGGAGAAAGTTGAGCACATGTGAGCAGAAATAATTGCTTGATAAGTTATTGAAAGAGTGGAAGCAGTAAGAGAGAAGTATGTTGCAAGGAGAATTCCAATTAACTCATGAATTGTTAGAGATGTTGGACCAAGAGCAGCATCTCTTAAGGGTGTTTTGAAGCTGGCTGAAAGTAATAGAATACTTAAGATGGGAGATGCTCAACTGTGAGCTGCTGAGAAATGTCAACTCTGATTGTATCAGAATAAATAATAGTTTGCTCATTCTACTTGAACATGGGGGACAAGATGGAAGGTGAATGCTGAGTCTCTGTAAGATTAAACTAGCAGAGATATAAATGTAGGTATTTCTCCTGACAAGTTTTAATGATTGAGTTTGTGGCTAGGTATAAATTGGAATAAAAGGATTGATTCTGGCAGTAGGTACTGGGATGATTTCATGATCCAGGGGTTATGCAGACTTAAAGATTCCTTTGCTTGGCTGCTGCTTCTTTCATAGTCCTGAGTCATGCCAGGCAACTGTTTGAACTAGAGTCCTGAACTGCATAGGAGTCAAAAATAACCTTATAAAGAAACCCCCAAATACAACTTCTTGGTATACAAATGAGTGGCAACAGCTGCATGTCAGTTCAGTTTGGGTTGTGTTCATATTGCAAGTTATTGTGAATAAACTCTAGTGATATTCTGGTGTTAGATAAAGTGTGTCTAGGCTGCTTATGGGAAGAGGCAATTTTCAGATAACCTGTCATCAAATTATTAAATATCTGTCCAACAGAAAACACAAACTACCTTCACAGTGCAATGATGAAATCATAGATAAAGGAAGGAAGACTTGCAAGATGATTAGGATCTCGGTAGATTGAGCCGTATGACTGAAGGGCTTCTAGAGAATGAGGCAGCTCACAAGTGGCTGTCAACAAAGGAGCGTTGCTGATCCACAGGCCTTGCGTCGGTACTCAGTGGAGGGGAAGGACAGTTTGGGGGCTGATTAATGTCACAAGTTTGTAATGCACTCAAAGGTGCAAAGTGTGTAGCCTCTTGACTTTGTATCTGTATGTTCCCCTTTGAATTGAGAGCAAAATGTTTCACGGTCAAACAGGCTTGTGGCCTCGTACGCACTAAAAAACTGTTATTGTGCCACTTAATTGGCCAAGGTGTAAACCAGTACCTTCTAAATACAAGAAGAAGGATTAACTAAGCAGAGAAAGAGGAGAAAATTTTGCTTCTGTCCTTTCTTTTCAGATTTCTGGAAACTTGCAGATCTTCTGTAGGTGACAATAATAACTGCTCTGTAGTGATTGAGGGCTGAGAGATGTAAGAACTCTACTAACAGTAAGTGTTGAAAACTGCTTTACATAGTTCTGGATTCTGCCCCTTCTGCTGCAACTCTGAGAGTTCTTGGGACTTTTTTTTCTGACACTTTACAGAGTAGCAGTTTATGTCACTTTTTTCATGAGCCACTGCAACTAACAAACCCCAGGAAACAACTTTCTTTAATGCTAGCCTGATAAATATTGTCAAAAGGTTTGTTAGTGTTGTGAAAAAAAAAAATTACAAATGAGGGAGTAAGTTTACATTATGGTATTGAAAGGCAAGTGTTTTTGTCAGACAAAATACTTGAAGTGTTGATGTGCCTTTTTTAAACTGTTAATGTCTGATACCTGTGGCTTAATAAAATAAGATGGCTTAGCAAAGAAAATTGTGAATAAGCTTCAGAGCTGAAATGGATGTGTTGTATATGTATAAATCTGAGAATAGTTAGGAAGATATGAAACATGATCAGTGTTACTGTTGTGTTAGTTATGGAACTGCAAATTCTGCTTGTCAGTAACTTTGAGACAATGTTTTTCCTTAAATTTTTAACAAAGACGGGCCCTTTTTTAAAAAGTCTTGGCTGAAAGCATATTAGGCGTAAATGAAATGTGGAATAAACTTGAGTCTGCCTTACCATGGATTTTTTTTTTCCTTCTCCAAGTCAAATATATGCTCTTTAATAACTTTAGTGAAAGGACAGCATGCCACATATCTCAAGGAAACCTTTGGGTTTAGTCTTGATTTCATATAGCAGGTCCTTCATCAGTGACCACTGGCTGAAGGTGGTAGTTGAAATAAATTTTCTTGCCTGTTTCCAAGTTAGAAGGTAGGTACAAGTGGAGAAACAATAGTTTGGAAACTTGAAGTGCCCTGTACATCTGTTCCTTAAAGAATACAGAGGGAATTCAGTGGTGCTGTTGCAACAGAAAGTTTTTTGGTGTCTCTTATTAAAAAGGGGGGAGGGGAAAAGGGTGAGAATTCAGTTGCTAGGTGATTTTTTTTTTTATGGTGTGCTGCTCTGCCTGATATCAGTTATGGTGAAAGTGAAGCTATAAATTCGTCCATTTGACTCTGTTTGCTTAATAGTTTATGTGGGGGTGTAGCTTGCTGACATGATAGCTACAGCACAATTACTGTGTTGGCTAACACCATTTTTCTGTAGACAAAACTTGAGTTCAGCACCTGTTTTCAGCCTTCAGTAACTGGGTCCTCCTTAATCTATTAAATGATTTTTATAGTAAAAAAAAGACAAATTCCTAAACTAACTTGGATGTTGCTGCCGTGGTTTTCTAGACCAAGAAACTCGCTTTTCTTCAAGTTCTGCCTCAGTACCTGAGTGTTAAAAGAGGTAATTGCACTCAAAATAAAAAGGCAGCTTATGCAGCTGACAGTCATGGAATTAAGAAAACGTAAATGGATAGATTGGACAAGGCAGTGGTGCTTCATAAGCTTCAAAGGGGAGGGAATCAAAGATACTGTAATGCACTCTGGTTTTTTTTGAAGTTGCTTAGCATGTTGTTTTTACCCTTGCCAGCAAACGTTTGGACTGCTGATGGAAATGTTTAACTTGTAATTCAGTTCACTGCTTAAAAGGAGGCTTCTGGGAGGTGACAATTAAATTACTTCTATATGTATGGAGGCAATTCAGAAATGCTTATCAAACTGCACCATGGTGGGGGTCTCTTTATTTATTTGCTCTGAATTTCTTTGCTTATTGAAATGATAGAGGAACACAAGGGAAAAATCTTCTTTTCAGACTCCTCTGTGTACTAGGTTGAGACTACCTTTACAGTAAACTAATTGCACATCACAGTAAGAAATAACTGGAACAAATAGTTACCTGTAATTCTGTGGTGTCTTGGAGTTCCTGATGTTGGTTAAAACAGTCAACTTGCACATTGGACATTAAGTGGAAATTCAGCATTTCAGATGCTGAATGATGATTTGAAGTGAACAATTAAGGTAATAAATGTTCAGAAATGTATCAGATGTTCCAAGAACATTGTCAAAAAGCACATTATACAAATAAGTTTGAAGTATGTAATAGGAGAAATAGCATTAATTCTCCACATATTAAGGACTTTATTGTTATTTTATTTGTTGGGGTGTTAAGCCTTTATAAGTTAGGAAAAAAAAGGTACAAAAATTGAGCTATTTAAAAATCTTAACTTATTTAAAGATGTGTAAGTGGAAAATAATGCATCAGCCTACTGTGCCAAAAACATCCTGGTTCTGCAGATACTCTAAATCACGTAATCAGTGGGGCTGCAGATGAGTCCCTTATATAGTCAAAAAAAACTGTAATTGTATAAATTATTGTATAAAGTCTTTGCTGCTTCTAAACAAAAATGCTTTTTAATGCTTTAAACGTGCTTCTTCGCTGCTTCAGATTCAGCTTGTAAGCATGTATTTAAATGACCGAACATATATCCCATCTATTTTGGATTAAAAATTTTACAAAAACATAAACTGGTAGCGAAGCATGACAGCTTTTACGGTGGAAGCTGAATGTCTTGAAAAGTGGTTTTGCCTGCAACATCACATTGAGATACTTATCAGTCCTGGGAAGACTGTTTCTGTAGCCTTTGTGTAGTGCACCAGTTTGGTTCTAGTTGAAAAGACACTTTTAATGGTTTGTGGCTGCTCTGTAATTGTCTGCCCAGTAAAAGTATTTTTTTGGTCATCAGTCTCCTAGACCTCACTGTAATGGCCTATGTAGCTGAAATTGTACAAATTAATGTCTCGGGTTCTGGATGTGCAAGAGTACTAGATACTGTTAACAGAGTTTCCTTACCTGTCTTTTGTTTAAAATGTGGCTTCATGGACAATTTCATGATAAGAACTACGGTTCTTCAAATTCTAGAAGCTAAAGAAACAAGTACGTAGTACCAGTTAGAACTATTTAAGTCGGTTATTTATTTGCATTCTGTCTTTTAGGGAACTTGTGATTTCAGTAGGACAGAAAAAAATGAATTGTAACTTGTTCCCCACACTGAAGTAGAACAAGATAACATTCCGTACCCTCTGTTCTAATGAATGCATTATTTATTAAGAAGATGCTCAGATAATTTAGTCATAAACAAACAGTAGGAATTAGGGAGATAAATGAAGACACTGGGCCATTTTAAAGATTGCAGCACGAACCTGGAACTCATATGCAAGTAGTCCAGTGACTTTAATAAGGCTTTTCACATACATAAAAATGTATGTGTTCATATCCTGAGCCATAGCAATTATTTACATAGCATGTAAATGAACAGTTTACTTATAGCTCTTAAGTAGTTTTAACATTGTTATGATACAAACCTGTACAAAGTTAAGGATTTATAAACATTGTTTTTAATTACATAGTATGAATGAATATAACTTATATTTGAAATTTATAATTTGAAATTTCTTTGTGTTGAGGCTTCAGCTGCTCTCAAACTATAAAGCATTTCTTCTGTCTTACTGTAGATTGTGTCTAAGAAATAAACATACAAAGGAGGAAAGTTAGAGATAAAAAAATTCTTGAAATTTCTTGCTTCTAATGTAGGCCTTGATTCTAAGGCAGCATGGAGTCATATGACTCTCATGCCAGCTTGTATCAGGTATTAATTCCATAGCCATGCTCTGCGGGTGATGTATATGCCAGTAATGCTAATTACAACTAGCAGGACTGCATTCCTTCCTTCAGAGAAGGAGACGGACTAGGCAACTTATGACCCTTTTCCATTTTAAATAGATGCTATTTTCAGAGAAGCCTGCTTTGGCTGAATTACTTTGAGCTCTTTTAGTATCAGGTATAGGAGCAGCGTTCTCCTCATATAGAAACTTAAGTTTGGGCTCTTCAAAAATGAAACTTTTCCCCAAGCAAGTAAAACAATCTTTTACAGTATTAGGTGATGCTCCTGTAATGAAGGCAAAGCTTGGGCTGATACAAAATGCTAATAAGCTAACTACTTTAGTGTCAAAGGATATTTTTTTAATTTTTTTTCCTTTAAGTCTGACAGTAAAAACGTTTCATTGGTGCACCATCCCTGTGCTGGCAGTTAGACTATTCACTAGCACTTCCAGGCTTTCTGACAGGTTTGCCATGGGAGGTTGACACCTACAAATGGAACTGTCAGTGTAGGCTTGGCCTCAGTATTTGATACCTTGAGTACCATTTGAAGTCGCAACAGTGAATTTACTTTTATGGTAGTTGTAACAGTATTCTATTCATCACACCTGTTCTGCAAGGAATAAACTGTAAAATATTGAATGTTTGTGTACCAATACCTAGTCACCTGACTTCTAAAATAAAATTTCAGCATTTGCATTTGTTCTATAGATAGCTGTGTTCCCTGTGAGTTGATTTAAATTTTCTTGTCTGGTTGCAATTTTGAGTGAAGTGCAGCAGTGTGCTGCTTTATTTTTAAAGCTTCCTCTTCACTTTTGCACGTTAAAAAATAACTTTGCTAACGAAATACGGCACTGAAGTGACGAGTTCAAGGCATGTGCTCTATAAAATTCTCTCACCCCACTTTCTTCCATGGATCTTTTCAGTGAACATAAATGCATCGTTGCACTCGTTGAAGGTGATGTGATACCCCTTCTGCGCAAATGTCAAAGGGTTTGGGGGTTTTAAGTGTTTTAAGTGACAGACCAGTAATTCATGTAGGGTACTGCTTAGGCTGCCATACAGGCTGCAGTCTGTGGAAGAGACACCTCTTAAACACGTGGTATTCTTGAGTGGGTATTCTTACTATGAGTATCTACGCTTCACCTATTTAGCGTTTTCCTCCCGCTTTTGTACATGAAACTTGATGTCGGTGGACTTTAACACTTTATAGATATTTATGTGTGTAAAATTTTCTGATCGCAATTCTTTTTCCATGTTAATGATTTTCCTAATCTTTACAGGTCTAGGAAATCAGGAGGATCTACTTCCATAACAATGGCAGCAAAATCATTGCTCCTCAAAGTAATCCTGCTAGGAGACGGTGGAGTTGGGAAGAGTTCCCTCATGAACAGATATGTCACCAACAAGTTTGATGCACAGCTGTTTCATACGATAGGTGTGGAATTCCTAAATAAAGAGTTGGAAGTTGATGGACATTTTGTTACAATGCAGATATGGGACACGGCGGGTCAGGAACGTTTTAGGAGCTTGCGGACTCCTTTCTATAGAGGTTCTGACTGTTGCCTGCTAACCTTCAGTGTGGATGACTCTCAAAGCTTCCAAAACTTAAGCAACTGGAAGAAAGAATTCATTTATTATGCAGATGTCAAGGAGCCTGAAAGTTTTCCGTTTGTCATACTGGGTAACAAAGTTGATATCGATGAAAGGCAAGTGTCTACAGAAGAAGCCCAAGACTGGTGCAGGAATAATGGCAACCATCCCTATTTTGAAACCAGTGCAAAAGATGCCACTAATGTTGCAGCAGCCTTTGAAGAAGCCATTAGAAGAGTTCTAGCCTCCGAAGACAGATCGGATCACTTTATTCAAACAGATACAGTAAACCTTAATCGGAAACCCAAAACCAGTTCATCTTGTTGTTGACTTAAAATTTTTTTTTTTTTTTTTGGGCCAAATTACTTTTGACTAGCTTGCTCTATAATAGGATGGGGAAGGCATAGTAGATAAAATAGCAAATGGGTTTCACTCTAAAATTAAAATTGTAATATTCTGCTGCTTTCTTGGGGGAGCAAAAGAAAAATTTCCATTCATGGGTGACCCATTATTGAATTAATGACGCTTTCTGTTTAGGAAGGTGTCAAGTAAAACCATTGATATAAGAATGTAATTTGCCAACTTTATTCAAATGATAAATACTTTGAATATAATTAAAACTTGAAAGTTCTGAAGCACTACTTTGGAGAAACTGTTCTGGAATTCAGGCACAAAGATACTTTTATATGTGTATATTTTTATGAAATCAGCATTCCACTTTTGTTTCACTGAAGTCAGTTTCTTAACAATGCTACATATTAAACTTCAGTCTCACTACATTCCTTTTGCTGTGAGTGGTACTTCATCTCTAACGTGTTTATTATAAGTTAATATAAATTACCTTCAGGTCTTCTTTAATTGCCTAATGTTGCTATAATTTGTGTAGGTTTTTAAGTAGGAAATAAATTTCCTACGTATTTAATGTCCATTTTCCTTTCATTTACTATTCTAATGCTGTACAAATTCCTCCAGCAGTTTAATGCAAGATACTGACGATTTTTTAAGTTAATACATGTCTCTGCCTTAAGTCCCATTCTAGCATGTATCTGATCAATAAGGTAAAAAAAATCTGAATAACAGAAGTATAACCATTTTTAGTTACAAAAAAGATATTCTTCATTCAGTCAGCTTTAATAGCACTTGAAGGGATCCACATTATGACGAATTTCTAAGAGAACGTTTAGTATGCAGCCTTAAAGTTCCAAACTTCTTGTTCCTGTTAACCTATGAGCTATGAATGTGTTTACGAGTAATCTCTGCACTGTGAAACTAAGGATTGGCAATACGTAGAGAACTCAGGAAGCTTTTGACTTAAAGTAGATTGTGACAGCTTTCAGCCCTAATGCAATACCTACAGCTAGTGTTTGAGCTGAATTTGATCCTTATTTAATTTGCTATTTTAGGATATGGGCTTAAACATTTAAGACAATGTCTTTTATATTACTGTAATCATTACACGATGAACAGAAGGAAATTCTGTATTTGTAGGACACTCTTTCTGCAGTAATGCAGGTGAAACCACAGAAGTGTATTTGAGGCTCTCCATTGCAGTTAAATGGTAGAATACCTGTTTCAGAAGTTGTTGAATGTTGGTGCGCAGAGTACCCACTGTCCTTGTAACAGCAAACCTGATTAGCGCACTGTTGCTTCAATGTGTAATCTGACTGCTAAAAGGCATGCGCGTACACACGTTGTGGGCTTCAAAAGGAAGTCTGAGGCCTGTAGGACAGGCCGTGTTATCTGCTAAACTACACAGACTCTGCTTTCTGTACAGTGATATTTTTTGTTCCAATAGAAAAGCCTTTCTTGAGAGTACAGTAACAGCAAGAGTTTTCTCTTATCTGTTCACTCTGTAACAGGTGTAATTATTTGGAAGTAAAGCTTGCAAAACAAAGCCTTCTTGTCGCTCTTTATACACTTTTCTGAATGTATTGTATTCTTGCTTGAACCTGTCCAGGACTTTATTCCACAGATCTGCTGCTCCTGCTTCAAAGTGGCATCTTTTTACCTTTTGTATGTTCCTAAGTCTAACTAATTCCTACAGTCCTGCATATACAGCAACAGAACTGTTTCAAGCTTCAGTCACATAACAGCTAAATACAGGTTGAGCTGCTACTTCTGTTTCATTTCTAGTCAATGAATGAAAAGATCTGTGAAGAAAATCTTAGCTAAATCCCTCTTAAACTGAGATAGCAAAAAGCTTTAAAAAAGACTGCTTGTGTCTTCTGCTGCTAAGGGGGCTGCTAAGCTAGTGATGTCAAACTTGTAAAACCACTACCTTACTACTTAAAGCTTCCTTTAATGTTTTTTTTAGCAGAGGTTAAGGTTGAAGCAGAACAGGGGATGAAGTTACCGTGACTAGGGTAGTACAGATACGATTCAAGTAAGATTGCTAAAAGGAAACAATTAAGAATGAGAACCATTGTGATCTTTCTTGTGCCTAAGCCTCCATCTGTGTTTTCCCATCTGTCCCCTTTCCGTGTAAAATCATGGCTACCAAGCTTCCATCTGAGAAGCAGGCTTAATAAAGTTAAATAAAACTTAATACAATGGAAGAGTATTACTTGTGCCCTGGGAGCTGCTGTACCACAACTGCACACTAATCACAAAAAAAAGTGTCTATAGGAAATAAGGCAGTATAGGAATTATGTTGAGGTTGGGATTTGGTCTCAGAAAGAGACTATCACGTACTTGAAAGAAGCAAAAGTCCTATGACAAGCAGATGTAGATGATAGTTACAAAAAAAAAAATATAAAGCTTAATAACAATCTGGCATTTCTGTACAGTACAGTAAGCACTTGGGTCTTATGTTTCAATTCACTGATTCATTTCAAGTACTAATTGTACCTCAAGTATTAGGGGGTCCTGTTAGCAATATTTAGAGTTTTGTAGAGTGATAGAGCACACTATGTAATATGTATGCAAAGTTCCAGATGTCCTTTAAAATGAGGAGCAAAGAATACCGTCATGGCAAATATGTGGGACTGATGAAAGCTAGGCATATTAGAAGAGATAGCAAAAGGGGAAGGGGCAGAGGAAACCAGCTAGGACACTGCTAACAGCTCCTGTTACAGCAAAGTCTGCAGATGCTTAGCACAAGACTGCTGCCAGAGCCAGGCTGCTTGCTTTAACAGTTGTTCTGTACCTCAAACAGATCTTACTTAAAATGAAGTCATACGACAGATTACCTAAACGGTAACTAACAGAACCTTGCAGAAAGGTAAGTTGCATTTCCAGCATAGATTTACTAAGGCTGGTTCATGTTCTTAGCTTGTGCTAATGTTCTTATTTCCTTATGTTTGATTTTTGTACTATCTAGGATAATGCCAGTCCCTTTAATTTATAAGCATTTTTGTTGCCTTTATCACGTAGCACAGGTGATCGGCTGCTTTCTCATACTGCAACAGATTTAATTTGAATTCTTATTCCTAAGCCTCTGAGATGGGGCATGAGTATAATATTGCAAAGGATGTCTCTCTTCTGCCTTGTCCATTGAGGAACTGTTCATTGGCTAAAACTGCAGCTTTCAGGCCTAGAGCAGATTTGTGACTACAGTTGATCACAAGACAACTTTCACCTGTCACTTCCAGATAGGAGTCTTTCAGCCTACTGTAAAAAGTCACAAACCAAAGCTTAAACAAGTGTTTCCCTGTACACAGGCAAGTCACAGCTACCTCGCCAACGTCCTTTAGAATTCTGTTATGAGACAATGTTCCTCACCGGAAACTCTATAATTACTCATGTAATGAGGCAGGACATAATTCTCCCTTTCCTGTGGCCAGTGACAGGCTGTTTTCATAAAGGCTAGATGGACTTGTGATACTGCATTTCCCATTTACAATTCCTATAATCAGAAGAAAAGGGGAAAGACCCCTGGCGGGGCATAAGAACAGGCACCATTTGGCTAACTGCCTTCAGAGATCAGGCAAGAGATACAATGCTTTCATTTTAAGTAACTTCCTACTGTGTGCTGGCAGAAAAGAATACAATTGTCAGAAAACCCCCAGTTTCTAAAAGTGGTGGAAACTCTTAGTGCTAATCACTCATCTTTGCCAAAACTTGTCTTACTGCCACGTATATAATTATTTAACATAAGTACTTCCTCAGTGAATCTTAACTGTATTTTTCCATTGTGCTACTGGGGAGGAGGTAGGAAACAGCAAAACCGCTCCAGCTTAATGGTTCCTTATTATATGAATAAGAATGCTTTACCTCAGGTGTTTCTGTTGTTTTCACATATATAGCAAAATAAATAAATCAGTTTATTTACTCAAGATTACATGACATTATCAAAATGCTGTACAATGCAGTTTTCATTAAATAATTCTGCAGAGACAAGTGTTACCATCTTCACTTGCCACCCCACCAATAAAGGTAGCCTTACCGTGATCATCTAGTTTTCTTCTAAATCATTTCAAGGATACTCAACAGGCATCGATACTGCATAATTCTGTGTTTTATTGAAGGTAAATATTGCAACCTTTATATCACGTTCTCTTTCTCGTGGAATATTTTACAGTGATAGTTCAGCAGTAAGCATAAATTACAAAGACGTAATGACTGACTATACATTTAAAGTACATACACATGTGGTCCCCTTATTTATACAGACTGTGCAAAATGTACCTCGTAGAGCAGCACGCCTCTTCCTTTGGAAATTACTTTTCAGACTTTTTTTTAAAAAAAGTCCAAGACGACAGCGTATACCGATTTGCTGCAAAAGGAAACAGACTACTAAAAAGACTGTGAAACCAACCAAAATATTAGGTATATATATATACCAAATGACCCATTTAAAAATTTCTATTTTGGAATGATGGTAAGTTTTGCAAAAGGGTCCCTAGCCACATTTTACAATGGAATAGCAGCCAGACAGGCCAAATAATGCATTTCTAAAACCTCAACGAACAAACAAGAGTTTCATGGTTCAAAGATCTTAGTCTAAATATATTTTCAAAAAGAAAACTTCAGCACTTGCAGAGATAATGGAAAGAAGTGGGTTTAAACATGTAAATTTAATTTCTTTTTTTCTCCCCATGTGTTAATTAGAATCAAAGTCAGGGCAGACGCAGCTGTTCTGATCTACTTTATTAATTCATTTCATTGATGCAACACTGCAGCTACACACGTATTGCACTAAATATCTGTTAACTTTGCAATTTTGCTCTTAAAAACTAAGGTTTTTTTCTCAAAACTTCCTGAAATATTGAAGACAAAGCTTTGCTGATGTATCTTCTTTTCTTTTTATTTAGCATTTTATAATACATACATTACATATTACAATATTAATATGGACCTGATTTAATACCTCGAAGAGTAAAGTTAGTCTGGTTAGTCTGCACAGTAAGTTCTCTAGCAAAGGACTGTAAGTAGAAGAGTTTATAACAAAATTAACCACTCAGGCCAAGCAATCAAGAATTCTCTTTTGCTCATACTAAGTCACATGACTGGAAGTGTCTTGTGTAACAAAAGACACCCTGTAGAAGAGGTTTAGATTTTGCAGACACGTTGACACCCATGTATCTCAGTTTGTAGCTATTCAGCCGCTGACATTTTTAAACTTAGTTTTCACAAAAGGAAACTTCATAAAATATACGTTTTAACTAGAGAAGCCTGGCTGTTCTTACTGTATTGGAAAAAAAAAAAAAAGCTGCTTCAGCATCCAATTTGCCAATCTTCAAAAAGATAAATATCAAACATGCTGAGAACTAACCAGAAGAACTACAGTTCAAATAATCAGGGAAGTGTGGAAAAACGACTCCCTCAGGAAAGTTAATTATTCAGCTTAAAAGGTGTTTCTTCCCAAGGAACTGTACTTTCCTTTCAAAGGCACTGGATCGAATAGGAGAATTGAGTTCATAAAATGGATTCATTGCAAACTGAGGAAAGAAGGAAAAATCATTAATAAGCGCAATGCCCAGCACTGGAAAACATTACTTCCAATAGCAACTACTATTAGCTTTCAACCTATGTAGTGCCACTTAAGAGCGCAGAGCTCCTAAACAATCACTTGCTTTCCAGGCCCTTGCATTCTCCCCGCAGACGTGCACAGCCACCCCTTAGTACCAGCTCCTCAGAACAAATCCATCGTGACACTGGTGGAAATTTCTGTTTTGGAAGTTAGCATTGTTTGAGTGCCGGTAGGAGGCCGAGATGGCCGATGTCCCAGTCGGTGCCTGCGATTGCTCCACCTAGTGGATGTGCCGCCAGGCTGTGGGAACACGGGCTACTTGGTCTGAGAGCGAAGTGCTTCGACCAGGCTTCTGCAGAATAGTCCTTGGCTTCCATTATTATCCTTAATGACACAATACTGCCCCAAAAATCACTGGGCTAAAATGAAAATAAATTCCGAAAAAGCACAATTTATAAAAATTCAGAAAAATCCATTCCGTTACTGGAGAACACAGCCTTTATGTCATATGTTATCAACTCTGGCTAATGTGGACTCCACAGGTGCTTCTCCGCTTACACAGGCCCCAGAGGAAACCTGCTAATGCAGGCGTGCCTGAGCAGGTACAGCAGAACGCTCTTAAAAATACTGCAGTGAGACCATAACAAGCGGGTTCTTACCTTTATGTACAAGTCATACACATCATTAAAGAAGTTCTTAATTCCGTCTTCTTGCCTCACATCATGAAGCATTATAAATCTCATATGTAAAGCAATTAAGGAAAATTGAACTTTCACAAAGAAGTAACATATCCTGAGATAAGCATTTATACCCAATTCTACATATACTTAAAATGTTTAGCTGTACATGAAATAGCAGTGACTATAGGAGGAAGCATTAAAAGAAATAATTGGAGCAATGAAATCTGGAAAACGTTACCTTTATTTTTTTAAATTCCCCTATATTTGAAAATGAAAATAAACCCCTCTCTATTCAAGGTGAATCTTTTTAAAGCTAGACAGTTGTGACAGCGGACAATGCTTTCAGCACCTTTGCTATATATCCCTGAAGTTAAAATGACATTCAATGTTACTTCCTATATATAACAAAAGTTTCACAACACACACTTCTAGGACTATCTGTACGTAAGTTCAAGCCTTGACACCACATTTTCAAGATGGGTGTGACTGACACCACGCGTGTTTATCCCCTCTTCTCCTCTCTAGCCCTATCAAAGGGATGAGAACAAAAAATCTGATCAACTTGCTCAGACCCTCTCATTCCTCTTTCCATAGCTCTACATTTCATTAGGCTATTTCAGCTCCTCCAAAAGAAAAAATCCATCTTTCCAGTTAGTCCCAATTTCCAACACCTGCTGTGCCTCCCAGCTTGCTTCATTCTGAAGCTGGTGACTCCATAACAGTAACACAGGTGAATAGCCAGAGAAATCTGTTCCAAACTCATTTCATCTAACTTAACCCTTTCTGGCAAAAGGCTTTTCCTATATAAATATAAGGAAAGAGAAGATGGAAGGATATGTCCAGCTGTGACAAAAGCAGAAACAAACCATTCGTTAAACTTGTCCACAGTCTTCAGATACATGTTGTTAGAAAGCCACATGTTCTCATCTACTAGGTCAAGAGCAGCATGGGCAATGAACTGGTTGAGATGGCGATGATCATCCTAATGCATTTCCAGAAGACACAGGATTAGTAATTCAGTGAAAGGAGTGCAATACAAACGATAATTTGCTCAAGTTGCTAAATAACTAGTGCTCAAATGATATGTACCCTTATTTTCTGCCACATATGTGCCTGTAATTAAATGAAACTAGTATATATTGTCATGAGACTTGGTTTTAAGGGAGAAAAAAGGTCATAATAAAAAGGTCATCACAAAAACAGTCTTGAGAGGAGCAAAACCAATAAAGCCTATATTTATAGCTCAGGAATGAATTCAAGCATGAATTCTTTTTTTTCACCAATGAGTAATCTCCCACCGCAAACTTATTCCACAACAGAGATCCTAATAAAAATCTTTTCCTCTACTTTTCCATCACCTGTTTTTGTGACATTTACAGCAATTTAGCATTTTTTGGACCATAACGTCTCTGTCAAATTTGGCATAAATTGAACAATAGGTTACAATGTGTAAAAGTTGGGGGACAAATGGGGAAAGCAGAGAGATACAGAGGACAGATAAACAGATAACATTGCCACCTAAAGATTTTGTTCTTTCAGGTTATTTGCCTAGAAACATAGAATTGTTTTATTGTTTTGGGGGCTTTTCTTTTTCCTAAGAGCCTAGTGCAGAACAACATCCTGGAACTGGTATTAAATACATGCTTGCAGATGTAAATTGCACCTCTTCCTATACTAAAACATGAATGGCACGCATAGAGTGATCACAGTGTTTGGTCCTAACGCTACAGGAGTGGCATGGAGAAAGAGCCATTTACTTTGTATACTAACTAGAACACTAGAGGACATCTGCCGAAAAGAAACTTGGGACTAAACCACACTGTAAGATTCTATTAGACTGGAAACATAAGTAGGCTTGCACTGTTTCTCAAAATATAGGGATGCTATTAATGCCACTATCACACCTCAGTGCACTACATTTTTCCCCCAAATCAAGGGCATTAACAGCTTTGCAAGTTCCATTAAACCATCCAGAGGATAAGACTAAGTAGTGAAGTTTAAGGGGAAAAAGCTCGTGCTGATTTACCACACACGTTATGCAAACAACTTATTTCAGGCAGCTGTGCATCTGCACTGAATTCACTCGTAAATGGCATGTCTCAGAAACAGAAGCAATAGTTGCCAAAACATATCAATGTCTACTAGTTCTCCTTCAGTGCACATCAAGTTTAGATTCTCTCTTCGGAGAAAATTTAGTACTTCAACCTCAGTCAGACAAGAACCTTACCTGAACCAAGTTATTCCCATTAGCAGAATACAGAAAACAAGTTTTTCCACTATCAAACCAGGACGCTGACGCATCCTCACACTCCCTAAGTCTAGCCCGACTAGCCTTACTTACAGTCTTTTAAGGGACACTAATTCAAAATACAGATGATGCCAAGCTGTCCAAATCAGTGACATTTTTAGATACACTCACAGATGCACGCACTTCTATTCTGAAGTCTATTTTTTCTTTGATGTAATATCACAATGGATAATTTGTTCTTTTCCCACTGGAAACATTACTTATTGAGTAGTCTTACATTTCTCACATTTTCAATATTTATCAGTACAAGTTTTAAATCTTTCTTACTTAAAAACAAGTACGACTACTGAAGATGATTACAAAAATAAGATTTCTTTATAGCATAAAAAATAAAGGACTGAATAGAGCTTTTAAATTTATGTTCCTTACTTTATCTTATTAGTGTATACAGACGCCTTAAAATAGAGAATGACAGGAAGTAGCATTAAATAACGAACAGCTATTTTAAAAGATCTACACACTAAGAGCAGTGATCAAAGCATGACTAGCATATGTATTCTTCACCATACAGCATCAAATATTTAAGGAAGTGATATTTTATTAAGAACTAGTATGATCTGGCAAAGAATTTTTAAGAGACTCAAGAACTCCAGAGTTCTACTCCCTATGACAAAGTTTCTGGTAAAAAAACCCAGAAAACAGTAGCTACTAATAACACTTTTAACAACATGCTGGTCAGGCTTCTAATACGTTGTAAAATTATAACAGAAAATGCACCATAATTACATCACAATAGTATCACAGGGGGAAAAAGAAACACACCTTGGACTCTACTTTTCCAGGAGGCAGAAATTCCATTTCAAATATGGGATTATCATGGTGACCAACTATCACGAAGTAGAAACTTCCAGACATTCTTCAATACTGTGCTCCTTACAAAAAAAAAGACAGACGCTTTACTGACAAGTCAATATACAAACTCTTAAACCATCTGAAAACGCTCCTGAAAGTCAGTCACGTTTCCTATTGGTATTTACCATAGGGTAAAGAAAGATAAAGACCTTCTTAGGTATGCATATATATACTTAAATGGGGCAAAAATAATACCCTTAGAAAGGGGAACATCTCCTGGAAGTAAATCTAGTTACTACTACTACTACTTAAAACTCTTACTCTACAACTGACTGATGATTTAACCCCTGACATCCCTCCCGCTGACCTGGAGAGCAACCATCCCATGAAGTAACGTGGTGCACCCGTCTCGGAGGAATCTCCTCATCCGTCTCTCCCCCGGGGCCCTACGGACAGGCAGCAGAAAGGGGAAGGGTGGCAGACGGCGGGCACCGTCCTCCCACGCACACAGCGGGCCTGGGTAAGTCCCACGGCCCGGCTCCATCCCCGGAGTCCCAGAGTTTCCCCGGGGTGGCGGGGGGGGGGAAGCGAACACCGTGGCCACGGCCCAGCGCCCTGAGGCCCGGGCGGCTCCCCTGTGCACCGCCGGGACCGCCGCCTGTAGGGGAAGGGCCGGAGGCCGCGGGAGCTGCCCGCGGAGCAGGCGGGAGACGGAGGGAGAGAGATGGAGGGGGTGTCTTTGCCCACAGGGTCCCGCCCCGGGCCCGCCGCCTACCCTGCGGCGCGAGCTCTCCAACGGCTACCAACGGCCGCCCGGAAGCGCTCCGCTCTGCCCCGCCCCAGCATCCGGCGCCCCCGTGACGCTTCAGCCGTCGCCGGGAGCCGGCGCTCCGCAGCGGCCTTTCCGCGGCCCCGCTCCCCGGGCCCAGCGGGGCTAGGCTGGGCTGGGCTCGGTTCCCAGCCCCGGGGAACTGCCGCTGCCACCGCCGCCGCTCAGGCAGGAACGGGAGAGCCGAAGCGCAGGCCGAGGCCCGCCGCCTTCCCTGTGCGTAGGGGGAGGCTGTGCCGGCAAAGTCTGGGCCTGCCTGAGGTGGGGCTGGGGCGCTCGCTGGCCGGGGATCGAGCTGGGAATCAATAATATCTTTTTTTTTTTTTTTTCTTTTTTCCTGGTATTGTAGGGCAGGATGGCTTCGGTTGAAAGGGAGACACTGTCCCAAGATGAACTCCGGAAAAGGCTCTATCAGACTTTTAAGAACCGAGGTGTACTGGACACACTTAAGGTGTGCTTTATTTTCAGCAGGTGCTGCCTGTGATTCGCTGTACTACTTAACATTGAAAGCAGTGAAAGGCATGCCAAGAAACTATCCCACTCTCCCCAGCTGTATTGTTTTTGCCACAGTCTAATTTGTATTCAGCTTTTTTTTGGTCAGATATGAGATTCGTCTTAAACAGAAGTGCTTTTCCTTGTGGATTAGTCTTGGGCTCTTTTTCAAAAAGGTTAAAGGCCTGTGTCAGGTCTTTGGAAATGTCCATGCTTGAGGAAAAAAGCCAAGTAGGGAAGAGAGGAATAAATGAGGATAGGACTGGAAAGGATCTCTTACGTCACAGTGTGTTTACTACCTACTATAAGTAAGCACACTTTATGAATAATCATCCTAAAATACTCCAGTTCTGTTTTAAAACTATTTAAAACTGTTTTAAAACTAAAAATCTTTTAGAATACGGTTATGTTCAAGAGTGAAACTTTGTTCTGGTTTGTAGCCTGGGTTTATTTATGGTTGCTCTGGCCTTTTTCCTTGTGCTGAAAGTGTCTTTCAGTTCAGGTAGCTCTTGCTCCTATTGATGAATTTATAGGCAGCAGTCGTACCTTTTCTTCAGCATTCTGTTCTACAATGCTAAGCAAGTCAAGGTACAGAAATCGCATTGCTTGTTACCCCAGTAGTCCTCTGCATCACTTCGAAGTCTTTACCCCCTTTTTTTTAAAGGAAATAGATTATCATTGTCGTGAGCTTTCCGGAGGAATTTGAGAATGGTATTAATTCTTCCCTGTTTGTGTGAAAGTCAGTGGAAGGCTACATATGTCTCTTTTTGAGGTATGTTACATTTGTAGCACTAGCAATTGATTGACACATCCACATGTTGCTTTTTCCAAACAATATATCCCGTGTGTTATAGCAGAAACTCATATCAGGACTTAAATGCTGAAATGTTGTATTTCATGCAGTTTCAGTTTTGCTAGTCTTTAAACATCATCTGACTGCATTTTTTTATGCTGTCTTGATCTTTCTGGACTTCTAGCGTTACCAGCAAATTTTATTAGCTCCTGCTTTTTATGTCAAATTCATTAAAGTTAAAAATAAAATAAAAAAAACAAGATCTGTGTTTTAAGAATACTTTTGATAATCTTAGGGCCAAGAATTCCCTGTTCAGAACAACTTGTTTCTCCCTCAGTGATTTCCATACCAAGCTTGCAATGCTTGAACCATTTCTTGTCTTCCTTCATCTAACTCATAGTCTGTCAGGTGTTGTGCTATTTAAATCCATTTTCCTGCTTTGTCTTCCTTGTGTAGAAGATTATACATCATATTAAAGATTTTGTAGCTCTTCTGACTTGAAGAATTAATGCAGTTGGATTTCTTATGGATTCTTATGGATTACATCTTCTAATGAGAATACTCTCAACTTTCTCGTTGTGGTCTTATCTGACTGCCTCTGCTGCTAAGAGGCAGAGCGGATCTGGAGTTACAGATATGCTGAAATGGCCAACATATAACAACCAATTTCTGCCTGCCTTTCCCATAGTAGGGGCAGGGATTTATCCCTGTGTTTTCCACCTGCACTTTGTCACGAGATGTAGAAGAGGTTGCTGGTCTCGGTTGTTCTTGAGACTGCCATCTCTGTCAAAGTTGGTTGAAACTAGACAAGTTCAGAAATTAATAAGGAAAACAAATTTTTCAGTTGTCTTTGTTTCTATTACCAGCCTAATATCTGTAGAAAGCCATGCTACAATCTCAGTCTAGTATGATGATCTAGCTTTGTTAAGATTTGGTGTTTCATCTCAGTTTTGGTGGCACACTACTTCTTTAATCAGCTTTATCGCTCTTGCATACCTGCTGTTGAAAGCTTAAAAATGCTATTTCTGTTGTGATCTTTTAGTATGCTGTGAACGATTTGTATAATTATGAAATGAAAGTTATTATTTCTTCCTTTTACAGGAGGGAGACTTTCTGATTTTACGTTATTTCTTTTCTCTATTGGAGCTCATAGAATGCAAATAAAAAATGCAGTTTAATTATTATTAATGCCTGTAGGCTTTTTTTATTAGTACTCTTTTGCTTCCCTACAAAATAATTGATATCCAAGACAATGAATTTCCTGTTTATTTTCCCATCTGCCTTTGTGATGGCATTGGCAGCTTCTTGATAGGAGACTCAGAAGAGGACTAGTGAGTTTTCCAAGTATGCCTGAAATTGAGGCCACATCAGGCAGGCTTTACTTAAGCCAGAGAGGAGGAGAATAGGAAAGCAGTGATCTAAAAATGAAGCTGGGTGCACTAGGGTGGAGTTCTTAACTGAGAACAATACTTATTTTCAGTCCTACATTTGATACATCTTGAGGGAAAGTCAAAGATCACTGTAGCCACCATTAGAGTGTTTTGAAGAAACGCACAATGTCCCAAGCACTCTTCTAAATTTTGCCGAAGTTAGTCTGCCCATTTCTGTTATGTAGGTTGTAATATGACATGTACAAGTAAAATGAGGGTCCCTGTGAATTTTGAAAAATAAAAACTCTTATTGAATAACATGTAAACTGAATATCATGTCTTTTCTGTATCAGACACAGCTCCGAAACCAGCTAATCCATGAATTAATGCACCCAATTTTAAGTGGAGAACTTCAGCCACAGGCTGTTCCAAGCGATGACAGTTCGCTTTTGATCACAGCTTCCAACAGTTTGGTGGCAGATCATCTACAGAGATGTGGCTATGAGTATTCGCTTTCTGTTTTCTTTCCAGAAAGTGGATTAGAGAAGAAGAAGGTAAGTTCAGTAATTTACCTCTTCTAAGACTTTTTGGAGTTTTGCTTTCTGAGGGTTGTCGTATTCCAACAGAATTGAAAAAAATCCCCTTTTGTGACGGTGACATGCAAACACAGGTGCAGCTTCTGATTATCTCCATAAAAGATTTCATTATTCAGGGCCATTTTCCTGAGTACTTTAAATTGGCAATAAGCTAATGATGCTGTTCTGGAAAGACATTGCGCAAGCCTCTTAACCTCACATTTGCTTCACCCATTGCCACAGTCTGGCATGACCATTTGTGAGACTGTGTGACAGAACACTTGGAGAACTGATCCTGATTAAAGCTAGCCTCTTGTTTGGCTCTTTAGTTCCATGAAAATGTGGTTCATGGTCAGTTTAAGCTGTTGTAACTACAAGCTGTGGCTGAAAAAGGCAGCCCTTGTCCTCTCTTTGTTTCTCCTCTATGAGTATGTGATAGGGTGAAGTTGTTTCTAACTGAAAATTAATTTTTTTACCTGGTGAGTTGTTATTTGTTGTTTGGGTTAGTGAGCTCATCTGATTTATATGATAAATCAAGAAAAGAGGCAAGGAAAGTAGCAAGAGCGTGTATTCAGAATGGGGAGGAAACAAAACTATCTCTTTTCACAGCTTCAGTTGATCATGAAACTACGTGCTGGCCTCTGTATGTCTTAGGTAGTGG